>NC_051184.2:70668577-70993249 GCF_013339695.2 Rhipicephalus sanguineus | reverse complement strand
GATAACGGGATGGATTCTTGTACGCCGTCTTCGTGTGCAGTTTCTCTCCGCTGTCCTTTCCATCTTTCTTTCCCTTTCCCCCTCAGTGTAGGGTAGCAAACCGGATGCTACAATTCTGGTTAACCTCCCTGCCTTTCTCTCGTTTTATTATCTCTCTCTCTTCAGCTAACTGGTCGGTGGTGAATGTGGCCTAGCGTAGTTGTAAGCGTACTGCACGCTTTTAATAGACGACAACCCAAACGTTCCGCGCAGCCGTTCACTGCCGTCTCTTCGTGAGAGACCATAAGTACGGCGCCCGGATGCTTTTCTTGTGACCAGCATTGTGAAGCAGACTAAGGTTGACGGTGCATTCCGCTTCTCATTATTATAACAGATATATTGTTAAAACTGGTATCGAAATGTATACGCCTGTATTACTTCTCTATGGGTAAACTCGCCTGTTTTAACTTCAGCCAATTAATATTGGCGAAGCTTACACTAAGCCGCGCAGGGTTTCTCGCAGCGAAACCGGACGAATATTAAGACTATTCTAGTTGCTTCTAGGTTGTTTCTAGGCCTTATAAAGAGGATGAGGGTTGTTTCTAGGTTGCTTCTAGGTCGTTGCTAGGTTTCTAGCTAGGTGATGCTAGGTTGTTTCTACGTTGATTCTCAGCACAGAGAGGTTCGAGTTAAACCACAGACAGTCGAAGACACGACACGGATGTCCAAACTATGGAGACAGAAACTCGCGCTGAAACCAAGCGTACGCGCCTCTCATAGATCTACGGGCAGGTTGTCGTTGGCCTAAGCCTTATATCGCTACCTGGTCTTCTCGCAGCCGCCGTCGCCTTTCTCATTGCTTAGTTTCGGGCTAACTGTTGCCTTCTTCCTTTGTAGTGGGCCAGTGATGAGCAGTGGGATTTACCCTCTTTCTGTGGCACATACCCGTTTATGATGATCATAGTTTTGTGATAGGCCACACAAATGTCTGTGGAACATACCCATTTGTTGGGATAACTGTTGCCTTCTTCTGTTTTTAGCAGACCAGCAATGAGTAGTGGGATTTACCCAATTTCCCTGGCACATACATGATATGCCGCACAGGATATTCCGCACAAATTATGGCTGCTTTAAAGAGCCTCGCTGTTAATACACGCCACCCGGTCGACAGACAGACAGAGAAATTTATTCACGTTCTGAGGACGTGCGTTGTGACGCCCCCCTTTTAGGGGAAATTCGTAGCAGTCGTGGGCAGCTCCTACGTAGAGACCGGAAGGCCGTGACCCTCCGCCCTCTCGCAGGCCCTCTGGACAGCCCGAAGTTCAACTGAGAGGCCGCCGCTGTTAGAAGCTTTCTCCAAGTCCTCTTTTTTGTTCAAGTCTTCGTCACGTAACTCAGAACAATGCCGGAGCATGTGAGGTAATGAGCAATGCACCTCTCCACAGTCCGGACAATGCGGTTAGATGTTGGGCAAGAAATGACAGAACCTGGTCCCTCGAAGGGAAAGAGCCCGTTAGGAGCATCGGGAAGGCCGACGATTGCGGAAGGCAGTTTCATGTTTTCCAGCAGGGATATGTCGCAAACCACGTTCCAATCAATGTTACTTAATGTGTATACGATGAATGTGCACAAGTGAGGCACACTGATGAAAGGAGGACATGCTTAGTTCCGTTTCATACTTTTTATCGCTGTTCCTCAATCGTACGCTACCACCTTTGCCACGAATCAATGTCAACGTGTCCACACGTACGTCCCACCTACTTGATATTATTGACAGCTTAACCCGAATGTATGATATCGCCGATGGATGATGTGTACACATAAGTGGCGAGGGAAGAATAATAATCACAGACTGCAACCGTAAATCACGACTTTCACTCGCCGCGCTGTTCTAGAGGTTAAGGTGCTCGACTGGTGACCCACAGGTCGCGGGATCGAATCCCGGTCGCGGCGGCCGCATTTTCATGGAGGCAAAATGCTAGAGGCCCGTGTGCTTAGATTCAGGCTCACGTTCAGGAACCGCAGGTGGTGGAAATTGCCGGAGCCCTCCACTACGGCGTCTCTGATAACCGTATCGAGTGTTTTGGGGCGTAAAACTCCAACAATTATTAGTCAGGACTTTTCGATCTCTCTAATATGCCGCATACGCCAGAACACCGGCGAACGGTGGCCTTCGCATTCCGTTCGTCGTCGGAAAGGATTCCGTAGGCCGCTTTGCGACTCGCCTGCTACAAGAGCCGACCAGCGGGTAGCGATGTGCTGAGCGGAGAAGTCCACCCGCAGGCCCATGGACTTCAGGAGCAGAGAGCCAAGGCAGACAGAGACTGGCGCTGAGGAAACCTAACAGAAGTTCATTTACATCTTGAATGACGACAGAATCGAATGGCGAAAGAATAATCTGACGACAGAGTCGTGCCGAGCGGTAGCTCGGCGGCTAGTTATATACCAGTTGATATCCCTAGTTGGGGAAATGCCTAAATTAGAAAGGTCCAACCACTGCACGAGCGTACCTTTGTAGGGATCATCTATCAAACGCCATGGTCACCAGATACATACACATATAGTTATATATGTGTATGTACCCATATATATATATATATATATATATATATATATATATATATATATATATATATATATATATATATATATATATATATATATATATATATATATATATATATATATATATATATATATATATATATATATATATATATATATATATATATATATCGTGTTCTTTAGCATTGGTCTTGCATCACCTTTTTATGTCCCCCTGCTACTACGTTTTGTAGGGCAACACAAAAACAAGCAACCAAAGCCACAAATATAATAGCGTACAGCACGCGCCCGCTATAACCAAATTTTGTTTGCATATGCGCGACATTCCGAGCGCTAGCGCTCGATTGCCAGACGTGCACGTCCTGTACACCCAGCCGGCTGGTTTCGGCGATCGGTACAACGCGCGCTCAGAACGAGAACAACCCAGAGCAAAAAAAAAAACATAAAAAATTATTCGCTACGTTTGTGACAGCCGCCTGCGTTGCCGACACGGCTGCGTTCTTTGGCCATAAATAGAGGCTGCAACACGCGAACTGCGAGAGGCCGCATCTATGCCGAAACGACGCACGTGAGGCAAACGTAAATAAATAATAAGGAAAAAGAAGCGCTATGGTCGAAATCAAGGCAAACAACAGCTCGCACGCTTAGACGCAAAGAGCATTAAAAACAACGGTCGCGCGTGACTCGCACATCGAGCGTCTATCGTGTTGTACGTTCCCATCTGTAGGGCTCACAAGGACACGATTTGTTTAATATGTGATGGGCTAGTTGTTGAGTCATGATGTTAATGAAGTGGCACACAAAAGATACATTCGCGCACACGTAAAGAAGGCGTAATCAACAGCGCTGTACTGCGACGGCCCTTTTGTGTTGTGGCGCAGGATGGGACATTTATTCTTGTTTGCCATTTTTGCAGCCCCGCCATAACTGCTGTATTTATGCGTGCGTCAATGCATATTTTGTGCGCTCACTGTTCAATATCAAGGACACGACGAAGGACCCAGTCAATCAGCGAACGAGCCTCTTCGGTGTGCGCATGAGCCGCGCTAGTCATCTAAGGGGCGTGACAAGTCTGGCCCATACTTTTACTCACATGGAGCTGCCCCGTCATTGTTTAATGTGCACGCTTATGACCACACAACTTTTCGGGTGAGCGGCCGAGGACCACGTCATCGCTTCATTTTCAGTCGTGCGTTCATTGCGAAGCTTACCTTCGGTGCAGTTTAAGGAATCGTCCTGTCGTCGTCTCATGTCTCGCGTTGGCGTCACGAAGGTCTCACGTTTGATGCACATAGGCGGAGCAGGCTGCTCGTTTGGAACGCCAACGCTTACTTGCCCGTGAACAGCAGCGTCGCCTAAGGGCCAATTCGTCTGTCCGAGCCAGTGAAGAGACAGCGAAACGGTCGTCGTCTCATGTCTCGTGTTGGCGTCACGCAGGTCCCACGTTTGATAAACATGAGCCGAGCAGGCCGCATTTTTATCACACAATCACACGAAGAACAGAAAAGAGCAGATAAACACAAAAAAAAGGGACACAAAAGAATAGAAAAGAGCAGGAAAACACGAGACAAACGCAAGGGAAACACGTACGTACTGCGGAGCATTGATTCGTCTAACTTGCACTTGGGGTGGAAATGGCTTAGACTTTTGTTCTTCCTTCTTCCAACTGGAAAGAGAGGGAGGGTGCGGTAAAGTTTGCATCCCCTTCCCGCCCTTTCAGGAGAATCTTGCGCACGCCTATGCGGCTCACGAACTACGCGGTTTGACTGCTGTCGCACAGCACACAGCGTTGTGTCACGCGGTGTTGATGCAAAGGCACAGGCAGCTCACAGTGGCTGCGTGCAATAGCCGCAACGACCGATATAACACATTAAGCCTCGCACGCCACGCGAAAGCGAGACGCGTGTGCGACCAGTCACGCCATCCGGCGAGAAAGCAGCGCAAAATAAACACGGACAACAAGAAGGCAGGACAAGCGCTGACTGCCGTTAGCGGTCGCGGTTGCGCTCATACACATTTGAAAGAGGTTCAGGGGCGAAGGGGAATAATGCAAGAACTTGTAGCCGCGTATGCGTCAAGTGACTATAAAAAGAAACGAAGAAATTGGTGATACCGAAGCCATGAAACACTGGTTCTGCGCAGAAGACCAAACAGCACGAGGTGTTTTCGAAGTTTCTTCTTATGGCCTGTAAAAGTGCCGCATGTGTTAGTACTCCTTCCATAGCCCTTACCGACGAGAAGTTTGAGCGATTTGCTCCACTAATCTTTAATGGCTTTTGAGTTCAATATCACAATATCTTTCCTCTTCAAGCGAAGCTTGTCATGAGTTACAGATTTCTGTGGCAGCGGCGGCGTTGTACGCGAGAAACCCGGCGCCGGCGAGTGCGCAGAAATGCGGCCCTCAAAGGTATTTGTATTTCTATGCGCCGTTTCCCCATAAGTGATGCTCTGTCGATGGTGGCCTTGTCAGCGATCAGCCATTTCTGATATGGCGATCTGATATTTTATCAACGTGACTAGTCGCTTCACGTTGCCGCATTTCTCTGCTGTCTGGATATGAACGCATGACCGTCGCGGTTGCCTATAGCAACTGAAGCGTTGCGCTACTAAGCACGTGGATGAAGGTCCGATTCCCGGCATGGACGGAATAAACAATTAGGAGGGAGCATTACGCAATGTGATAGAAATAAATAAATAAATAAATAAAGGAAGAAAGAAAGAAAGAAAGAAGTAGGACAGGCACGGACATGCCAAACCCATTTTCCCGGTAGAGAAAGGACTCCTGTCCTTTTGTGACTTGACCAATGCGCAGCCAGAAGTGATTTAATACATTCTCTGCTTTATTGTAGCCCGTTTCGAATGTATATATTGTTACGAATATATTTAACTTGTTTACAGTATGGAATAGTCCAGCAGTCAAGATGGCGGTTGTGTATCTTCAGAACACCGACACGTCGTCTGCCTCCTCTTCGCACACCTCCCCACAGTCATAGCTGCAACCCCGCTACAATATGTGTATAAGCGCAAAAAAAAAAAAACGTTAGTTGGTGCCATCTGGAAAATCTTCACCACACGTAGCAGGACTTTCAACACGGATACAAGTGTCCGCGAGTTCTCGTGCGGCAGCATTGCGGGGTGAGTTTGTCGGTAAACTCATTGATATTTCTTGATAACTTACATTTCGTCGCCACTGTTGCGACCATTGCAGTGATAGAGCGAGCATCCAGACGCAGAAATGCGATTGAGTGCTGGGATGGAGCCCTCCAAGAGGTCACAGAAACACACACATGCGCGCGCACACACACACACACACACACACACACACACACACACACACACACACACACACACACACACACACACACACACACACACACACACACACACACACACACACACACATACATACATACATACATACATACATACATACATACATACATACATACATACATACATACATACATACATACATACATACATACATACATACATACATGCATACATACGCCAGCAACACTAAGGAAACTTAGAGCACAGAGGTCATTGGAAAACCCTGACCTTCACCGGCCTCGTGTGGCAATCGTGTCATTAAAGGCGTTTCGCTCGGAATGTCTCAAACATCGTTATCTTCCAATATAGAGTTATCAGTCTTTGGCCTACTTCCCTCCTGGCTCGCTTCCAGCAATTCTCAGACGCAGGACGGCTTCGTTTGCAGTTGGACACACTCCCTACCGTACTCGCCCTTCTGCAGCAGCGAAAGAACAACGGAAAAAGCGTTAAGAAAAGCGCTTAGTAAGCGAACACGTCATCAGCGAGCAGAGAACAGACCGTTTTCTCCAGCAGCAAGGAGGTGCCAAATAGCGCCGTGCGCCTGGCACTTATTTCCCCAGCCTTCCTGCGATAGTCGAGAGTAAGAGGAGAGAAGGGGCGAGCAGGAGGGAGAGGGGGAGTGCTTTCCTATAACGCAGTCTCTTGCCTTTTTGTTCATCGTTTTCGACACTGCGGAACGTTTCAACGAGCGTCGATTACAGAGCTCCAGAAGACGGAGTGGGTGGGGGGTGGAAGGCTCCTGGAGTCTGTGGTTCTTCAAACTCCCGACTCCTCTCCCGTACATAGGCTACGGCGTGCAGTTCCTTGCTCGCTGTTTCGGCGATTCGATTACCCCGAACGACTTGCTTGCGCAAGAGCCTTCCTAACTGCAGCAAAACGCACGCCGCAAGCCGGGAGAAACGGCCTTATAGGCGTTGTTGCCGCTGCTAACGGCGTTAAATGAATGGCGCCAGGGAGCGAGCTTTCGTCCGTACAAAGACTCGGTCGGGTTACCCGTCGACTCGGCGTTGTTTGCGCTCGCAGTTTCCACCGGCACGACTCAGAGTCAACAGAAGCCGAAGTCAAAGAACGGGTGGGAGAAGAGACGAACTGTGCACGAACGCGGCGCCACAATGTTTCGTGCGTAGCACGTGCGGGATGAGCTCGTCTTTCTGATATACCTTATTCCTCGAAGGAAATCCATTAGTGTTATAACCAATATTTTTTATAGGAGCATGTAGAGGCAAAGTATGAAAACGTGTATGTTTGTGTGCGTCAACGAAACACAATGTGAAACAGAAGACCATGCGTTTTCGCGTACCTATAGTTGATTCAATGAATTAGTGATATGAAGACTTATTCATAAATCACATTTTCATTGTCAGCAAAGAGTGCACTGAGCCAACCTTCTGATAAAGCGTTCCCCAAAAAGTGGGTTTCTCCGCGAGGGCAAAGCAATGAGTGCAATAGCAACAACTTGAAATGTCATACGGAGTAAAGGTAGCAGCTAATTCCTCCAGGATCCGATCTGGCGTACTTATACGAAACAATGACGTGTGCAAATACGGCCGCCCTAGGGAGCGAAGCGGTTTTTGTGTTGCTTGTCACCGCGAAGCGCAGTACGCAGTGAGGGCATAACGCGTACAAGGGTAGGAGCCGTGTACCGATGTCTGTCGAGATCAAAGTTCGCAATAGTTGCCACGGCGACGCAGCCCCACCCCATTTCTTCAACCACACCGGCACCCCTCCGTGTTCCTTTGCCCGACGAATCCGGCCGGCGCGTTTCATCTCTGCTTGAGCCGCGCCCGCCTGCCGCCTGTGCAAGTTTTCGCCTGCACATAGAACATACGACGCACTGGGCGATGTTATCGGTTTGGGCTTTATACGGAACATGATAGAGACAGCGAAAATTCACATCGAGTGTCCATATGATTTGCTATCGCAATAAAAAACAACAGGTTGGGAGTATAGCCTTCCTAGTTCCAACAAAATCGCATGTCTGTTCTAGTGTTAAATAAGTTGGTTCCAGCTTTCAATCATTTTGTTACGGTTCTAAAATGACATTTGTTTAACTAGACTGCACGGGCACGTGATTTCATGCAGATCTCCACCGAATATATGAATAGAGTACGTTTCTCCCGTTCGTTAAGATGGAAAGAATTTATTTATTTTCTAAACGTATAAATTCAGGTTCAACATCACGTTTCGTTTCCGAGCCTTAACATTTCGTTATGGATAGCCGTGCCATCTGGTGGCAATTCACAATAAGCTATGAAAAATGAATCTGTTAACATGCAATAAAAACATTTCGGTGGAACCACCTTCCCATATCTCCGAGATACAAGGGATCGAATGCTAACAGGTAAACATTCAGAGCCCTTCCATTGCCGTAAAGGTGGAAGCCAGCGAAGCTATAACCATGGTGGTTGTGTTATAGTGAATACTGTTGCAGTGAATCTGCATATTATCATTATCGACTATATTGAGCCAATAAACAGACATACACTCAAATACACCAGTGTTTATCTTGCACATTACGCGCATTATCCGATCAACGGCGGTATCAAAATGAAATCCTGCAGTACATAAGAAACTCCGATGTTACGAAAGTACAAAAAAAAATGGCATGACGTTAGTTTCTTATGCGAGTGGTCTTGTCTTTTAAACCAAATTTTTCACGTCATTCTTCATAGTCGGAGAAATCATACCTTTACGCCAGGTTCACTTTTCGACTCAAAAACGCTGGATCAGTCGAGTTAATCGGTTCGCCGAAAATTGTTGTTCCACGCCACTCTTGTCCGCAGATGCGGTCGGCCAGAACCTAGACGCATACAGCTTTTCTGTAGAAAGGAACAGTGGGCGCTGACAATGCCTTCAACTGCTTTCTCAGCGCTATTGCATATGGTATGTGTAGGGCCTATTGCTTTCCCCTTTCCTTATCCCTATTTCCCTTCTCGCCCTGCCATTGGCGTAGCATCAAACGGGGGAGGATGTTTGAGGTGTCAAACTTGCCCCCAAAATTTTCACTTCTGCATGTCTATATATTTCACTCACACATGCAAACGCACGCACGAACATACATAAAGGCTGGTTGACCCTCCTTTCCCCCCCCCATGCCCCCCCCCCCCCAAAAAAAAAACAATTCCTTAGTACCACTCTATTAAGCCTAAGTAAAGTGCAGTGAACGAGCCGCAACTTACTGACACTCCCAGCTTGTACTCTTTAATCTCTCTAATACGTGTCCCTCCTGCGTATTCTCGTTCCAGGGCTGGCAGCGCGGGCGGTGGCGTGACGCTGTCGGCCGAGCCGTCGTGCTGCGGAGCCGCCGACGAGGACGGGGACGGGGGCGACTCGGCGGAGCCCCTGGAGGAAGCGGCCTGCTTCTACGGCGCCGTCAGCCGCGAGACGGCCGAGTGGATCCTCTGGGAGCGGGGATGCGCCGACGGCCTGTACCTGCTGCGCCGAAGCGGGCCCGACTACGTGCTCTCGCTCTGCTTCGACCGCAGCGTGCTACACTACCGGATACGAAGGCTCGCAGGGGCAGGTGAGGAAGGCGCCTCGGTTTTGATTGACATCATAAGGAAACGTTGGCACACTACTGCGGCGCCGTAGTCACTTGCCACAACTTGAATTTACTTTGTTGATCACGCACATCGTAATAATTGCTGGCGCCAAGACGGGGGCGAGACACAACGGTGCCGGTGTTGTAGTGTTGCAGGCGTTGGCGCCAATGTTGCTGTAAGTGTTTCCTCACTGTATTAGCGCCGTCAATTCTTAAGCTACTTTCCGTTTCGTCGGTAAGGTTTCACGCACACCAGGCCCGTAGCCAGGGGGGGGGGGAGTCCCTAGCGTTCCCCCAAAAGCAATGAGCAATGCTCATTGCTCGGGCAACCCCCCCCCCCCTCCCCGGAATTTCGGTGAAATATGCGCTTTTACCGAAAAGAAATAATTGAAATAGGTGTTTCTCTCAAATAGTCAAGGTTTTCAGCAAGTGGGTTGCAAAGCTTGACTATATTTCCGTATTGAATATATATTTAGCACGACCGGTATTTCGGTACATGCAGTCGCGTGTGCGTAATAGTAGGCTACGGTTAGAGTCACTGTATATCCTACCTTTACATAGCAGAGTTGCGCATTGGTCCGGCTAGCAACCACAGCAATGCGGCGAAGCCGCACTTTGTGCTTGCAGGCAACATGCTTAGCGTGTCAGTGACCGGCAATGAAAATTAATGACGATAACTATAGCGTTAATCCAGGTCACTGCGGCGGCGGCGACGGGAAATAGAAAAACTTGCCTGAGCGTCAGCTTCTCCGCAATGCGTGGCATGCTAGCGGTGTTTGGAAAACGGACGCGCAACTCTGCTACTTAAAGGTAGCATATAAAGTAACTCTAGTTGTGGTTAGCTGGTAGCGACATCTCGTGGCATTTCCTATACGCCCGAACATCATATATAACCACGTGTTTGTGTTGCACGAATGTTCTTGTGGAAAATGACGTGAGAAAAAGCGACGTGTTCGCGATTACGCCGTTGCAGAAATTTCACGCCGCAAGCGCAATTGACGCTACAGGTATATTCCTGTAACAGGTAAACTCCGAAAGAGAAGCCCTCCCAGCAACACTTGGCCAGCTTGAGAACCGCCTTCTGATAGGAGACAGATACTAGAGCACTGGCCTAAACGTTCTTCAACGCGAGTCGCTATGATGGCGTTGCTGCGGGCGAACTCAACGACAAATTGTGACTGTTCACAGACAATGTTGGCGTGTCGTACTTGGACGGTGCTATTGTCATGTCTTTGTAGTGTCGTCACAGACTATTCTCTTCTTTCATTCTTTCACAACCCCCTTCACCTTCCCACGTATAGGGTAGCCGACCGGATATCTTAGTTAGCCTCCCTGTCCTTCCTTCATGTTTCTCTCTCTCGCCCTTATAATAGCCAAGCACCGCAGCCCTTACAATAATCAGGGTCGTTTTGGTGTGTTCGTCCATATTTGTACCACACTGTAAGAAACAGAAAAGAGTATGTGGAACTCCTTTCGGGGAGTTTTGACTTGCCTCGCGTATGACTCTCTTTGAAGAGGCACGTTGACTCTCTTGTAGGTCAAACGACTCTCCTAGGAGAGCACAGTTATCTCCAAAAAGAGTTCGCGTGCCTCTTTAAAGAGAATCATATACGTGGCAAGTCAAGACTACCCTAAAGGAGTCAAAAAACCTTTTTTTTTCCTTGCTTAGAGTGCAGTACTGTCGCTCTGTTGTTCTTGGTTCGCTACATTTGCGTGCACACACAATGCCTGATAACTTAGTAAAACTTGTTGCTGGGCTAGTTGGTACACGCTTGCGGAAATACAAAAAGACGCCTAACCATCAAAGAAGGACTCGAGACAGAACATAAAAAGGGCGTCACTCGCAACTAACTTTATTCTCAGAAACGCAGAGACAAATATAGAGCGCGGTTACTGCAGCTGTATATGTCGCTGCTGTTCTAAATATAAAATTAGTTCCGAGTTACGTATTTTTCTGTTCCGTCCCGAGTACTTCTTCCTCGATCGTTACGCGTATTTTTGTACTTCAGTAAGCACCTTACAACGTATCAACAGCTGATGCTTTGAACTGCAGGCGTGGAGTTGTGCGGCCTACCGGGCCAGCAGTTCCGCGACCCGTGGGCCCTGCTCGAAGGCGTACAAGGTCTTGCCACGAGGCCCTCACTGCCTTGCAACCGGGCCAGGGACGCCATGCTGCCGCCCACACACTGGGGTCTCTCTGACGACACCGTGCGCGCCTTCATGCTCCTGAAGGCGCGGCAGTGGGGCATGGACGTGAGTGTACACTCTGGTAACATGTTAAAACTGACATTGGGACAATCTCTGCGTGAGATCTCACCACCATCCATCTTATCGAGCGGTCGCTTGCAGTTTCGTGATTCGCTGAACACTGCTTTTTTTTTTTTTGGTTAGCGAACATCAGCCCGGCAAGGCCGTGTGCGTCGCTCGGCATACTAATGAGGCGTTCACCGTAAACGTAGCCTTATGCAAGGAACCTGTCAAATAAAGTCCCGGGTTCGATCCCGGCCGCGGCGGTAGCATTTCGGTAGAGTCGAAATGCTAGAGGCCCGTATGCTGTGCGATGTCAGTGCACGTTAAAAAATACCACTATGTCCAAATCATCGACGGAGGGTGGGACGGGACAGGGGTTAATCCCCTCTTACAACCGCTTCACCCGAAGGAAGCTGCCGGACTTATAATAAAGTTTATTCATTCATTTATTGTCCAAATTTCCGGGGCCCTTCACCACAGCGTCCCTCATAATCATATCATAACTTTGGCGCGCAAAACCTCACATATTTTTGCTGTTATTCTTATTACCCTATCACAGGAAGCAGTTGTTGAACTTATGTCTGGCTTTCCTGCTCTCCCCAAAAATGTATTACTAAAAAAATAGAAATAAGCCTACATACCGGATATTCAGATGCAAAGCATGCCATGAATATACATTTGTGCTTGGAGTGTTTTGCACATGTAAGAGTTTAGTGGTGTGCTAAGTAATGCTAATTATTTTATTCCTGTGTGTGTTCCAGTAAGTTATTTTTGACACCCTCGTGAAACGTCTAGAGAAATTTTTATCCCACATTTTTGATGCGGTACATATTTCTGGATCTAATAACATTCGGCGGCCCTTTCTTTGCGGAAATAATGCCCTCAGGCCTGCATTGCTTCATTTGTGTACCACGTTTACTACATTTATTGCTAAAGCATATTGCGTCTCAAAATAGGTTAAACGCGGCTAACCCGAAAAGAGGGAGGGAGTGGAGAAAGAAAGTGGCATCAGAATAATGAACTAGATCGTAAAGGAGCTGCACGTAAAGGAACTGTGGATCTGCTGGGTGCAGATCCACGGCGTCAGCTCTCCTTTAGGGGCACGAGCCTCGAATGACACTCTTTTTTTCCTTCTATTCATATCCAGTCGAGAACTTGCTTCCTCTTTTCCGAATATTCATAAATATTCTTCTAAAAAATTAATGGTCTGGTTCATGTTCGGAGTTATATTGGATACATATGATATCGGAGCACAACCTCACTTAAAGTAAGGGCAAATTAACTGTCAGGGCAAATAATGAAAATCAACTGAGTTCGTTGAATGTTGTGGGTAGCTGAGCCTGGAATTGTTGCGGCACCTGGCGGAAAAAGATCCCAACCACGCGCTTCTTTCTACGTGGCCTCTGAGATCCGCTTCGGCAACCCACAAAACGCAATCTTAAGGCCTGAACACACGTACGCGTTGCAGCGCGTCAGCGCGTGAATTTCTGACGCGGCGCCGCGCCCTCTCCCTATGGAGAGAGAGGGCGCGCAGCTTTGCGTAGCGCGTACGTGTGTTCAGGGCTTTAACCCAGGGAATTCACCAAGACGCACAAATGCCGACGCGTGAGTGCCACTGCCAGACACTTAAGTCGAGGATTAGAGTAGCCACCAGAATTTTTAGAGCGCAGCTCTTAGGCGCCCGTTCCTGCGTTGAGTGGCGTCGCCGCCGCCGGCGTAACCGATAGAGCGTACGAGGACGAAAGAGAGGGAACCCGGAGCGCAGCGAGCCGCTGTATTAGCGTCTGCAATGCCTCGTGCCTGCCCGTGCTTCTTGTGACAGCGCAACGCATGCCTCTCGAGCGCGGGCACAAAGAAGTGGGCTGACCTGCGAGGCTTGGGAGAAGAAGACGTGCGTTGGTCGAAGGAACACTTTGTGTGTGGAACGCTCTAGCGGACTCTTAAATTTTGCGTCTAGTTTTCCGGGTGCGAGATCGCTCATAATAAACACGTTTTACAGCGCAGCTCTTAGGCCCCCGTTCCTGAGTTGAGCGGCGTCGGCGTCGTCGTAACCGGCAGAGCGAACAAGGATGAAAGAGAGAGAAGGCGGAGCGCAGCGGAGCATGAAAGACGGCGATAGCGAGGAGAGTGCAAGCAGGAGGGAACGACAATGGCGAGACGACAAGTTCCGCGGCGGCCACTTGTTGCGCCACAGTAGTGCACGCCATTATGCGGTCACCGATGACGTCACTAAGGTATGCGGCGAGGGTGTGCACCGATACCATATATGGAAATAAAGCTCTGCATAAACAGAGGCCTGTCTGCGGTGGCTGTCGTGGAACGCGCCCACGCGCTGCTTTCCGCGGTCTCCCGGTTAGCGAGGCAATCGCGACTCAACTTATCGTAAAATAAAAACATTTAAACAGCTCGTAATAGTCGGTGAATTTTTTTCTTTTTCGAAGCTTACATTCGTCTAAGTTTAAAGCGACCGTTCGGAGAAATGCAGGGAACGTATTTAAAGCAGTGGTGCGTTTCGTTGCGCTCGCAGGAGCAGCAGCTGGATGGGAGCCCCACGCCTCCGTCGCCGCAAGGAGTGCGTCCCGAAGGCAGCCCTGGTCCCGGCGACCTACGGTCGCTACTGAGCAAAACCCTGCACGAGATACAACCCTGGTTCCACGGACGGCTCAGTCGAGCCGACGCCGAGAGGCGACTGCAGGACGCCGGCCACCTGGACGGGCGATTCCTGTGAGTGGACATTGATCGCGGAGCGCACACGCGTGGTTGGGAATGAAACGGCCGTAAACTGCAAGGACAGCCGCCATGAAGGTGCTTGGAATACAACAACCTCCCGTCTCTTTCCCCTGTGCACGGTAGCATACTGGTCATGCTAAACTAGTTATCCCTGTCCTCATTTTCTCTTCTGTTTTCCTTTCTTGACCTTTTCCTACATTTGATAGGTGTTAGTTGTCTGGTATTGTAGCATTTAGATGTGAAGGCTGTACCAGATCAGTTTATGCTTAGAACAACAGACAGTAGTGACTCATATTGCCGCCTTTGCGTTGTCTGGTTCGCTCCTCTTCGGTTCATGTCTGCACACCTTACATCCCTTCATGATGGATCATATCATAATTCACACGCTGAAATCAAAGGTATTAGATTGGTAGCTTGTCAAGCGTGAGTGCAGCATTTCTCAAGATTTTCGATGCGGTCTGCTAAGTCATTTTTAGATGCGAAGCAGCTTTTGCTCTGGGCTTTGTCCGTAGTTCCATTGGCGACCATCCGCTTTCTAAAACCTACCATAGCCATCTGTAACATATTGAGCGTGCGTTCGCGCCAAGGAGAAGTCTTCTTCGTCTTGTTCTTCGACCGCCTTGATGATGATACGTGCAGAGCACTTTAGGGGCCCGGGCTGCCGTATGCTGTCCTAGCTTGGCGTAACGCAGACAAAACCACGTGTGCTGGCACGCGCTAGCCCGTTCGAGACTGTGTAAAGGGCTGGGTAAGACGTTGTGGCCTCTCCCCCTTACACTCTCTCAGCCATCACGTGATGACGTTAAGGAACGAGATTCTGCAGACGTGCTATGAACCCGCGTGCCGTGCTCCAGCAATCGGGACGAGTAATAGCAACAGCAACTACAGTGAATTCATGGTGTGCTCCACATGCAAGGACGCGTTAACATCGGGCAAGGTGCCCGTGATGAACGGAACTTTAAGTCGACCCATGCGCTCCTTTGCATCCCCACATTGTTCCCTTTAGTGGGAGATGGTGAATTTTTTTGAAACAATATCCGTGATTTCCGAGTCCTCCAGAGGTCATAGCTGCCACAGACAGACAGAGGAACTTTATTCTGTCCTGGGACGAGGGTTCCTAAAAACCCGCTCAAGTCTCTCCTCAAATCCAAAGTCGTAGCTGCCAAGTCTTCCTCATTGAAAAAACACTGACAGGTGAGCATTAAAAGAACACGAGGAACAAACACAAGGATCGAAGCGTCAAAAGCAATCCCGAAATAGATTACCGTGTAAGCAACAAACTAATTAATTGCAATGACTGAGGGAGAATCGCCCTTGCGCGGTTTTGAGGCACAAATAACGAAATGACCGTTTGCGTAATGTCCATCATTACGACCTGCGATCTTTTGTAGACGATATGGTTCTAGTATGAGTGGGACTCAGTTCTACAGAATATTAATAACAAATCTGTGGGCGTTGTTGGTCGTGTGTGCATGCGGAGTCCACGCGTATGTATGTATGTATGTATGTATGTATGTATGTATGTATGTATGTATGTATGTATGTATGTATGTATGTATGTATGTATGTATGTATGTATGTATGTATGTATGTCAGGACGACGCAGAACGAACGACAGAGAATTATTGGTGTGCGCGTGCGTATAACATTCGCAGAGACTTAAAATCTCGGCCAAGCAGATTACCCACTTCCAACTCTAGTCAAAATCAATGCGACCAGCGTAAACTTTCACGGATCCAAAGCGCCAATTCCAGAGGTACGGAGGGAGCAGGAAAAGTGCTTTGGAACATCCCAACGAAAGATAATATTGGAGCGCTAATGAGCCACCCGTCTACCATTGGTCTAGAAAAATCCGAGATCTAGTTATCGAAACAACCATCAATCCCATACTGGCTCGGGTGAGTAAAGGATAATCCTAAGTGTTCCTAACGAAACATTAGGACGAGAGAACACCATTTGGCCGATGATTATTTCGAAACGCGGTATAACTCTCGATGCCGCTGCCTTTACGAAAGGAGTTCATTAGACAACACTCTGCAGCGCTACAGCCATGGAAGCCGCAATGAATGGGCGATTCGGCCTAATGGCGCACCGCAAAAGATGCCGCGCTGCTTTGGGGCAGAAATAATGGGATTCGGGTGCAAGACCTGCCGACGAGCGCTTCCTAGTTGCTCGTAATGCAGGGCCCACCCACACACAGCCGAGTACGAAGCTTCGATTTCGAATCAACGACGCGCGCGCGTTGCGCCACACACAGTTTTCTGACGGCCGTCCTCCACCGTTGGGCTACGCGAGGGCGGGGTGCATGTACGGGCTAGAGGCAGGCCAGCGCGCCCGTTTCGCCAGTTGCTTAATGACGGGATCGTCCCGACAAGCTACTTCGCGGAGCGCCAAAGTGCGACTTCGTCCGTCGCGTTCGAGCGTCATTTGGGTGACGATGCGCCGGTGTTTATATTATATAATCACTCCACAGCGCATTCCCCCGTGTCCCAACCTGAACCCGAAACATCTTACGGCCACGCTACTCTGCGGGGTTTAAAGAGCTTTTGCAGGAACGCGTACGGTGCCTCCGTGCTCATTAAACAACGGAACACAGCCGCCCTGTAGTCTTCAGTCGGGATAAGTGCGCTTGTGTGTGTATATATATATATATATATATATATATATATATATATATATATATATATATATATATATATATATATATATATATATTATAAAGGCGTTTATTGACGGCACTAGTCGACGAAGCACAACGGCGACAGTCAAGACAGAGCGCGGACTCTGAGCGCGAGGAGCGTGCTGTCAGAGAAGAGCGTGCTGTCAGAGAAGGGGACGACCCACTAGAGAGCGCCCGAGAGGGCGACCCATTACATAGACTTCCAACGCTTCGTTACAATTACCCCGGGTACGAAAAAGGGAGCCGCCTGGCGACCTAACTGCTTGTCACTATGAGCGGGTCATGATAGGGCTTCAGGCGCTCCACGTTGACAATGTCGCGCCCTCGACGGCGCATGTCCGAAGATGGTTCAATGGGCTCGATCAGGTAGTTGACCGGGGATGTGCGTTCGACGACACGGTAGGGGCCGTCGTACTTGGGCAGCAGTTTGGAAGAGAGGCCAGGTGCAGTGGTAGGGACTGAGAGCCATACGAGTGCTCCAGGGCGGAACGTGGGCGCAGAAGTGGTGTTGTCACCGCGAATGCTCTTTTGCCGCTCTTGGTCATGCGTAGTAAACGTCTTGGCAAGCTCCCGACACTCCTCAGCAAGTCTGGCTGTGGCAGAAATAGGCGCACACTCAGACGGATCCGGCTTGTATGGAAGGATTGTGTCGATTGTGTGCGACGGGTGTCTGCCGTACAATAAGAAAAAGGGGGAGAAACCAGTAGTGCTCTGAGGGGCGGTATTATAGGCGTAGGTGACGAAAGGCAGAATGGCATCCCAATTGGTGTGATCGGCGGCGACGTACATCGAGAGCATGTCGCCGAGCGTGCGGTTAAAGCGTTCGGTGAGGCCATTCGTCTGCGGGTGGTAAGCAGTAGTTTTCCGGTGAACAACGTTGCACTCTTTCAGGATGGCTTCGACGACTTCCGACAAGAAGACACGACCTCGATCGCTGAGCAGCTCCTGGGGTGGACCGTGGCGCAGCATGAATCGGTGCAGCACGAAGGAAGCAACATCGCGCGCTGTAGCCGCTGGGAGGGCGGCAGTTTCGGCGTATCGCGTAAGGTGGTCAACAGCGACGATGGCCCAGCGATTACCAGCCGACGTTAGAGGAAGTGCTCCATACAAGTCTATGCCAACGCGCCCGAACGGACGGTCAGGGCAAGGCAGAGGTTGCAGAACTGCCGGCGACAGGTGCGTTGATGTTTTGCGGCGCTGACAATCGATGCAGGAGCGAACGAACTTCTGCACGTAGCGGTACATCCCTCGCCAAAAGTACCGTTGGCGAATGCGGTGGTAGGTTTTCGATACCCCAGAGTGTGCGCACTGCGGATCAGAGTGGAACGATTCGCATATGTCAGAACGCAGACTGCGGGGTATTACGAGTAGCCACTGGCGGCCGTCGCCGTAATTGCGTCGGTGGAGGAGGTCGTCGCGAACGGCGAAATGGTGGGCTTGACGACGCAACGCGCGAGTGGATGGTGTTGCCGATGGATCAGTCAGCAGGTCTATCAATGAGGCGATCCAGTGATCCTTGCGCTGTTCAGTAGCGATGGTGTGAATGTCGATAGAAGAAACGGCATTGTGAGACACTGAGCTATGGGTATTGTCGTCAGGCAAGGGGGAGCGCGAGAGTGCATCGGCGTCAGCATGCTGGCGTCCATTGCGGTACAGCACGCGGATATCGTAGTCCTGTAGGCGAAGTGCCCAGCGGGCGAGGCGACCTGAGGGATCCTTCAGTGACGACAACCAGCATAGTGCATGATGGTCAGTGATCACATCAAATGGGCGACCATACAAATAAGGTCGGAATTTCGTAAGGGCCCAGATGATCGCCAGGCATTCCTTTTCGGTGACGGTGTAATTCGCCTCGGCTTTAGTAAGCGTACGACTTGCATACGCCACGACATATTCAGGGAACCCTGGTTTGCGCTGCGCAAGGACAGCGCCAAGGCCAACACCACTAGCGTCTGTGTGTACCTCTGTAGGAGCCGTAGGGTCGTAGTGGCGTAGTATGGGAGGCGACGTCAACAAACGGCGGAGCTTTTCGAAAGCGTCGTCGCACTCGGACGACCATGAATGGAGGGGCCCGTTACTTCCGAGGAGCTTCGTCAGAGGCGATATGATAGTCGCGAAATTTCGAATGAAGCGCCGAAAGTAGGAACACAGTCCTACGAAACTGCGCAGTTCTTTGACGGACGTAGGTTTCGGGAACTCGGTCACGGCGCGAAGTTTGTCTGGATCGGGGAGAATTCCGTCCTTGGACACGACGTAGCCGAGGATTGTCAGCTGCCGGGCTGCAAATCGGCACTTCTTTAGGTTCAGTTGCAGACCGGCGTCGCTCAAACGCGTCAAAACATGCCGTAGGCGTTGAAGATGGGTGGAAAAGTCCGGAGCAAAAACGACGATGTCGTCGAGGTAGCACAAGCACGTGTGCCATTTCAGGTTGCGCAGAACGGTATCCATCATGCGCTCAAAGGTGGCGGGCGCATTACACAGCCCAAACGGCATGACGTTGAATTCGTACAGGCCGTCGGGCGTGACAAAGGCGGTCTTCGGTCGAGCGTCGTCAGCCATAGGTACTTGCCAGTACCCTGAGCGCAAATCGAGAGATGAAAAGAATTCAGCGCCTTGCAGGCTGTCAATCGCATC
Source organism: Rhipicephalus sanguineus (assembly GCF_013339695.2). Taxonomy (NCBI): domain Eukaryota; kingdom Metazoa; phylum Arthropoda; class Arachnida; order Ixodida; family Ixodidae; genus Rhipicephalus; species Rhipicephalus sanguineus. The sequence goes on along the minus strand of NC_051184.2, from coordinate 70,973,537 downwards.
GTCTATTCGCGGCAGTGGATACACGTCCTTACGAGTGATCTTGTTGAGTCGTCTGTAGTCGACACAGAACCGCACAGAACCGTCCTTCTTCGCAACAAGAACGACAGGAGAGGCCCAGGGGCTGTTGGAGGGTCGAATAACATCGCGTCGAAGCATGTCGTCGACTTGCTCGGTGATTACACGGCGTTCTGTGGGAGATACGCGATATGGACGTTGCCGCAGTGGCAGGTGGGCGCCAGTATCGATGCCGTGCGTAACGGCCGAGGTGCGACCGAGAGGCGTTTGAGCGACATCGAAAGAAGAGCGAAATTCTTCCAACAGGTCCAGAAGCTGGGAACGCTGGACCTGCGTAAGGTTGTCAGCTATGGTGGAACCAAACACGTCAGCGGGTGATGAACCAGATATCGAAACAGCACTGAGCGTACTGGAACTGCGGCCGTGCGTGTCATCGGGTTCGTCCATAACTTGTGCGTCTTCGAGGGGTTCCACGCTGCCGAGACATTCCCCTCGCACCAACTTTACACTGTACGGGGAGGGGTTGATTACAAAAATAGAGGTGCTTCCCTGAGTGATTTGAACGGTCGCGAAAGGCACCAGCAAGCCTTTCCTCGTGCAAATACGGTCATATGGTGAGAGGAGTGCAACGGTGTCGGATAGACTGGCGCAGTAGACGGACACCGCCGTTGACGAGTTTGCAGGCAATTTGATGTCGTCCTTGACGAGTACCTTGCTCGCAGCCGATAGACTGTCTTCCGGCGTCAAATTAGAGAATGGTGACAGCTCTATTTCGGCTGGTGCGCAATGAATGACGGCGTCGTGGCGGGAGAGAAAATCCCATCCGAGGATGACGTCGTGAGAGCAGGCAGGAATTATGATCAGTTCGACGGCGTAGATAGCGTCCTTAATCATGACGCGGGCTGTGCACACCGCTGTAGGGTGAATACGTTGGGCGCTGGCTGTACGGAGGGAGAGCCCGGGAAGTGGCGTCGTCACTTTGCGCAGTATTCGGCTAAGCTTTGCGTCCATAACTGACACAGCGGCTCCAGTGTCGATAAGGGCAGATGCACGAACACCGTCTACAAACACGTCTATCACGTTCGATGGGCTTCGCTGAGGGCTTTCACAGTTCGATCGCGTCGCAGCCCTTGCCTCGTGGACTGCGACGACTAGTTTTCCTGGTCGCGTGGGATCAGACGTGGCCGCATCGGGGACAGTGAGCGGCGTCGTGGTGACGGTGAACGGCGGGTAGAGGGCGCTGGGCGAGACGGCGGTGACATAGGCTGCGGTGAATCGTAATACGGGCGGCTCGACTGGCTTGGCATGGCTGAGGCGACTGGAGGCGACTGCACGCGATTGCAATAGCGGGCGACGTGACCGGCGCAACCGCACGCAAAGCAGATGGGGCGGTTGTCGGAAGTGCGCCATCGGTTCGCCGGGGTGGGTCCCATCCATGGCCCAAGACGCGGTGGACGGGGCGGCGGCTGATAGGACTGCATGGTGGGCTGCAGTCGTGGCCTAGGAATGACGTCGGCGTACGCAGCCGGCACACTCGCCTGGCGTACGACTTCGGCGTAAGGATGTGGGGCAGACACAGGGATCGCTGGGGGTGGCCTGGCTACAACTTGCGCGTAACTGAGTGGCGCAAGCGCCGGAGGTGGCTGGTGGTATTCCGGCATGACCTCCGCAATTTCCTGTTGAATAGCGCGGCGTAAGGGAGGCAGCAGTGTGGTCGACGGCTGTTCAACATGCTGCGACTGAGGCAAGGTCAGTAGAGAAAGCTGGCGGGCAATTTCCTCGCGTACAAACGACTTGACCTCGGCGAGCAAGCCCGAGTGATCAGAAATGGCCGACAAGCCAGCGAGGTCGGCGTCGCGTGATGGAGGTCGACGGGTCAGCAACCGCTGCCGGCGCAGCTCCTCGTAGCTTTGACAGAGCGTGATCACCTCTGTCACGGTACGAGGGTTCTTGGCGAGCAGCATGGTGAAGGCATCGTCGTCGATGCCTTTCATAACGTGTCGGATCTTGTCAGACTCGGACATGGTTACGTCGGCCTTCTTGCACAAGTCGAGGACGTCTTCGATGTAGCTGGTAAACGACTCACCGGTCTGCTGAGCTCGTTCACGTAAACGCTGTTCGGCTTGCAGTTTACGTACGGCAGGTCGGCCAAACACGTTGATGATGGCGGTCTTGAAATCAGACCACGTGAGGAAATCGGTTGCGTGGTTATTGTACCACAGGCTGGCCACACCCGCGAGGTAGAAAACCAGGTTGCTCAGCTTTCCTGCCTCGTCCCATTTGTTGGGTACGCTCACGCGCTCGTATATCGCGAGCCAGTCCTCCACGTCAGTGCCATCCGCGCCGGTGAATATAGGAGGGTCGCGGATGCGGGGGGAACCGGAGCATGGTGTCGGTACAGGGGTAAGCGTTTGCTGGGCGGCGTCTTGAGGCATGGTAGAGGGCACGGTACGGGATCGAAGCGCCAGGGGCATCGAACGGACCGAAGCTGGTTGGACGGCGCAGCACTCTCCACCAAATTATAAAGGCGTTTATTGACGGCACTAGTCGACGAAGCACAACGGCGACAGTCAAGACAGAGCGCGGACTCTGAGCGCGAGGAGCGTGCTGTCAGAGAAGAGCGTGCTGTCAGAGAAGGGGACGACCCACTAGAGAGCGCCCGAGAGGGCGACCCATTACATAGACTTCCAACGCTTCGTTACAATATATATATATATATATATATATATATATATATATATATATATATATATATATATATATATATATATATATAGATATATATATATATATATATATATATATATATATATATATATATATATATATATATATATATATATATATACATGGGAAACAGGTATACGCCTCAAAGGAATTGTTTAACTGTTTATCTGTCGCCATGTCAGGTCTCGAAGATTTGGCTCCAATCCCAACGTCGACACATGAACAGTTGTTTAGAGGCGTACACCCCAGCCACGGCGGTTCGGTGAAACACTACAAGGTGGACGTGACACCTAGCGGCGAGTTCGCCATCCAGGACGGGCAGCGCTTCCCCACACAAACACACATATATATATATATATATATGTATGTATATATATATATATATATATATATATATATATATATATATATATATATATATATATATATATATATATATATATATATATATATATCTTAGTCAAAAAAGCATATTTACGATAGCTCAGAAAAGATTACACGAATGCCAGAACCGACGTACAGAAAATAAACCCACATAGATAAAAGCACACAAGAGGAAATTAAAATTAGACTTATCGCATATACACATCTGCTATAAAGTAGGTCACGTGTGCTGAGCTGGAGCAAATCGTGCGTGTTCTTAAATGAAAGCGAGCCTTTCACAATTGAAGATGGACGGCACAAGAACTGACACTCCGGTGCCCGCACACAGTCCCCGTTCATCACTAAGCAAAATAATCACCGTCATCCTTATCTGTGCACAAAGTTTGCGTTCGCCAGACGCTGTGTCTACTAAACTGCGTTCGGCGAGGACATATGGGTCGCCTGCCCTCAAGTTATAAAGCGCCTAAATATTCTTCATCGAAGGGCTCGTCTTGTGGAAGCCCTTAAGTGCCGATTCGTTCAGGTCTTGTTATTTCAGCTGGGGCTCTTCGCCTTGAAGAGTAGAAGACGGTAGCGTAATCGGGCCCCGTGCGCATCCCCTTTCGCAACTGCTAGCCTGGCTTCGGTTCTCGGTGCATGCCTCAACTGTGCCGTAATGGAGACGAACGACGGTGCGTGTAACATTGGCCGTTTCAAACTATCCTAGAATGCCTACTGCAAGTACAGTTGTTAAGTGTTCACTACGCCATAATTCCTCCTTTTGCAAATCAGCGAACCTACGCAGCTGCTCAATTTGTTGATGCTTTTGCAGCTGATGATGATTAAATATGTCTGAGCGCTTTGTGATGGGTGGGCCTTTAAAGCACCCACTCGTTGCGCAATTCTCATGTTTTGACGCCTGGCGCGATTCTACGCTTCTGCCACGCAACATTACATGCGTTAAGGAGACTCCTCCCACTACGTGGCTTTCATATAGTGTTTTTTTTTTTCCAACGCAGTATCAAGCAATAGCTTAGCTCTATGGTAGAACACCTGCTTGCCACGCAGACGGCCTGGGTTTCATTCTTACTCGATACCTAAGATTTTGATTTCGCGCCTTTTTTGGTTTTTCGCTCAAAGCCAACGACGTCAACGCCGGAATTTCTGCGAAATAAGTTCTTTAACGCTATCGCGTTAAAATCGATATCGATGGTTCTGGTTCACGCTAATAGTTATACTGGATACATGTGGTATTAGGGCTTAACCTTACTTAAGGACCACTTAGCTGCTAGGATAATTAATGGAAATTAAATCGATTGAGTCGAATGAAAAATTGTGAGCAGCGGGGGATCGTTGCGGCACCTGGCGGAGCAGATCTGAACCACGCGCTTCTCTCTACGTAGCCTCTGAAATTGGCTTCGGCGAAGCGGCAAGGTCCAAAGTTAACTCAAGGAATATACCAGGGAACACGAACGCCGACGTGCGTGGGCCACTAACAGACAACTAAGTTGAAGACTGGAATCACCTCCTAATTCTTTAAAGACAACGCTCTCCTGTACTGCCAGACGACATTTATTCTCACTCTGAATTACTTTATTAATGTTAATATTCAACGCATTAGTAGGTAGCACACTATAATCTTGCAACATTCCTACTCTTTAGCTGTACGGTATATTCTTGATATATTGTTTATATGATACAATTTACACGCTTAGCGCGTTTATGCTCTTATAATCTTTTATTAGACTTCACGTTTTATTTACTTCCTTTGTTTGTTGCACTAATAGAATAATAATAATAATAATTCTTAAAGGTTAACGCCCCAAACCACGATATGATTGTGAGAGACGCTGTAGTGGAGGGCTCCGGAAATTTGGACCAACTGGGGTTCATTAACGTGCGCCTAAATCTAAGTAGATGGAGCTCCAGCATTTTCGCCTCCATCGAAAATGTGGCCGCCGCGGCCGGGATTTGATCCCGCGACCTGCGGGTCAGCAGTCGAGCACCTTAACCACTAGACCACCGTGACGGGTCTGCATTTTTTTTGTTCCATTGTACCCACTCTTGCGGTAGCCCTGATTTTGGGCTGCCGTATGTTAAAGCAAAGTAAATAAGGTTGGTTCCATTACACAGTCTACCGCTTATGGGACCATAAACTCGTTTGTATTCGCTCTGTAGTATAATCAGGTTAGTAAAAGATAATTAAATTGTGCACCGCCTCTACGCAGCATTGGCTGGTTCATTGGTAAAAACTTTTATTCCGTGCCCTGCTGTTTTATGACTCGGGCTCAGGTGTCCCATGTCGCCGCTTCGGGGGCCTGACGGACGGCCCAGAGTTGGTCGGCGAGCTCTGAGCGAGGTCTACATAGCGTTACCAGAAAATAAAGCGACCAATGGCAATCAAACAACGCATGTGCCTGTGCCAGTGTTTGCACAAGGGTATCTGTCATCGTCAGGGCCTGGACAAACCAAAGACGCTTTTGAGGAGTGTTCTTTTCATCGACATTTCACGCTGGACCAGCCTTTAAAACTTCAAATTGGCGAGACTCATGTGATTATCTGCCTTGCACGACACATGAAGAGTCGTATGTTGACACGCAATACATACGTCTTTGTCTTGCATTTTGGTTCTCTTTGTTCTCTCGCTGGCAATCGCTAAACTTCGTATTCCATAACAGCGATATGCTCCGTCGCCTTTTCTTCGCAGTGTCCGTGAGCGGGACGACAGCAGCTACGCCCTGTGCCTCAGCCACGGCGGTTCGGTGAAGCACTACAAGGTGGACGTGACACCTAGCGGCGAGTTCGCCATCCAGGACGGGCAGCGCTTCCCCAGCATTATGTCGGTATGCAAAACCAATTACCGTAGCTTTAATGTAGGCCGGCGACTCATCTGACACCGAGCATGTATGAGCATGTAACTGTGCGATTTGTTTATAATTACAACGAATGCTTTCATCTTTTTTTTTTGGGATAGTACAGCGAATGTAACATCGACTTCTTCAATTTCGTTAGGTGACGTAAAGCAGAGCCAAACTGATACTTGTGCAATGGCCGCATCCATGGAAGAGCTGCACCTAGAACGTTGTTAAAGAACCTGCCCAAAAGATATATTTAATAATTATCCGTGTAAGAGCCGCACCCTTAATTTGTGAGAAAATTAACAGCGTTACCAGTTGTGTGGTGCGAGAATTGCGAAGCATTTTACTTTTTCGGGGGCAAAAGAAGGATGTCGCGCCGAGTTTTCGGCATCTCCAGGTAGAAATAGAACAGCCTCCGAGATTTAGCGGCTGCCTCCGCGGCGCTGCCGTCCGCCAATCAATGGAGATAAGGTATTAGGCCAACATAAAGCAAGGAAGGTTTTTTTTTTCTTCGAGCCTGGTGGCAGACATGTCACCGCCCCGTTATAAAGGAAACGCTCATAGCATCCATCCATCGATCCATCCATCCATCCATCCATCCATCCATCCATCCATCCATCCATCCATCCATCCATCCATCCATCCGTCCGTCCATCCATCCATCCATCCATCCATCCATCCATCCATCCATCCATTCATCCCTCCATCCATCCATCCATCCATCCATCCATCCATCCATCCATCCATCCATCCATCCATCCATCCATCTATCCGTCCAACATCGACAGTACGGCTGAAGAGGGCTTCCCTCGTGGATGTGTGCCACTGGAGTTTCGAAGTGTGGGGTTGGGTTTAAAGGTGTGCGCCGCCGCGCCGCGCCGCCGCCTGTTTTTGGTCACGCCGCTCGCGCCGCCGCCGAAGTCCCAAGAGAGATCACGCCGCCGCCGCGCAATAATTGCGGCGCGCCGCCGTTAGTCTTTTCTTTTAATTCGAATGGGGAATCTGGAAATAAAATACAGCACTTTGCCGGAGGAGCTCTTCTCGATGTGTCCATGTAATGAACTGTCCATTTCAGTGGCCATTGAATAACGGGAGCTCGGCGAGAAGTGCGCCCCCTGGTTCCGGTTCTTGTTCTGCAGTGCCATCATGACATTACGAAGCTTTCAAACACACTCGACACAAATGATAGAGACGGAATGCGCTTCAATACAACGAACGCAGCCCTCAGATATTCGATTTTCGGTGCACATATCTTTTGCTCGTGTTAGCCATCGATTTAGTTTTAATGCGGCAGCTCGTCTAACGCAGGTGTAAGGTCGGTACGCATTCTCTGCATCGTTCTCGAACATCTGGGACACATTCATATGCTAATTCAGACTTGAAAAGTTTCTCTTTCTGTGCATTTCGTCCACTCACTTCTTACGCTAGGAATGTGCTGGCGGCTTCGGTGCAGCGACGCGGTCAAGAGCGACGTGACATCAACGCTCACCGCTCTTTCGAATCATTGAATGTGCTCTGCCGAAATGGACTGTCGACATCTCCTTTGGATGAACGCATTGAGAATAGCTCCCAGAAGTTGTAGTACCTTTTTCTTCTCCAGAAATATCACGAGTATTGCCTGACCTTAACACTTCTGCGTGCTCCAGCCTTAAAGGGCGACGACCTAACTCTCTGGATAGCATATTCTTGGAGTCTTGGACCTAGACCTAGTACACTGTGCATAAACAAATAAAATAGATAAGGTATATATATATATATATATATATATATATATATATATATATATATATATATATATATATATATATATATATCGGTGCATTAGTACACTTTTCCCTTTCATTCTCACTTGAATAAATCGATAAATAATTACAGAAGTAAAGAGAACAGCAAACTTAGAATATTAGCTGAGCTAGTTGGTAGGTATTCATGTTAAGAAGACATGACGTGGAAACACGGACTTAAGAGAAAAGTCGAGAGAGTGAACAGCTATCTCTCACGTAGACCCCTACTCGCACTTGATTGATAGGTATGGCCTCTTACGTGGTAATGCGCAGATAAATATTTGTGTCTACCTTCGGTCTTGCCGTTTTGTGATCTTTCAGTTAGCGGCGTTTCTTGTGTCTTGACTACTCTCCTGTGTCCGTGTTTGCACGCCCTGTTTTTATAAAGGGGCCCTAACAGCCTCTGAAAATACAACAAAAACAAAAACAACCAGCGCGCTATTCTCTCTTGGCGTTTCTTGTCTTTTGGTGCACTTCGTGATGCCAGAACAGTGATTCACGTGACATGAGGGTACATACTCTCGACTGGTCCATATACGAGAAATAGCAGCTGTGAATTGTCTCCCATACTGCGTTGCTATATGCAGCCCACCCGCTCTTGCTTCTCCCGCACGACTATCGTGCGCGATTAACTGATTTCGCTCCATTTTGTGCGTTTGCGACCGCGCATCCAGAGATAACAGACTGTAGCCGACAAGCGCGAAATCATGATAGGTTTAACGCTTAGTGTTGACATTGCACGCGTGCTTTATGAAGAAATAAGTGGCGAGGAGACGTCCCCTTTAAGAAGGGTATTGAAGGCGAGAACGAAACCAATGTAAAAGGCGCCGGATTACAATATTCTTCGAACGGACGCACTCTTTACAGCGGAGACGGTGCAGCTTTCCAGGAAAAGGCAAGCTCGCTTCGACGGTTTTTTGTAATTTTTTACTGTATGGACACTCAGGACATGTTTTCACCGTCGCCGTCATGTTCCGCATAAACCCTAAATCGATAACTTCGCTCCGCGCATTGTATGTTCTACCCGCGAGTAAAAACTCGCGAGCGTTGGCAAGGAACATGGGTAAAGCAGAGATGTAACAAGCTGGCCATCTCCGTCACACGTAATAACGTCAACCCGCGTGCGAGGCCTGCCGTCGATTGCTCCTCAAGCAGGAAGGAAGGCCCCGCCCGTCATTTGCTGGGCGAAGGAGCAGGAAGGGATGTCTGGGGAGAGGGACTGCGTCACTCGAGCAGCAACTGTGAACTTTGACTATAAGGGCGCGGTCGAGAGCACTGGTACGCACGCTCTTTCGGTAGACATCCCCCGGCGAACGGCTCGTATACCTTCTACGCGCTGTGATCTCACTGCTTCGCGCTCGGACAAGTGATACGACAAACTGACCGAAAACCGCTTCTCTCCCGGGAACGGCCGTATTGCCATACACCAGCGTTTTGTAGTTAAGTGAGATTGGAGCAGAAAGAGTTGGCTGCTAGCCCTCGTTCATGTAACATTACGGCGTGGACTTATCGCATTCATTGCTTCGCCCTTCCCCCCCCCCCCCTCCAGCGCCGCGCCGCCGCCGGTCTGATGAATCCCGCGCCGTTCACGCGCCGCCGCCGGTGATTTTGGGTCCGGCGCACATGTCTAGTTGGGTTTCCTTCAAGAGTTGGGTTTCCTTCGACCGTATGCGTCGTTTGCAGCCGATATTACCGCGACAGCGGTAAAGAGCTCGTTTCGCCGAAATTCCGCTGTCGGGGGCGGCCGTCATTGGCTCTGAGCGAAAAATCAGCGTTGTCCAAGAGCGAATATTCGAGGCAGATGCAAATAAAAAAATAATTAAAGAAATCTTCGGTTCGAATGGGACCGAGGATTCGAAGCGGCGACCCGTCGCTCCGTGGCGTGATGCGTTTAGCCGCTCGGCCACCACGCACACATTCCCTATAGTATATACACCATTTACCATTGGTGTGCGGTACGCCCACCTCGGAGGTTCTTCAGCGTGGCAGAGGCTTGACTCTCAGCCGAGAGATGGTGGAAAAGGCCCACGGGCGCGCTTTTAAGTGGCATCGCGGTGCCGTGTTTCGTCGCACTGCATGCATGGATATAGGAGCCGGAGGGCGTCCGCACTTTGGCTTTCCTTGCGGCATTGTTTAGGAGTCCACCGAAACGCGAAGCCTGGCTAGCGATTGGGAAGGCGATGCGAACATGGTCAGATTACGCTATCGCGTTCTACTTTCAAGCTCAAGCTTCCTCAAAGTTTTTTTTTTTTTTTAGATGCGAAGCATCTTATGGCGGAGTGCAAACCGGTGGTGATGGTGGTGGTGGTGGTGATGGTGTGCGGCGTGACCACTCTTACTGCACATGAGCAAGCCCTCTGCACACACCCGCCCTCACAACTCCCCCTCTCCACTGCCCCTCTCCCCCTTTCCTCCTCCACTTCCCCTCTCCCCTCCCACTCCCCCTCAAAAACGCGGGCTCGACATGCCGAAACGCTGCATCACATCGCCTCACGGTCCCCTTTAGCGGGAGATGGTGTGATTTTTTGTTACGCGCGTTGCTCTCTGATTACATGTGTATGACCGTAGTTGGTATTAAGTGAAAGAAACGGACTTGGGATGGCCATGTCGAGCGTAGGGAGCACGACCGGTTGTCAGTTAGAGCGATAACAAGGGATTGGAAACGCAGTCAAAGGCTGTAGCGAGTTAGGTAGGGTGACTAAATGAAGATATTTGTAAGAATAGAATAGAATCATCTGGCACAAGATAGGGTAAACTTGCGATCATTCGGAGATGCCTAAAACGTGTAATGGACATAAGATAACTTCAACATGATGGCGAAGATGATTACATGCAACAGATTTACAACATGATGACCAAAATCAGCGTAAACAGCTCGAAAGAATTATTCGCACACACCGTGCTCGAGACAATATGCTTCACTGACCAATGCAAGTACGAAATACACATTATAATCGCAAGTAGGACTACGTTTATTTTCATTTATGCATGGAAAGACGGGCAACGTGAAAGCGTTGCGCCGGATTAAATGAGGTGACAAAGAAGAAAAATTGGCATTCATTGATTATGCCGCAGATCTTGCAGAATTTCATAGACGAATGGGTGAGATCTCTGAAACGAACACGAGGTTCTCGTCTTTATGTCGTTTCTGACCGCTGCGGAGACACGGACGTTTCGACAGTCTATGCATTGTAACTAGGGGCGATCCATATGATAATAATCTTTGCGGTTTTACGTCCCAAAACCCCAACATATGATATGAGGGACGCCGTAGTGGAGGACTCCGGAAGTTTTCACCATGTGCTGTACTTTAACGTTGACTTAAAGATAAGTACCCGGGTCTCTAGCATTTAGCCTCCATCTAAACGCGGACGCCGCGGTCGGGATTCGATCCCGCGACCTTCGGGTAAGCATTCTAGCACCATAACCACTAGACCACCGTGGCGGGTTAGGGGCAATATAGTTACATGAACCTAACTCCGCTTCTAAAATAAAACGTCTGCGTGCTCCGCTGTCTAAACTAGTCTCACCTTGCCTCCTTTTTGGGACTATTCTCTGCTTACGGGTCTCATCAATAAGGCTTCCGAAACGAATACACATCCACTTTGTTATTCGTTTTCGTAGTTACGAATAGGACAAGGCCTTATGGAGACGTGCACACGTGCAGTAATAATAAAAAAAAAATATGGGTCGAGCGTGCAGAGAACGTAGTCTCTGTACTACCAGGAAATACAATTCTTGTTCCCGGATCGCTGAAAGCTAACAAAAAACAAAGTCAAAGAAGAAACGGCCCTTTGGGAGCAATATGGTTCTTCGGGTCAGCCCTGTCTTGTTTCCGCGTGTACAGGGTTGCTATTTCTTCGTTCCTTCCCCGTGCGGGGCATTTGAACGAAATGGGCCTCGCCGGTGTCTGGAAACAATTTCGTCGGTGGGGGCAACGGTCTACCCTGAATTCTTGTTTTCGTGGCGGTAAAATGAAAAATTCATTACCGCTGCGAAGAAGAGACGGCGTTTCATTGTGGCTGCTGTTTTGCTGCGGCGTTCCGCTGACCGTCCCCTGGAGCACAGCGAGGTTGTTTTGTTCCCGCTTCTTTTTTTTTTTTTTTACTCCCCCGTTTTTCTTGGCAACGTGGAACCACCAGCTTCATTCAAAATGAATCTTCCTGCCGGGCGATATTAACTCTGACGACGATAAACAGCGCTGGAATCACCCGTGTTGTAAGGCGTAAATAAACGTCTGCTTTTGCCTGGACGAAGAATGACCCTTGCTTCGGGTCAGGTGCGAGAATCAACGTCGATCTTATCTCATGCTGACGAAACTGAAGCTAGAAAGGAAATCTGTGAAACATCTAAAGAAGGAAAAATATACTCAAGAAAGGAAGGCTTGCTTAAATTACTTCTTTGATTAAGGTTGTAGCCATTGAAAAGAACCAGTGTGAAGCCTCAGAGATGAACCTAGCCATTTAGTTTGGGCGAAATCGAGCTGACAAGGGTAGATACCTGGGCATGTTTGTTATGCATGGGGAAAACGAGCCGCTGCCATTGCCGAGCTGCACTTGCAGAAACTCCGAACTTGCGACGTGCCGCGCAGTTGCTGGTTTTTATAGACGATAGTCTTTCTTGGGGAACTTAAACGCAGAAATTTTGGTCTGTCTGTCTTTCTGTTTGTCGGCACGTCACTCGATTCAGCCTCTCGGCCAAAGTTGAACCACTTGCCCAAGGGCCAGCCATCTTGAACGGCTGACTAGGTTCATACTTGTGTACGTTGTTGATCTAAAAGCAAACATTACGCATATCTGAGGTGCAACATCACTAGGTAAGTATTAAGTGGTGTGTTCCTTTAATAGAAAATACATAGATACGTAATTCTAGAGACCCTAGTTTCATAAGCTGCGCTGAAAATGCGACTGCGCTGAAACTTGCCTTCCTCCGTGCCCTCTGCACGAGTTCATTGTTGTGTTTCGGTTTCGGTTCAGTATTGCACTGTACGAACGCCATGGGACGCCGCTCTGGCACTCCTGTTTTACCCAGGCGACGTGTAAATAAAAGAGCGTGTGGAGAGTACTCGTTGAGTGAGGACGTTTCTTCTGCTTCGGCGCTTCGCGCCAAACCGCGTGTTTGGGCTGGCTGGCGTCCCCGCCGGTCTCGTTGGTCACCGCCGGTCTTCGCCTGCTGCTGCGCCGGGACTACCAGCCCGCAACACAGCACTCATGTTTCCCGACGTATTGCCAGATGGCGTCCATATCTCACGCAGCGCCTCTTCTATCGTCTTTAGACGACATTTGCAGCGAAGCACGCAGATACGCGGCAAATGTTTTAAGCATGAAGAATAAGAGCCATATTCAACGCTGCTAGCTTCAGGGACATAGTGAAAGCAACTAGTGACAGGGCCTTTGCATCATTTTCTTTTAAACAAGAAAAGCCGGGTATAGATTTTGATATTCTTGCTTCCTGGACAAAGATGGAACACATGACTCCAACACTTCCTTGCATTGCCATTAAATATCTGTCAATGCCGACCAACAGCAGTGACGCAGACAGATCGTTCAGGCGGTGGCATTGTGTCCCAGAAGTGTAATTTTTTTTATTGGAGAATGTACAAAGCATCCCTTGATGCTCAGCCACAACTGCTTCCTTCAGCTTTAAATAAGTGTAAGCACATTTCGAGGCTGAATGTATACTTAATAACGAAACTGTTACATGTACCTGATGTCTGCTTAACGTTGCCGCAGGATTTTCCAGATTCCTCTATCCGTATTTGCCGAATTTGAAATTTTCCACCTCATAAGCTCAGGGGCTCTAACGATGGCTCTAACCTTAATAAACCCGATAAGTCATATTTACATCGACTGCAGCCCGGCGTACTGTCCAAGCGACACCCAGTTGCATCGACTTTCAGTCGGGTCAGCTTTTAAGCGAAGCGTTCATGGGTTTGACTTAATTTCGGTTGTGGTGGCAGCGGCGGCGTCATATTTCGCAAAAAACCCGGCGCCTACGAGTGTACAGAAACGCGGGTGCACGTAAATGCGGCCCTCGAAGGTGCATAGGGGTTTTGGATTCCCAATAGGTTTGTATAGGGGGCACGCAGCGCAGATAGCATACCTTGGAAGGTTGGCAAACTACGTTTCGAGGTGCATTATGTGCGCTTTGTAGCCCAGTTTATCTCTTTGACTTCCATGTGAGGATGGAATCTCTGTTTCATGAAAGTACTCCAGGGATTAGTCAGTGGATCTGACTGTTCAACATTCGGTACGTAAATACACTGAAATTTCGAAGTTCACAGAACAACAGCAACTACAGAGACAGAAAATAAAGGGAGAAACCGACGAGCGCTGTCCTTTATTATTTTTAGTCCTTGTTACCGCTGTGCTATACGCTCAGGAAGATGCAGCACCAAGCAACAGCCTCATTCACTTGGAACCATTTAGCATATAGTCTCCTTATTATCAGGGCGTAGCCAGGAACGTAGCAAAGGCTCTGGCGATAACAAACAAACAAGAACTGAATATACTCCATGTTGCAGGATGATACTACCACAGTGATGTGGCAGAATGATGCTCTCAGTTCACTCTGAGTATATTTCCCTGATATCTGCAGCTGATCAGCCACTACACCCTCTTCAGCGACGGCCTCTGGTGCCCGCTGACCGAAGCGTGCGTGCGCCCCGACTGCCACCTGGCGGTCAAGCCGGCCAGCACTGTCAGCAGGGCGGAGCAACGGAGGAGCTTCGCGGCGACCACCACCACTACCACGCGCACGGGCATCCTCAATCGGCTCGTCGCTAGCATCACGCCACAGGTAAGTGTCGATAAGCCAATGAATTGGCGCACAATGGCGTCATTCCTTACGGGCGGTCAACAGCAACCATACCACTGCAACATCCAGGAAGACGAGTAATGTTGCAAGGCATTTTTGGCATAATGTTAGGGCATTTTTGAATAACTATGGTAGCACAAGGTAACGGTACACAAAAAGAACACGGAGACACACACACAGCGCTCTACAATAGCGCTGTGCGTGTGTCACAGTGTTCTTGTGTCCTGCCTTGTGCTACCATAGTTATTCAAACGTCCAGGAAAATACTTAAGATGGTGTGAAGAAAATATTGCTAGTCGATTGAATGACGACCGGCCAACCGAATGTATTACTTATTGGCCGTCTCATTCAATCACCCAATCGTAAGCGAAGGTTTAGGCTTACGATCCCACTGCAATATCTTAGAAAGGTAGAACTAATAAAACGCAGAATAAGGATAAAGTTGCATGTTATTCCTATAAAAGAAAGCCTACTGCTTCGTTAAGTTTCTTAAAAGTTTAAAAAGGTCACAGTTTGGCTGCAAGGGTGAACCAATGAATGCGATAGCAGCGAACTGGAATATTATATGAAGTAACGTTAACGGATAACTCCTTTAAGGTCTGATCTGGCGTAGCTCTATAAAAACATGGCTGATCCCTCTGTCATAGGAATCGGTATAACACGAAAGTGAAACGTGCCTTCACAGACGTATTTGAGCGCTTGTTGGGCATTCTTTTGCCCCAAGGGCGAAGGAATGAATGCTATAGCAACAAATTGTAATGCCACGCGAAGAACGGCAAGCAGCTCGAAACTGGCAACGCGCTTCTCAAGCAGAAAGGACGCACGGAGCGAACATACACAGGATGAGCGCGAATTGTCACAGTTATAACTTATTTTTGTGTGAGCAGTGCGCTCTTTTCGCAAAAGCGGCCGCTGCAGTGAGCAAAGTGACCTTCGTGCTCTCAACGAAAACTTGCGGTGAGAGCGCAAGACGTACAAAGAACCGCCAGCACGAGATAAGCGCGCGCACGAGCGACCACGTCCTGTAGAGGCGCGCACTTTAGAGGCAGCGATCTTTAAAGCGCGCTCCTAGAGTCATTTGCGCCATCTGGCTAGTGATAACGAAAACACGCTGATGTACCACCGATCTCTGAGTACCGCCACCGGCAAATGGTGTATATAAATAGCTCGCTGTTAGCATGGTGAAGAACGTGCCTTTTGTGGCCTAATTGTTTCTTGCCGCTCGCTGCGGAGCGAGGGATCGTAAGTTCGACTCCCGGTAACGGAACATTTAAATGCGAAGCATTTTTCAGCGAATTTCTGCGACTTTGAGCGTATCTATCTATCTATCTATCTATCTGTCTATCTATCTATCTATCTATCTATCTATCTATCTATCTATCTATCTATCTATCTATCTATCTATCTATCTATCTATCTAGCCGCATACGACTTTGTGCTCTCCTGGCCGTTTTGTTAATCGGATGTATACCAAAATTGGTGTGTCATAACATGGCCTTATTACGAATATAAATGACAGGTCATATCATGAAAATCATGACAGGCATGTCATGAACAGCATGATTTACATTCCACGACTTTTGGGCTCCCTGGCCGTTCCGTTAATCGGATGTGTACCAAAATTGGTGTGTCATAACATGGCCTTATCACGAACATAAATGACAGGTCATATCATGAAAATCATGACACGCATGTCATGAACAGCATGATTTACATTCCACGGCCTTTGGGCTGTTGCGGCCTTTCCGTTAATTTCATATATACCAAAATTGGTACGGCGTGGCAAGAGTTCATGACGAACATAATGACATGTCCTAACATGCAAATCATGACGCGCATGTCATGTGCAACATGATTTACATGACATGGTCTCGAGGCGCTCGCGGCCGTTTAAATGAAGGGATACATACGAAAACTGGTATGACGAGACATTTCTGTATGACGAACATAACTGACACGTGGTAACATGAAAATCATGATATGCATGTCATGTATGACATGATTTACATGCCACGCTCATGGTGCACTGGCGGCCGTTTCGCTAGATTGATATACACCAAAATTGGTACTGTGCGATGTGACTTTATGAAGAACATGAAGAACAGGTGGTAGCATGAAAACCATGGCATCTATGACATGTATGTCATGATTTACATGCCACGCTCATGGTGCATTCGCGTCCGTTTCGCTTGCGTGATATCCACCGAAATTGGTGTTACGCGACACGACAGTATGAAGAACGTAAGTGAGACGTGGTAGCATGAAAATCATGAGATCCAAGTCATGTACGACCTGATTTACATGCCACGCTCATGATGCGCTAGCGGCAGTTTCAGTAGATTGATATACACCAAAATTGGTATTGCGCGATGTAACTATGAAGAACATGAATGACAGTTGGTAAGATGAAAACCATGACATGCATGTCATGTATGTCATGACTTATTTGCCACGCTCATGATGCGTTCGCGGCTGCTTCGCTAGCTCGATGTACACCAAAATTGGTATTGCGCGAAGCGACTGTATGACGAAGGTAAATGAGACGTGGTAACATGAAAATCATGACATGCATGACATGCACGACATGATTTACATGTCATGCTCATGACGCACTCGTGCCGTTTCGCTTGCTTGACATACACCAAAATTGGTATTGCGCGACGCGACTGCATGACGAACGTAAATGAGAGGTGGTAACATGGAAATCATGACATGCAGGTTATGTATGTCATGATTTACATGCCGCGCTCATTGTGCATTCCCGGCCATTCCACTAGCTTGGTATACAGCGAAATTGGTATTGCGTGACGCCACTGTATGACGAACGTAAATGAAAGGTGGTAAAATGATAATCATAACATGCATGAAATGTACGACATTATTTACATGCCATGCTCATGGCGCACTCGTGGCCGTTTCGCTAGATTGATATGCACCAAAATTGGTATTGCGCGATGTGACTGTATGAAGAACATGAATAACAGGTGATAACATGAAAACTATGACATGCGTGTCATGTATGTCATGACTTACATGCCACGCTCATGGTGCATTCGCAGCCGTTTCTATAGCTTGATATACACAACTGGTATTGCGCGATGAGACTGTATGATGAACATTAGTGACAGGTGGTAACATGAAAAACCATAATATTCATGTCATGTATGGCATGATTTACATGCTCTACTCATGGTGCACTCGCGGCCATTTCGCTCCTTTGATATACACCAAAATTGGTATTGCGCGATGTGACTGTATGACGAACATAAATGATAGGTCTTAACATGCGAATCATGTTATGCATGTCATGTACGGTATGATTTACATGCCACTGTCATGGTGCGCTTCTGGCCGTTTTGTTAACGTGATATATACCAAAATTGGTATGGCATGATACGAGTGCGTGATGAACATAAACGACAGGTCGTGCATTTATATACCAGAATATGCGTTTCATTGGCATGGTGTACACTAGATTGTGCATGCATGCGTGCATGGCAAACATGTGATATATAGTGGGCTAGATGCCATGGCATGAATGATTTCATTTGGCTCAAATACAAACAAGGCGATGTATGCAGCTCTTTGCTGGCTGCTTCGCATTACATCGATTCCGACAGTGTGTGGGATCTGCCGAATTTGTTCTTCTAGTTTTTTCTTTGCCATCTGTTATATATTTTACAACGTCATATCCGTGACGGAAATACGTCAGTGGAGCCATGGTAGACCCCGGTTTAAAACACTTTAGTGTTAAAACGCTGGTGTAAGGGAATACGGCCGCTCCAGCGAGCGAGGCAGTGTTCGTGCTGTCTGTGGCTTCCACGCCAAGTAAGTTGTGATAGCACGGACCGTATTGAGGTGCGAGCCATCTACTGATCAATCGCTGTCCAGATAGCACGCGCGACTACGCCATTTTGATCAAAGGTCCCAGTTGCTGCTCAGCGACGTAGCGCCCCTGCTGTCACCCCTTCATGTTCCTTCGCCCGACGGAGCAAGCCGGCGCGTTTTGTCTTTGCTTGAGCCACGCCCATCTGCAGCCTTTGCAAGCTTTCACTCGAATAGGGAACATGCTACGCGCAGGAACGTGCGATCGATTTAGACTTTGCGTGGAACATGACGGCGATATCGACGGAACAAAGGCTCCTCGAGTGTCCATTAGTAGTTGTCGCAAAAACCTTAACCTTACCCGCCTTCCAGATATTTTGCACTTTTGTGTGTGTATACATACACTCACACATGCAAACACACGCACGAACATACATAAACGGGCTTGAACCCCCCCTCCCCACTCACCCCCCCCCCCCAATTTCTGGCTAGGCCTCTGTGGAGGAAGTTTGCGTTGAAGCCATAGATAGCAGGAAGGTCGCTTCACTTGCTGCAGCGGCCGCGTTTCCGTACGCAACCATTTTAGTGAGTCACGCCAGGTCGCATGTTAAAAAAGGGAGCTACTAGCATTACTTCGTATAATATCATTCCAATTTGTTACGTTCACATTTATTCCTTCGCCCTTGCGGCGAAACTGGGACTTTTTTGCTCCCACCTTCATTGAGAAGTCCTTTACTTCTCATATCTGTTACCGTGGTTTCTCCCTTGAACTAGCCAATTCCGCCATCACGTTTTCTATCGTGATTTTGGTGATTAACGGGTAACTGAATCAACGAAGGCCTCATTATCACCGCCGTGTTCACGCAGCAAGCGATGGAGCGATCGCGGACCATGCCTCGGCTTCGAGCACCGTCACGGCTTTCCTGTTCGTCGCCACCCCCACAGCACCAACACCACCTACCGGCGGCCTCCACCGCGGCGACCATCGGCTGCCACCACTCCTCGTCGGGCGCGCACACCTCGTCGGGCGGTGGCCGGCGCTCGGCCACGGGCAGCCGGCTGCACAAGGCTTCCAGCTTTGACCATTTGCTGCCAGGCTTCATCAGCTACCTATTCTCGGGAGACGGAGATCGTAAGGTAAGTCGAGCACACGGGTATGGATTGTGGAAGAACCTGGCGCCCCCGATTACGTAAGAGAGGAACGGCAATTTGTTTATTGAGTAAAATAACGCATAAATCATCAGTTTATGATCACGCTGACCCTACGCTTCATTAATTTTTGACGAATTCCCCCAAGTGTGCACGTGATTCTGTCCGTCTCTCTCTTTTATTCGGTCTCTTTTTTTCTCTCCTTTATACCTTCCCCAAGTGCAGGGCAGCGAACCAGACGTGCGTCTGGTTAATCTCCATGCCTTTCCTTTTCTGTTTTGCATCAGCGGGCACCTTGCGTGTAAAAGTTTGCCAACTCAATCAAGCTACCTTTTCTAGGCCTGCCTCACTGACACCTATTCCGCAACATAAAATACCAGCGGTTATATGCCATAAAGATGTATTGTATGACCTTGCCTACTACCTTTCTTCCTAATCGCAACTGCGATACCGGCTGACCCCTTTTGCTTCTTCCCCATACTGCTGTCTTTATATGTCCTGAAGGTAGGCCTACCGTTTTTCATTCCACTGAGAGCTGTGCGGTTCTCCAGCGCAGCACTACTATGAAGCTGCACCAACTAGGTAATTTTCAAGGAACAGTGTAAGAAACAAGAGGACATACTGAAGAAGATGCAGACAGCACGCTATGTCTCTTCTTCTGTATACACCGGTAGCTTGAGCTAGTTGGTGATTTAGCATCGACATGTCTCTACAGCTCAAAATGGACAAGGAGAGATGAGAGTACAACGCCTGTGTTGTGTCCTCTGATCCGTCCTCGTTCATTTTGCGCTGTGCGAATTTGTCAATTGTTCTGTATGCCCTGTTGTTTTTTGCGCTGTCCCTTGAAGTATGTACTACAACCAACAAACCCAACAATCCACACTTTTGGAAGTCATTTTCGGGATGTGTTTGATAACTTGATATTACTTCTGCGTCGACCCTGCAGACATTGCGCCGCAAGAGCTCGGGCGGCAAGCGGCTACCGGAGATGGAGCAAACCCTTCCACGCCGGGTGCCGTCGGTGCCGTCCGAGTATTCGTGCGAGCGTCCCGTGCCGGCGCCGCGTCACTCGCTGGCGCGCCGGGATTACCAGGAGGACCCCGTGTACGCGAACCGGCAGGCGCTGCTGCGGCGAGCGGCCGCTGCAGCAGCCGCTTCTGCTGCTGCGTCCGCCGAGTCCGGAACGGAGGCTGCCGTCCCTGACGAGACAACCCAAGTGGATGAGAAACCCGCCCAAGAAGAGGTTAGTTAGTTAGTTAGTTAGTTAGATAGATAGATAGATAGATAGATAGATAGATAGATAGATAGATAGATAGATAGATAGATAGATAGATAGATAGATAGATAGATAGATAGATAGATAGATAGATAGATAGATAGATAGATAGATAGATAGATAGATAGATAGATAGATAGATAGATAGATAGATAGATAGATAGATAGATAGATAGATAGATAGATAGATAGATAGATAGATAGATAGATAGATAGATAGATAGATAGATAGATAGATAGATAGATAGATAGATAGATAGATAGATGATAAGACTCCGCCACAACTTACGAGAGCGGCGAAAGCACGGAATAACGAACGAATCTTTTGTCAACGACTTTTACATATAACTGAGAAATTCAGCGGAAATTCAACTGATTCGGCAAAGTAAAGCAATCACCTTTGATGTTTTGGGCGTATTTTTCTTTCTTTCTGAGAGCGTGTTCTCCAGCGGTTTTTCAACACTGCGGTGACTGCGTTTTTCTCCATGGAAGAGTGGCGGCACTTCGAGACACCGAAACTTGTTGTTCAGCGGTTGCACATCATATAAACACAACTTCTCAGAATTCGCCCACAGCAGTGACGTCGCTTCTTGTAGCGTCCGTGTTGTGTTTGGCAGTAAATCTTTGTCGACTGATCGCCTAACATAACTATTCGCGATTCATTCCTTCATTCAGTGCGTGAGTCGGTGGGCGAAAAATAGCGCGGACGATAGTACTCCGTTTGGCCCGTATTCAGAAAATCATCTTGCGCTATAGTTGTTCGAAACCAAGAAATGAACAGCCTCGACAGAGCGGAAGGCTGAACTTGTACGTACACCGTATAATCCTTTCAGCCTGGCATTTTTTACCTAGACCTGCAAGTTACTTTTGAACGCGGGAACTGCGGTTACGTGCAAAATAACAATTTTTAACGCACTAGCTAAATGTGGCCATAATTTTCTTCTAATCATATTGACGGTTCATAGAAAACAGCTGCCTTTATAAAACACTGTTCTGTCATGAACAATGTCATGCACAGTTATGTCTTTCGCGTAGGCACGCACGTGTCCCTCATTGACCGGTGGGGATGGCCATTACTGGGAATGCATGCGCAGATAACTTTTGTTTTGTGCCTGCCTTCTTTCTGACAACATTATGATATTTCATTGAACGATCGACGTCTACTGAGTGTTTACCTTCATTTATGTCACTGTTTGCACAGCCCCCATTTTCCCTACTATGAATTCTTATACAAACTAGCCCATTTATATATAGTTCAAACAGACCTTTGCCAGAATCGTTTGTGTTCGCTGTATGTCGTCTGTTGTGCCCGTATTTGCACGCCTTACTTTCTGCAACGATGATTGAAATCATCTTCCAGTCTACACCTCGCATCGTCGTAACGTTTGTGTCGTTTTGGCGGCAGTGAGGTCATTGTCCGAGAGCACACGTTCTAACCGACTAACGCAACATTGAGCAGTTGGCCCCGCTGATCGAGCTCGAGAGCCCGCCTCCAGGTCCTCCAACCCCGGTGTCATCGTCCTCGGGGCCCAACCCTGGCGGCCCTTGTCGGCGAAGCGCCTCCTCTCCCAGCGTGGCCACGCGAGCACTCATGCTCTCCGATCTGGACTCGTTCCCTCAGCCGGTGCCACTGCCCGACGAAGCCCGAAGTCCGTCTCCCACACTCATACTCTTCTCGGAGGTACGTTTTACAACCCACTGTCACCATCATAACATCATTATCATCCTGAATACACCCACTGCACGGCAAAGGCCTCTCCCATATTTCGCCAATCAACCCGATCCTGTGCTTGATGCGGTCACGCCATTCCCATAAACTTCTTAATGTCATCTGCCCACCTAACTTCTTGCCTAGCCCTCGCACGCTTTTCTTCTCTGGGAATCCAGTCCGTTTATCTTCCTGGTAATCGGTTATCTTGACTTCGCGCTACATGCGCTGCCCATTTCTTCTTCCTGATTTCGACTAAGATATGCCCTTAACACTGTTCCCTAACCCACTCTGGTCTCTTCTTGTCCGTTACACCTATCATTTTTCTTTACATGGCCCGCTGCGTCGTCCTCCACTGTCATACTTCAGACTCAATGTATCTTGACTTTTACTGCGTACCACAAAAATTAGGCGTCGCAGCCAACGCTACGAATATTGGCAGGCCGTTCACAACAGCGCACCAAGACGTTGTCCCGGTGCGTCGTTTAATGTTAGGACAATAGTTCCCAACTAATGCTTTCGATTTCGATCACAGCTTCAACTAGGAAGTATTCGTGACCCCTGTGAGCTGTTTTCTAAACTTATCATCGATTTCTAGGTGCTTCCGCTTGCTTGCCTTCGTCCTTCTCGGTACGTCTGTCTTATATGAAGCTTCACGAGGGTCGCCTATGGTGCATGGGCGTCGCAATCCTGCTATTGTCATCAAGATTGCCGCTAGCTATGCTGTATAATGCTATCGCCTCGAGGCACGAATCAGGCTTGCAAATGAAAACGAAAATGTATGTGCAGTGCATTCCATATGTTCTTGTGTTGCTGTGAAACCTTGTTTGACAGGTGGCTCATTGTTCGAACTTTGTTGCTCCTTGTGCTGCTGTGTGAAAGTCGTTAAATATGTAATTTTAAACCCTGTATGTTGTATGCTTGATCACTTCAACCGATTAAGAGTAGCCGGTGGCTTATTTGTACGCCAACATCCCTTATATAAAAGAAAAAAAAAGACCTTACACTTTAGAGAGCAAATGGAGCGACGACATCCTGACGGGAGTTTCAGGTTCACTACTGTGCACGACGGTTGGGTAATAAGAAGATTCAAAAAAAAAAAAGAACAGAATGAGCGCTCACACCTGAAGTGTTCCTTATCAAGTGAAGCGTCTTCACGTGCCCTCCGCGCAGTGCGGCGACCTGGAGGACGGCCCGTACGAAGAGATCGACTCTGCCGGAAGCCTCTCAGACTCAGCCACGCTCCCCGGGTCGGACAGTGGTGGCGGAGGCAGTCCGGCCAGCGGCTGCCTCATCGACGTCTCCCAGGAGGACGACGCTCCTCTCCCCAAAGACAAGGACTCGAGCGCGCCGGCGTCGCCCGAGAGATACCTGCCCCCGGGACCCGGCTCAGACGGTACAATCTAAGATATCTGTTGATTGATCTACTGATTTGAATCGTTTAATGACACCTGAAATGTTGGCATCTTACTAGTAACAATAGTTATTGGGGTTTTACGTCCCAAAATAACGATATGATTATGAGGAACGCTGTAGTGGAGGGCCCCGGAAATTTAGACCATCTGGTGTTATTTAACGTACATCTAAATCAAAGCACAAGGGCCTCAAGCATTTTTCCTCCATCGAAACGCGGCCGCCACGGCTGGGATTCGGATCAGCAGTCAAGCACCATAACAACTAGACACAGCGGCGTGTGTTAGCAGCCTACGTCATGGACACTTAAAAGCGGAGCTGTTAGAAGACGAGCCTGTGCCGTCTCCATGTCTGTCCGGTGTCACGCAGGGGCACGTTCCCCGCCTCCGCGCTAGAGGAGCTCATAATGATGATGTTCGAAATGATAATGATGATGATGGTGCACCTGATCTCACTAGCCAATCGCTTGCACTCGCGCGCTTATATTTAGCTTGGCTGCCCGGCAGTTTCCACTGTGCGGAACTGGCTGACCATTTTTTTTTTCGGCGACATTTGAGCAAACGAGTGTACTTAGTGGACACAGTCGGCGCGACAAGACGTTTGGTGGCATCAGTATAGGCGTGCGCACACCATGGGCATGGGGGTTTTTGTTTTTCACCAGCCTGGAACTCAAGCGTGGTTTTCTAACGTTGCAAACAACTCTAACATAGTTTACCAAACTTACCTATATACGTGTGCAGTGTCTATTGGAGTTTCTAAATCCTGTGTCGATATGCACGATCTTTTTCCTCGCAGGTGGTCTCAAACCATGGCTGTCTAAAGAGGAGTCCGAGTCAGCTTACCAGGCCATGAAGCGCTTCGTCAGCGGACCCATGAGCCTCGATCCCAAGCTTATCGTCCTCAAGGACAGAATCGGTGAGTGGCTTCACAAGCGCTGTGTCGCACTATACGTCTGAATGCTGGATCGGTATTCGCGAACGAACATTACTAGACATGTTACTTTGGCTACCCTGAGTTTGTAACTATCACCACGATGTATTCTTGTGGCATGTCTTTTTACAAAGGGGCGGTTATACAAAAGCACGTGTTGTGAATGAGCTACGCAGGTTTTACCTTTTAAAGCCCCTGAATTTTTTAGTGCCGACACCTTGTGTTTCACTCTCTCCCCACGACGAAT
Organism: Rhipicephalus sanguineus; assembly: GCF_013339695.2. NCBI lineage: Eukaryota > Metazoa > Arthropoda > Arachnida > Ixodida > Ixodidae > Rhipicephalus > Rhipicephalus sanguineus. Next base: position 70,948,426 of record NC_051184.2, on the reverse strand, counting down.
GTGACAAACGAAATCCTAATTAAAGCCTTCTCTACCATTATCAATGCGTGGATCACAGTACAGCATCTGGGCTGGGAAAGTCCATTCATGCTATACAATCGCTGGCTCCTGACACGCACACAGTTTTCAGGCTAGCTCGGAAGCTTGAATGCGTTATTAACCTAAATATCCCCGTACTTGGGAGGTGCAGTAATTTAACACTAGATATGGTACAATGTTAACTGCAGTTGGCGTGTTATTTCTGGTTGTTATTTATCTAATTTGTGCACTTCCTTTCTAAAACCTCGCACTGTGTTGGTATATTGCTGCAGTGTGTTCCAACAGTACTTGTCATATTACCATCGGTGCAACGAAACTGCTGCATTGTTCGAACTGATAAAAGAAAACAGGAAGCAATAACAAAAGACGCTGTTCATAAGCTTCAACTCTAAAAATAGGCTCACAGGCAACTACCTTCCCTGCTTCACCTTTTGCACCCCTCCCCCCTCCCTCCCCCAGGAACATCACTTTGCAATGCGCTTCGCTTTCATGTCTCTACCAATAGTACCCATGGATGTGCTGATCGCAGATGTTTGCTCGTTCCTGCAAAGTTAATTGTCAGTTCTTGTTCGAATGTATCACTGGACAAGTGTCTTTCTTTTCTTTTGCTATTGTTTGACCTCACTCTGCAAAGTGTACCTAACTTCATAATGTGTGAACGTCGTTACGTTAAATTGGTCATTACTTTAACTTCTCTTCTTACGGAACATCACTTGTAAATGGAAATTTGAGAAATTAAACTGACCCTGAACTACCGGAATACGAACAGCGTAATTGCTAGCTACAATCGGGAGTAATGCATTAAAGAAAGTATGGATTGCTCAGCACGCAGTAGTTGATGCACGCCGGTTCGAAAGCAGGAATCGATTCAAGCAATGTTCGAATGCTGCGAAGTTTCAAATGTTGGCAGCGGAATAAACCCATGCGCATGCCTCTTTTTTTCTTTTGATATGCACAGGCGTCGGCAACTTTGGCGAAGTGCACCGCGCCTTGTTCGGCAGCGGACCCGTGGAAGTCCAGATAGCGGTGAAGAGGCTCAGGGACACGATAGTGGGAGATCACAAGGTGAGACTCGCCACGCCCATGATGAGACCGATCAAGGACGCGGGTTCGACTCCCGGCCACGGTGGAAGCTTTTCAATGGGGACGTGATGCAATGCTTCTCTCTACATATCTGTTACACGATACACAGATCTGTTTAGCTTACCTAGGACATGAATCCTGTGTGAATGAGAGAGTGATATGTGCGAATGATTTATGTGAAATGCATGTATAATGTGTGTTTTCTGTGAAATATGTACATATGTAATGTGTCTAACATTGTTACCAGATGTAGTAGATATCATTTCTTTTTTTTTGTTTTTCGGCTGTATATTGAGCGAAACCCGAATTCTGATACAAAGTGCACTATTTTTATATGTATTGTCAACGCTGTATGAACTGAACGGGGGCAGGGGCCTCGTCAGGCTGTTTCAGTCTTTAGTCTCTGTCTCCGGAGGAAATGAGGTGAAATAAATTACTTTGGTTTGATTTGAATAACACCCGTGTACTTAGACATAGGCGCACGTTAAAGAATCTCCAGGTGGACAAAGTTAATCCGGAGGCACACCGTACGACGTGCCTCATAATCATATCGTGGTTTTGGCGCATAAAAATTGTGAATTAATGTTATTACTACTGGTTAGACCAGCCTATGGTATGTCAGGCATTAGGCAATGCTCATCAATAATTCCTGTTTAGTTGCGACAGTTGACATTGAATAGAGCATTGTCGAATGCAAACTTGGTCTGTTAGTAGAATAACTGTACATGTGCTTTGAGAGATTGCTTAGTGTATAGATAACATGGAAATACAGCACATATATATATATATATATATATATATATATATATATATATATATATATATATATATATATATATATATATATATATATATATATATATATATATATATTGTCCAGAATATTTGTTATGGCTGTCAAGCAATGTGTACTGGCCCCAGAAGTGAGGCAGCCAGCACACTATTTAGAGCTGATAATTTTGAATGCTGTGTTGCTGTTGTTACTTTTTTTTTCATTAACCATGAACGAGAGGACAATACACTTTATTCATACCCCAGTTGCTGGAGGATGAACCACATCGACCCAAACTACGACGGTGTTGATGTGTGTGATAAGTGTGGTGGGCACGTTGACTCATAGTGATATGCTATGTGGCTGTGCAACAAGCGACAAATTCCCAACGAACAAGGATTAATGGGACACGCCACGGTGGTCTAGTGGTTAAGGTGCTCGACTGCTGATCCGCAGGTCGCGGAATCGAATCCCGGCCGCCGCGGCCGCATTTTCGATGGAGGCGAAAATGTTTGAGGCCCGTGTAAGTGCACGTTAAGGAATCTCATGTGGTCGACATTTCTGGAGCCCTCGACTACGGCGTCTCTCGTAATCATTTGGTGGTTTTGGGACGTTAAACCCCAGCAATTAATATATATTAAGGACTAATGGGACAAGATGCTCAAAAATGATGTGCTCCAAGACCAACTATGGGCAGTCCAGAAGGCTCGCGTGGTGGCAGAGCCCAGGGCTCTCAACCCCAACGTGGGAGGTGCCCCCTATACCTAGCTTTTAGCCGGGTGTCCTTCAGGACCTCTTTTTTGGGAATAGTTTCACCACTGCCGTCACTGCCGAAACTGATCATTATTTAGCTCCGTGTTGGTGAGCACATTTCCGTTAAACGCGCATTCGTGAAATCCAGCTTGACATTTGTGAAAAGGGTATTAGACTGCTTTCATATTGGATGCATTTTTGGTACGATTGCTGAGCAAAACTGTATTCATCTTCGTATTGATTAGGACACAGCCACCACGAACACCGGATGAGCAGATAATTATGCAACGCGCTGAACTTTCGCTGTTTGTTCGTTTTGGGTTCATCTTCGCCCTGCGATACTTACTACGAGCATGATGGACCAACAAGCCAGGATTTCAACTGTGTTTATATCAATTCTATGTAGTCCTTTTTTTTCATCGGAAAACTTTACTCTACTTTGGTGGTTGCATAGTTGTTTGTGAAGCGCTTCTGAACGTAAATATGACTGTGTCCTGCGCAGGAGGAAATCATGAACGAGGCGCAGACCATGGCACAACTGGATCACCCGCACATCGTTCGGCTCATCGGTGAGAATACAACGTCAGAAAGTAAAAAAAAAATGATATAAGAAGCTATCATATGAAACTGGGAAAACTGCATTATTCACGATGTGATTTTTGTACATATTTATTCATGCTATACACGGTGATATGAATCAGCGCCCATGAAGAATCACATGAGCAGCACAGACCGTTTGGAGAAATGCGAGAGGCTTAAATTCAACAGGTTACAGAGATAGCCTTTTGGGGTTTAATTTGAGATCATGGCACATAGATCCACAGTACACAGGAATGTCCAAGAGTGGCGTGCCCATAAAGGATGGGCCAGCGCAATGCAAATTAACAATTCAGATCTTGTCACACATGAAGTAAATAGCGTGCAGGAAAAGCAAGAATTAGCAATCAATCATTAGAAAACCAACCAGGAAGCCAAATTTAATCAATTATACTGTGTAAGATGGCACCAAACTGCATAGTGAACATCGTTGCCACTGAACCAAGAGGGAATATTCCAAGGACACTGGCTTCTTAGTAAGCATCGCCTTCTACTGTGATATGCAAGAAGCTTAAGAAGTGTACGATGTGGCTTAGCGACAATTATTCTTCCATTAGTCGGTTTGTTCTTATAGTAATAAACTAAAATGTTGCGGTGAATTCAAGAAATGTGGCAGAATTAGAGCGACACTCATGGCTGGTCTGCAAAATACTTGAAAAGACCTATGTAAACACAAGTAATGAGTCCCTTGCATGAAGTCGTTGCGTTTTCTTGTTTTGGCGTAGCCAGTTAAAAGGTTTAAAATAATGTAAAATCTTTGCTTTAGCGCTAGGAAGCTGAGCACCAGCGAAACCCTAACGAAAGCACTACAGTTGATACGCCACCTGTCTATAGAATGTTATGAAATGGAAGGTAACCTAATGTACAACAAAACGTTAGCATGCAGTCATGCAATACGCCTATTGTTCGCACATTATCAACCCCAAAATACCTACAGAAATTCACACTTTCGCAATGGACTTGTAAATGGCTGGCCCAACTATGCTTAATTATGGGTGGGAGGTGGGCGGGATGAGGGCAGGGAATAAATATTATTAAAATCAAATGAGAGTGGGAATGGCCCCCGTCCAGCCTGGATCTGTAATTCCCATTCTCGTTTACCGTTTGACAATATTTATAGGCAGTGACGCCATCTATCAAGGACGCATTTGTGATGTAGTGCTTCTGAACTAGGGCAGCATGCGTGGCTTAACCGAGAATGTCTACAAAAATTCTAGTGTGGAAGCTCTCCGAACTTAGCAGCAAATGTGAAGCCAACATTTGCCCCCACTTTAGCTCAGAAAACATTAGTTTTCTAGCATGGTGCCCGCTTCGAGATTAACTGCTTTGGTGTTTTTGTTGCGTGTGCTTGGTTACTTTCAAAATAAGAAACAGTTGTTCCTGACAAAAGTAATAAACCCTGATGAGTATTGATGATGTGGTCTGCAACGAACTTTTGGCACGACTTCGCGAATTCTCAAGAAATCTAGCGACACAAAGAGACACGGTCACCTGTATATGTCCGTTGAAATTAGCTATCTGAACTCGTACGTTTTATTAGGCAATTCTTGGCTTCAACATGTGAAATATTCTGGCTGAAGTGTAGCCTGAGTATGTTCACGAGCGGTAAAGCTTAGGATTCTCCCATCATAGAGAACGCAGTACTAGAAAACGTCTATCGTTTCTTCTAAATACGTGCTCTGTCGAACATCCGAAGCATGTGTGTCTAACAAATATCGCTGCTCATGGTCGGCATAAAGTAGCAAGGAAATCGACAATGAGAACTGCGCTCTATGGTCAGTTTAACATTACTGTCAAAACATCATGACTAAAATCTAGGACAAGCATATTCGTCTGTTCAGAACGACACAACCAAACAGTGCAGGAAGGAGAAATTATAGATTACAAGCCATAGTCTGTCGTCTCGAAAGTGCCGCCATGTTCCTCATGCTAAACTGTCCTTTCGAGTGCGGCCAATTCTTAATTGATAAAAACAGTCAAGGTGTCGAACGTGCGCATAAGCTTGGTACACATGCGTCGTCTGACGTCGCTTTCTTCTTTATTTTATTATGTTTGTGTGCGTGTGTCGTATAGCGAGTTGCTACTACGTATTTAAGATCTCTAAGAAACGAACTGCATATAATACTGGAGTGTCCCTTTACCTTTACTGTGGTACTATACTGAACTAAATTTCGAGTCACCATGTCTTCTGAAGTCTTATCTGAACATTCACGCCATTTGTTGTAAAATCAATCAGTCTTAATTATGATTATGTGGCGGCAGCCCCTACAATCACACGAAGACACGTGTGTCTTCTCTTGTTTGCAGGGATATCCCAGGGGCAGTCGCTTATGTTGGTCATGGAGCTGGCTCCCCTTGGGCCCCTAAACCGTTTTCTCAGGCTTAACAGGTAAGTCTTAACCCGCGTATCAATATTGTACTGGAGGTGTCGGTTGCGAGTGTCAAAGCTGATTCGCGAGGCGTGTATGTTGCTCTGATAATGAAGTTAACCCCGAATACCATTGTTGCTGTGCTTCCTAGATTTCATGACACCGACTTCATTTGGAACGTTTGCTTTGGAGCATGACTTGTGTATTATCTTATATGTCGGTACAAGTTTGTATTTATCTCTATTCGATAAAGGAAGGGAGATGCAATGGGCGGAGTTTTAATCTGCGCATGGTATTCTCAGCGGTCATGTTTGTGAAGTGACGCCGGGATAAATCTGCAAGATAAACGGAAAGTCTGCAAGATAAGCTAAAGAGGGGCGAAAGGCAAGTCGCGCTCAATGTTGGCCCACAGTTGCCGGGCCAAACCGAGGTTGCCGATGTTTGCCGAGGTTGCCGAGGTTGCCACAGTTGCCGGGCCAGACCGATCTGTTGAAGTGTTCCTTCTTTGTGTTGTCCTTTTCTACTTTGGCGCAAATTTTCCTCCATAGTGTGAAAGGATTTCTTCTTATGTATGGCCGCGTGCACGCTAAGTAGTCGGAAGTTCAATATTCGTTACGTAACTGCAGCTTCGTGGCTGGCCGCGTGTGCCCAAATGAATTCAAGTGAAAACACGTAAAAATGTTTCGCAGTCGCTCCCTGCTTGGCTTGGTGCACTTGGAAAAGAGCAAACTCGAACGCTGGCAGTTCCAGTGTCTTCTTGACGGGTAGCAAGTCAGAGTGACCTCGTTCAGCTTTACAGTGGAAACTTTTCCTTTTGGGAAATCGCGTCTGGATTCTGTCATCAGTTACTCGCCAGCAAGCTAGCTTCTCGACATGTCGAGCCACCTTGATGAACAAGTGTTCGGCTCTGTTTCGTAGATCCCAGCTCCGGCAGGACGGCGCCGGCCGAGTGCTGGCGCTGGCGTCGCAAGTGTGCGGCGCCATGGCGTACCTGGAAGCGAGACAGCTCGTCCACCGGGACCTGGCCGCGCGCAACGTCCTCCTGGTCAACGACCGCTTCGTCAAGGTCTCAGACTTCGGCATGACGCGAGCGCTGGGTTCCGGCAAGGACTACTACAAGGTACGGGAAACACACCAGGGCTCCCATAATGCCGACGGAAAATCGGTGGTGTGATTAAGTGCTGCCTCCGTTGTGAGCCACATTTTGTGCGCTACGATAGCTAAATGAAGCACTGAAGTGGCTAGACAACCACGCAACATTTATATCATGCTGTCAACACTTCATACAGTTTGCGATCGGTTTGCCATGCATTTGTATTCGCATCTGACTAATCTGTCGTAGAAGTGGACGTGGAGGAGTCCTAATGGCGAAACAAAAATTGAAATAGACTTCATAATGTGTGTCCACTCGGGCATTGTACAGGATGTGGAAGTAGTTAACAATATCCGATGCAGCGACCATAGAATGGTAAGATCTAAAATTCAACTAGACTTGAGGAAGGAACGGCAGAAACTGATACGCAAGAAGCCGATTAATGAACTAGCTCTGAGAGGAAAAGTACAGAAATTCAGAGTTTCACTTCAGAATAGGTACGCGGCTTTAACCGAGGAAACCGACCTTAGCGTTGACGCAATGATTGATAATCTGACTAGTATCATTGAAGAGTGTGCAGTGGAAGTCGAGGGTACTGTCGCTAGACAGGACGCTGGTAAGCTATCCCAAGAGACAAAAAACCTCATTAAGAAAGGTCAAGCCATAAAAGCCTCAAATGCAACAAAAAAAAATAGAGCTGGCGGAGCTTTCGAAGTTAATCAATAGGCGTAAAGTAGCCGACATAAGAATGTATACTATAGAGAGAATTGAGCATGCTCTAAAGAACGGAAAAAGCCTCATAGCCATGAATACAAAACTGTGCATAGGCAAAAATCAGATATATGCTTTAAGGGACAAGGAAGGCAAGGTTACAACTGATATGGATAGAATAGTTGAGGTAGCGGAAAAGTTCTGCAGAAATCTGTACAGCAGCCGAGACAGTGAGGATGATAACGTAAGAAGCAGTAATAGCCCAGAGGAGTCTGTCGTCCCACCAGTATTGACAGGAGAACTAAAGAAAGCCCTAAAGGGAATGCAAAGAGGCAAAGCCGCTGGTGAGGATCAGGTAACATCAGACTTGTTGAAAGACGGTGGGGAGATTATGTTAGAAAACTGGCCACCCTGTATACGAAGTGTCTCTCGACGGGGAGGATACCAGAATCTTGGAAGAATGCCAACATCATCTTGATCCATAAGAAAGGGGCCGTCAAGGAGCTGAAAAATAACCGCTTGTTGTCCGTTGCCTACAAGCTATTTACAAAAGTAATTGCTAACAGAATTAATACGACGTTAGAGTTCAATCAACGAAAGGACCAGACAGGATTTCGTACAGGCTTCTCAACAATAGACCATATTCATACTATCAATCAGGTGACAGAGAAGTGCGCGGAATACAACCAACCCCTGTACATAGCCTTCATAGATTACGAGAAGGCATTTGATTCGGTGGAGACATCAGCAGTCACGCAGGTACTGCGGAATCAGAACATCGACGAAGCCTATATAAACATAATGGAACAAATCTACAGCGGATCCACAGCCACTATATTCCTCCATAAAGAAAGCGACAGAATCCCAATAAAGAAGGGCGTACGCAGGGAGACACGATCTCTCCAATGCTATTCACCGCGTGTCTACAGGAGGTTTCAGGGCCCTAGATTGGGAAGAATTAGGAATAAGAGTTAATGGAGAGTATCTCAGTAACCTACGATTCGCTGATGATATTGTATTGATGAGAAACGCGGGAGACGAATTACAGCTCATGATTACTGAACTGAGTACGGAAAGTAGAAGAGTAGGTCTGAAAATTAATATGCATAAAACTAAGGTAATGTGGAACAATCTTGGCAGAGAACAGCGCAATCTTGGCAGAGAACAGGTGGCGAGACACTGGAAGTTGTAAAGGAGTACGTCTACTTAGGACAGGTAGTAGCAGCGGAGCGGAACCACGAGAGTGAAATAACTAGAAGAATAAGGATGGGATGGGGCTCATTCGACAAGCATTATCAAATCATGAATGATAGTCTACCACTATCCCTCAAGAGGAAGGTATATAACAGCTGCATCTTACCGGTACTTACCTACGGAGCAGAAACCTGGAGACTTACAAAGAGGGTTCAACTTAAACTGAGGTCGACGCAGCGAGCGATGGAAAGGAATATGATAGGTGTAACCTTAAGAGACAGGAAAAGAGCAGAGTAGGTCAGGGAACAAACGGGGGTTAAGGATATCATAGTTGAAATCAAGAAGAAGAAATGGATATGGGCCGGGCACGTAGCACGTCGGCAGGACAACCGGTGGTCATTAAGGGTAACTGACTGGATTCCAAGAGATGGCAAACGCGTGAGGGGGAGACAGAAAATTAGGTGGGTAGATGAGATTAAGACGTTTGTAGGTATAACGTGGCAGCAAAAAGCACAGGACCGGGTTGATTGGCAGAACATGGGAGAGGCCTTTGCCCTGCAGTGGGCGTAGACAGGCTGATGATGATGAACCTGTAGTTACTTTCCCGCACACTGCCTAGTACATCTGCATGAATTCATGGCTGATTGAAACTTCGGACCATTACAACACCCACTTTTTCACTTGCAACTCTCGTTACGGTGCTTGCATTTTTATCCTGTTTTCTCTCTATAATGCCTTGTTGTTATGTTTGTTTCTTTATTATGTGTGCAATTTTCTTTTTTATACACCTTTTTATTTTATCACCGGTTCTCACTGCCTACCTTTTAGCCATGTAGCTTGTTCCATATATAGATGACAAGCAGTGCGCCAACTTCTCAAGGGCCCATCATCCAGGTCCCTTCATGTCCGCTAACTTGATACATCCCTGCAGAAATTCAGTTTGCTTCTACTCCTTCTTAGGTTTTCTTTAGAAATGGTGTTTTTATCTTGTGCAGTCCTTATACACCATGGAAAGGATGAGCTCTTTAAGTACACTAGGTATACCTGTTCTCTTTTGTACTGTGCCTATCAGGACTATACGTGACAGTGCGTTGAGGGAAAGGCCGATGGACTGGGTGAATTGTTTCGGCTGCACCGTCAATAAGGCCCCGTCTCATTTGTTCCACGCGCAGGCGCAGGCGGCTGGCAAGTGGCCTCTCAGGTGGTACGCGCCAGAGTGCATCTACTTCTTCAAGTTCAGCACCAAGTCGGACGTGTGGAGCTTTGGCGTTACCCTCTGGGAGGCCATGTCCTACGGCGAGAGGCCCTACCAAGTGAGTTCACCCGCCGATACGCGATAAGTCTGCAACATTATCCAGCACTCGTGGCCGTGAGATCGGGCCACTGATGTCGCGTGTTTGATTATTACTGCTGCAGTGGTTCATGAGCAGCGTTGCGCCAGACCAAACAGACATCCGAATTTTAAGAAGCGGCCAATCATTTGTCCATGTAAACGAGGATGTGCACCGCTTTATAGTTCTTTGTGCTCACGAAACCCGGAAGGGCATTGCGGATCGGAGGACAGTTTTAATATTGAAAAGCCTATCCTTCATAGTGAATAAGCCAACTGGCTTATGAACAGCAGAGTTACACTAAAGCACGATTGGCTCTTTAAAGGCCCTCTGAAAACGTAATATGTTTGGTTAATTACATATCACCTAATACAGGAGTTCGTTAATACAGATAACGATTTGTTGATGGAGGTAACACTCAGTGATGTCGTGTGTTATCCCATCTGTACGAGGTGCACGTTAAAGAACCCCAGGTGGTCGAAATTGCCGGAGCACTCCACTACGGCGCGACTCATAATCCTGTGGTTTTGCGACGTTAAACCCCAGCAGTTATTATTATTATACCAACTAAAGTGCTAAGGTCGCGGTATCGAATCCCAGCAGTGGCGGCTGCATTTTCGATGGAGGCGAAAATGCTTGAGGCCCGTATATTTAGATTTAGGTGCACGTTAAAGAACCCCAGGTGGTCTACTTATCCGGAGCCCTCCACATGGCTCGACTCATAATCATGTTGCGGTTTGGGACGTTCAACCCCAGCAGTTAGTATTATTACAACCAACTAAAGCACAAAGGTCGCGGTATCGAATCCCTGCCGCGGCTGCTGCATTTTCGTTAGAGGCGAAAATGCTTGAGGCCCGTGTACTTAGATTTAGGTGCACGTTAAAGAACACCGGGTAGTCTAAATTTCCGGAGCCCTCCACTACGGCATCTCTCATAGTCATATCGTAGTTTTGGGACGCTAAACCTCAAACATTATTATTATAAAAAAAGCGCAAACTACAATGTGTTCTACTTGTTGTGTTTGCCAGTGTATATGATGAATAGCTTGGGCGGCCAGTTGTGTGGCATGTTTAACGCTGTTTAAATGCTTATGCTAACCTCATTCCCAGGTTCTCGGTAAAGCTCGTAGCTGCCGCCGTTGCAGTTGTGCACTGTATGGGATGTGTGATCAGTGGTTTTCTGTCTCTGCGTTCAAACAGGGTCTGGCGGGCCAGAGCATACTGGCAATGCTGGAAAGTGGCAAGCGACTAGAACAGCCTGACGACTGTCCTGAGCGAGTTTACCAATTGATGCAATCCTGTTGGCAGTACAAGTGAGTCTACCCAACTCCTTGATGCGTTAAACTTATTATCGGAAAACTGAAGGAAGGAAAGTAACTTTTAAGGGCTCCTTTTTCTTTGTCAGACACAATATTATTCAGAACTAACAAGCAATAACTGGTCACTTTAGACAATGTAAGTTTGAATGTTTGTCTTATGGACTACATTTTTCACCGCGATAAATGTAATTTAGCGAGCGAGAACACGAAGACCACACAAGCAGAAATGTCGAGGTTGATGGGCTGATAAAATAAGCACCATTGAACTCACAGAATGGTTCGTTCTCTTGGAGGGCCTACTGATGTCATATATCTTTTCTGCTAAAGAGACTATCATTTATCATGCTAATCATAAGCCGCAACACCAAAACAGTGTGCAGCTACTCACATGACCTCTCAAGCTCTGGTGATGATGATAAAATAGGTACGCCGCATGCCTTTTGCCTCTAAGTCGTCTCAGACGAACGCATCAGGAATTCTGCGAGTTTTTTGCTGCTATTTGAAAAAGCGCTTTCTACAAGATTTTGTACGGTTCTTCGCGAGTGTTCTTGGATTTGATGTGACAGTGAGAACACGTGCAGCAACAGTCACTTATCGCGCATTTCCCAATTTCAATCTCGACATAGTGAACGGCTTTACATGCAGCGAGCGTGCTTTTAAATCTACGCTCTGAATATGCTGCACGCTTTTTTGCAGGCCCGATGACCGACCCACGTTCACTGAAATCTGCGCCACGCTACGGGAGGCGCTAGAAGACTGCACCTGACTGGGCGCTCATGACGCGACCAACGGAACCAACTGTCCGAGTGGTGCGAGCGCCAACGGCTCAGACGCTGCCATCAACCCGTCGTCAGCGGTACAGCCGGCCCCCGAGCCGGGAGCACAGTACCTCAAGGCACCGATCTGTGATGTTGTTACCGCTCTTTGAGACTCGGGAAGGCGTCGCCTCCCACGTACGCAAAACCGTCGACAAATGCTCACGGCACTTCACCTTTGCTGCATCGCCGGTCGGCTGGTCAGTGCGAGGGGCGTGTTATTGGGAAAACGTTCTATCTCTTTACGAACAGCACTCCGAGAGCAGCAGCTTATGAGGCCAAGAAAAAACGCTTTCGTTTTCTGAGCCGCGATGATACCACTGCCCAGTGGCGTAGCCAAGGGGGGAGGGGGCGTGTTCAAACCCCCGCGAAATTTTTCAATTTTGCATGTGTATATATACACGCACACATACAAACACACGCACGAACATACATAAAGTATGGTTGAACCTCCCCCCCCCCCCCCCCAAAAAAAAAAATTTCTGGCTACGCCCCTGCGACTGTCGCGGATGGAAGAGGAGCGTGAAAAACCGAGATAGATCTGCAGAGTTCTTCAACCATACCATTTTCGAAGCTCTGCTTTGAGGTCCTTGTACGATAGTGGAACTTTCGGTTAAGTGTCTTAGCACTCCACTCTGTCAGCAACAAAATCAATATCTTTATCATCCATCACCTTATATAAAGCATTCCACATCCCTAATCTAACATTCGAGAAGGTGCTGCGGTCTTCTGGGAACACTTTCCTCTTTTTTAAGTGGTACGAGCCACGAGGGACACTCTGGATTCTCCTCGAAGCACTTCCGGTGGAGCACATACTTGCGGTTTTGCGAATATTCAGACGCGTTTCAAAAAGTAAAACTGGTGCGAAATATATTGTTCTGGTTCAAAGTAAGAGCTATATCGGATACATATGTTCTTGGAACTAAAGTTTATTTAAGATAAGGACCAATTAACTGTCGGGATAACTAATCAAAACTAATTGAACAACTTCATTGAAAGAGAAGGCGCTTTTCTTGCGAGCAGCTCGGATCACTGTGGCACCTGGCGGGGCAGACCTCAACTCCACGCTTCGTTCTACGTGGCTTCCGAGATTCGCATAGGCTGCACGACGAAATACAGTGTTAAACCAAGAAATACACCCGGGCACACTAACGCCGACGTTCGTGGGCTACCACCAGACACCTAAGTCAAAGATTAGGGTCGCCTCCTATTTTTTTTTGTACACTTCTTTTGCTCAAGTGTAGGCTATTACAGTTACCTTCTTCTCTATAGATTATATAACAAGTGAGCAGGCCGCCACGTCGCTCGCCGCTCCCTCTGTGCCGATTTCCACGCATGCAGTCACAGGGAGTTTCGCCATTGGTATGATTGAAGAGCTCTGGTTACCGCTATACGTTCAACTCACCAAGAACATCGTGTGCAAATCGGAATGAGGGGTGCGCATCAAACTGGAGCGTACCTCCCGTCCACCATCTTGCGTATTTGACGTACGCTAATACATGCGGAGGAAAATGATCCGAGAGTCATGAAATCATCTAGTTAGAGCTGACAAAGTCATTCTTACGCACAACGAAGTTTAAACTTCTAGAGTGTACAGAGGCCTCCCCAAAATTTAGGACGCAAAAATAGCAACCGAAAGATACAATTCTTCTGTTCCAGCTTTTTATACCTAAGAAGATATAGGGGCATAGTTTTCTGTACGGTCTTCAGCTCAAGCAAAGAAGACAAATCTCAAAGAGAGCAATTGCTTCGAATCCTTGAAAATGTTGAACTATCCCGGCTGTCTGAGTTCGTTCAGCACAGCATTTTCTTTTTGTTCAGCTAAAGTCTTCCTTGTTAACATTTGTCCACTGCTGTATAAGTACGGCAACATTAGCTCTTGCAGTGCTTCATTGCGTGGAACTAAGAATAGTTCATCAAATTCCACGTCCCTCTATAGATGCGGCCTTCAAGAGGGAGTGTTACAGCATCTACCAGCCAACAAAAAATAAAACTCCACCGGGTGACTATTTAAAATAGCGCTACCAGATACTGGTTTCAAACATCAGCTAGTAAACTGTGATTCACTATCGTGGCTTTGAAGCGCTACCGTTTTCAGCCAGCGTTTGCTCGGTAGACTTCCTACTAGCATTTAACGAGTCGTCTAATTGCGCGCTAAGCTATTCTGCATTTCTTCTGTCCTTGCAGGCAATAATTTGAAGAAATAACGTTTCTTATATCAAAAGTAAAGTTCATGGACGCCGCATCATCGTAAACTTCAGCATTTAAGAAAATCCTGTATCACAGCAGCGGCGTTTCACTTTTCAATCCATGCTTGAATTCATTAAATCTTACCTAACTTAGTATCATCGTTACTTTTCATTTTCATGTCTGAGTAGCAGCGTTTCTTTCACAATGCAGAGTCTTAACTAGAAGAGAAACTTGGGCTAGTTGGTGATTCATCATTGTGAAGGAAAAAACAGCGCTACAAATGGACGAGGACTAAGGAAGAAAACACATACGTGTTTGTGTGTTTTCCAATAAAGTTCAGTTGCGAGTATCAGCGTCTGTGTCGTGTTTTCTTCCTTAGTCCTCGTCCATTTGTAGCGCTGTTTTTTCCTTCACAATGCAGAGTCTTAATGTGTCAGGTTTAGGTTTTTTTTTTCTTAAGTTCGCAATAATGAACCTACTTGAATGATTTCGCCTGCTTCTGTTACGCTTTACCGATAAAGATCATTTCAGTTATGTATGACGAAGGAAAAAGGCGTAGACTTGCTGAAATATTTACGAGCCGTGAAAAATTTTTCCAGAAGGTGCGTTTCATAAATTCCGTCGCCATTCCATCGTTGCTCAAATATCGTTAGCATAAGTACCCGTCCTGATATCAGAAGTCTTCTACAAAATAAAATGAAGCAAAATAAGCTGCGATTCTAAAGCATATTGTGCGTGTTCATCTTCCGCAGCAGTCTTCATAATCGTTTTAGCAGTGAACTCTCTACTAACCTGGGATATTTGCTAAGCCTTGGTAACAACTGATGTTTATGTATGTAGGCTGAAAACATATACCCCTAAATTCTAATCATGTATTTTCATTTACCAATTTTTTTGCATCATTGGCTAATGCCTGTTCGGTGATATCCTACATTGTGTCTCACATCAGGTGCAAGCAAATTGAAAAACTACCCGGGAACACCAGGGCGCACTGTATTGAACCCTTGATGGCCGCTCAATTAGGTGTGCCTTGAGACACGCTTAGTTAAACACTGGTCTGCGTTTATGCTGAGCGACAAAGATTTTCTTCTTGCTTGGTCCCGTTGTGACCGTTTAAGACAGTAGTCTGCGTCATTTGCGGGAAAGATGATCATTACAGAGTCATTGCAACTTTTATGTCTAGTTATCAGCAGGTCTCGTGACAGAAGCCACATAGAATGACGGAACACGAACGATATAACCTTTAGTACATTCGGAGTTTAATGACGAATTTCAAGTGTGTACCAATCGAGTGGGCTTCCCCTGGTACACCACCGCCGCAAAGTTCAAAGAAAGCCTAAGAAACGCTTTTACCAGAGGAGACTGTGTGCACGGTAGCGGTCACCGCACGCTGCCCTTACACTTACGCGTACCTATACAATTACGTTATGGTCCACCCTGAAAGCAGGAGACATGCTGCTACCCGGCGTCCACAAGTAAAGGTAGCGAAAGAGCACCCTTTTCTCAACATGGGAGTTCCTTTGCGCGTGACGAAGTACCGCGCGCTTTGCGTTTATCAAGCGCCAGTAGGTTCTATCAGGAGTAGACGCGCAGAGCCATGTACAATTAACGTGGTGCTGCATGGGCAAGTCATGGATCCAGATCCGACTTCTTTTTTTTCTGTCCCCTAACTCCTCAACGTTTTCATCAATGGCGTGCTAAAACCCTCACAAGAAGTTGTGGATTATGCTTGTCTATGACGTAACAGAGCATGTTGGTGAATGGTAGCGACGAACCGATGAACGCTATTGACGCTCTCGGTCGAGATGCACGGCCTGGACTGCACAGTCGAAGGGCCATCTTTTGAAATGCCATCACTCCTGCAGCTGCGAGGAACGTGCCCGGACAAAGCTGTAGGCATCTATGCATTGCGATGCAACCGCCAGCCTGCGAGCTGCCGCTGCATCGCGTTGTTGCCGCTGTTTCGTGTAGCTCTTTAGCGGTAGCGTCTGAAAGAGAAAATGTCCTCGCGTACCGGTCTCCTCGGGACGGCAGATAGTTTTCGATGGTGGTGTTCCGTGCTGTTTTTTCGCCCTCGTTCCATGGCTGCGTCGCTGGGGTCAGCGAAACGCTTCGTGCATCGGAGGCCCATGCTTTCAATGTAGAAGCTTGCAGTACACGTGATGCTTGTCTCTCCGTATGTCTGTAGGCAGCGCCATGCGCGCATCGAATCCGCACGTGGGGCGGACGTTGCGGCAAAGTAGATTTTCGAGCTGTCAGGTACGTTGCTCGGCCAATGGCTGCCATTAGATCAGTTGCCACGTGTTTTAGAGTAACGGAGTTTTTGGGCGTGAGTGCAGGTGTTAGAATACAATAATTGTGCTCCACGTTTCAGATCTTGTCGCGTCACCTCAATGTTTTTTGTTGACCTCGCGCTAGTAGATATTCTCGTACTTCTAACCCATCGACAGATGCTGTCTGATTTAATTTTGACGACCCTGCTGTGCCGCGACGTGCGTGAGCTTTTAGAACTGCATACTTTCAAGGTGCAATGCTGTAAGTAGCACGGTACGTTGCCATAGTTGGTATGATAGTGTTTGAACGAAGATTCCGTGGAACACTCCTCGACTTAAGCTCTGGGAAATCTTGTTCAAGCTGGCTGCCGTAGTGTTCTGTTTTATGAATGGAGCTGCTGTAGCTAGCGACGAAATTTCATGTACTACAGCTGTTACTTCTACATGAGACAGAAATTGTCCATGTCATTACAGTGCTGTTGAAACTGTAGAAAGTCATCCTCATGCAGCTGGCGCAAACCAAGAAAGGAGGGTAGTCCGGAGCTTTACCGAAGGGGCATTCACAAAATACTTTCGGCCATAGGTTTATGCGCAGATGTATGCTTGTTTCTGAGCCTAATTTTGTAGGAAGGAAGGTCTGTTGCCAGCCCTCACTGGTCTTAGCACCGTACCGGTGCTGGTCTACAGCCGAAATTACATTTTCCCATGAACCACTCTTTGCTAGAGCATGACAGGGTCAACTTCAAGCTTCTCAAGTTAAATTTTATGCAGTGTTATCTACGCCTCTCTGGAACGACCTAAAGCACGCAAAGTATTCTCTTCCTTCGCCTTTTCTTTCATTAGTCAATGTTTATCAGCTATTTGCTCGTGGAAATGAAATGTTTCATGAATGGCAAGTTGCACGACAACATGGGACAGTTTTGTTGAAAATGTGGCAATGTTGTTCAACTTGACTGCTGGCACAGTGGTGCTCTCCCAAAACGTGGATCTGTGAACATTACGTTGATCTCAGGTGCGAAGTGCCCCGCACACGTCACTGTTGCGAAGGCTGCCCATCTGAAGTTTTCCTCCGACATTCGGAATTATTGCTAGGATGTGATGGTGATATGTTTTATGAGCACTCATTTGTACAAGGCTGATATCTCTCCAGTCAATGGTGCGTATGTTTCAGCGACCTTATTGGTACATGTTGTTGACATGGACGTCAGACACGATGACTGTGCCTAGGGTAACCTGGAAATAACAGCATGCGGTGTGTCATCCATTCTGCGTAGCTTCTCAGTGGCCGGTGCCCGTATATTGTTCATGTTTTAGTGCTGATGAACATGTTTTGTGGTTGCAGAAGTTCATATTTGTGAATGTTTACAGAAGTGGTGCGTTTCTTGAAGGACATCACACCCGCAAGCGTACATTACTAATGATATATTTGAACGTGCATCGAGTGACAACGTTCAAGGGCTGTTGGTCACTTGTGAACACGGTGCGCATTAGAGTCCGACCACTATGTGAGAGATTACCCGATTTCCTGATGGTACAGAAACGCTATTGCCACAGCTGGACTAAACACAGACTGCGCGTGTACATTACCGAGTTCGAGTTGGACCTTTTTAGATATCTTGAACTTGTTTCTGCTGGATGAATATCATCTGAAGAACAATAAAATAAAACAGGCCCACAACTCACGCCCTTATAACGTTTACACCATACCGAAAGCAAATATTTGTATCCTTTGCAGTGATGCCAACCTAAGTCAACGTTTTATCCCTAGATTTGCCCTCCAAAATACCCTACACTGCATGAAAAATCCCTAGATTAGCATTTAATTGCCGTCATTCAGGCTAATTCACCTTTAACAAAGTATAAAGATAGTTCGCTCTGTGGCTCAATTCATCGGAATCTTATTAGAAGTCAAAAGCACCATATCAACAACCACTGAAGGTCATTCTTCTGCTTTTTTGCGGAGTAATCTCATATAAAGGACTGGCAGATTTCGCCAGTTGCTCTAGAGACAGACAAATCTGTCAAGTTCACTTTTCCCACTCATTCAACGCATGATGGGGTCGTTCGGGCGAACTGGAACTCTGTAGCCCTTTTCTTGTACTTGCAGCCTGAGATGAGGTGGTCAATTTCTAATTTTCCACAATTGTAATCAGCGTTGCACTATTTGCAGCAGATATACAGGCGCCCTTTCTTTACTGGCTGATAGCCATTCTGTGTACTTTCGATCAGCTTCCCATATGGCCAAACATTTTTCTCTATTTTCATTCTTATGAAAACGGCGCGACAGAAAGACTGAAAACACACAAACATTTTTTTCGTCTCTTTCCGTCAGGCCGTTTTCATAATAATGAATCCAGACCAACATCCCAAATGTCAGTCCTACTTTTGCTTTCTTTCTCTCAAGGTTTCGTGGTCCAGAAGTGATTGGACATGGAGACTTTGCACAGTGAATGCACGTGGAGAGCATGAACTTGGCACGTTTTCATGTGCCCTAGAAAACAAAATTTCTCTTTGTTTCACAAAGCAGCAATCCCTCAGGACACTCCTGGTGATACGTGCGTGCTAAACACTTACGGCGACATAGTTTCATTTCCCCACAGTATTCAGCATATAATAATCTCGCGTGTAAGAACTGCGATTTCCTTGACTCGGCCCAGCAGAACACCAAAGCTCTATTATATGACGAACAGCAAATAGCGAAAATTATTGCTTTTTATAGCCTTTCTAGTTGAAAAAGCGTGGTTACTCAGTAGTGCATGTGATTAGGCCTCGTGATGCAACATTTCCAGAGCCTTACGAAAATCGCTAGATACAATAAAAAGACGCCACATCTATTAGAGAGAGAGGAAATCCCTAGATCTAGGGATAAATCTCTAGGGTTGGCATCCTCTGCACGTTTTAAGCAACTTGCTCCTTTGCATTTGGTATTGGTATATTGTTTTCTATAAACGTCGCAGCTGAACAATGCGTAAATGGGCATGTGTCGGTTATGAGCGGAGACGATGTGAAATAAAAACAAGAGAACATCAAGAGATCCTCCGATAGTTCGCACTAGCGCCCTCATATGATTTGCGGGCCGATCGTTTTCCTGTCGTCTCCTAATAACGATAGAACTGTGTGGCGCAAGCACGAGAGCGAGCTCATTTTCTAGCTGGAAGGAACGCAGAATTGTGGAATTTGTTTCCCTCCAAAGTACTGGCAACACGTTGACCCAAAATACAAGAAACACTGCGTCAGCGCTCGTCTCACGAGGTATCGCAACCTTACGGAACTTCTCACGCCAGACTAAAACGTAGATGATGTGTCAACACGCCACTATTTTATTCTTTTATTCTTCTGTGGAGTAAAATGTCATGTTGTTTTCTGTAGCTGCGCTTCATGTGTAGGTTCGTCTCATCGTGAGGCGGCGGGATACAGTTGAGGAATCTTAGTACTTACTGGTATACACTACGATGTATCGGTAAATTGGAATCAGCCTGTGCAAGCGACCAACTAGAACAAAAGTGTCCCACTGCTTCTCCTTGCCTTTACTAATAAGTAATTTAGTAACTAATAAGTAACTAAAAATGCTATATATCTGGAAATAACACAGCCTACTCTGTTGATTTTTCTGGGACAGGCAAGACAGCTATAACTTCTCAGTCCTTTGCTCTTTAAAGAGCAAGATATCTTAGAAAACACACGCGCACGTAGTTTTAGTCTATAGACCCTACGAGGGATTTATGTAACCAAGCGGATGAAAATGTGATAGTGAAAAAGTTTATTAAAAATCTACCCGAACGTAAGAAGAAGAAAAAGAGATACAAGACGGCCTGCCATTTGAAAAGTCGCACCGTGGCTAAATGGATAGTCGACGCATAGCTGATCTGCGCATGCTCAGTAATGGCAACTTCATTCGTCAGTCAGACTCACGTGCGGGTCTACCCGAAAGGTAATTACTTGCGCGGTTGATTTTTCATTTGTGTTAGTTAATCAAAAAACTGGCTTATGCGTGCACTTACAATGACATTTATTATGCCAAGCCTCAGCCATCAGACGTCTTTTGTCGTTCGTACATCTCCACAAAACTGTGCATTCAGTGAATCCTGATATGCATTTACAATCACGATAATGCAAAGAAGCATTAGGCAGCGATCCTAGGGTTAATGATATAGTGCGACATTTCCGTTGATATTCGGTAAAATGATGTCCATTTATCTTCTATTATAAGTCGTTGTTCGAACTTTCCTAAACTATCAATCACTACGAACCAGCTCAACTTCCTGCATTTCTAAAAAGCCTATAAGTTTATATGGTGACCTGTTATTCTGAAGACCTTGACGTAGCGTCGGCGAGAAGTCCCTGTCCTAAAGCATGTAAGAGGTGGACACGTTCGAATTTTGTACTGGTAATGCGGCCTTAGGAACGTCACTGCAGTTTCGACGAGCCACAGCGATGGCGTACCTCTTTTCTCAAGCATGACAAAAACAATGGCAGCAATGAAAATAAGGAATGATATGGCAGCCTTCTTAGGACCCACAAAACCTACCTACTGTAACCTACATCACGGCTTCCCACTGGTTTCCTGTACGATGCTACAGCAACTGAGTAACCCGCCCTTCCGGTGATGACGAAACTATGGGAGCACGGGTCACGTCGTAGTAGCCTCAACAGATAGGACTAACCGCTGGCGGCGCAGCAACACTGGCTCCAGTGCGCAGACAGAGAGAACCCTTCCCCAACCACTCATCCCGTGCAGTCGGGGGCGGCGCTAGAGCGCCCGTAGGTGGCTAGCGTATAGTTTTTGCATAGTAGCTCTTGGCATGCAGTACTTGGTCTGCTGTGATAACACAATGTGTGTACAATACTGTAACGAGAGTAAACAAAACGAAACAAAAAATGCTGAAGCAACGCCGGTGCCCACCCGGCGGTCGACGTTGTATATCCATCGTTTTTACACTGGTGCACGTCTGAGTGTGACTGAGTGAAACCGTGTACATATGTAAATAGAGGGAAATAAACAGGTATAATTCTTGCAACCGTCTACGTGTTTCCTTCCTGCAAACACCTTTAGACACTGCAGCGTCAAACTTATGTCACTGGTATCTGTAGACATAACTGGCCGTTACGTAAGAGCCCTCGCGCTTGACGCAGACAAGGATAGGCAAATGAGCTAAAATGAAATAACTGAGGATTTCTATGTGGCCCTACAGAGTTTCACTCCGCCTAGTTATGCAGAGCTCAAGTTACCATCTGCCGACAGCTACAGACTGACACTTATGGAAACCCGCTAGCGTGTTATAGATTCTGTACCTTGATATTCACCCCAACAGCACCTGCAAGGTCTGAGGTATAGAACCTGCTAGACTCAAACGCATGCGCCGGGACTGTGAGGTGACACTAAAGGCATTATTGCCTATGTTCTCTCAGTGAAGTGGGCCGATGCCCTGCACAGCCCAAGCTCTCCGACCAAAACTTGGCTGTCCAGCAGGCCCGCGAGGCGGCAAGTAGACAAGAACTGGACGTCCCGACGTTGGAGACCTGAGCACGGGTCATCAAACTGCAGCACGCTCAATAAATGTTTTTACGAACCAACCAACCAATTATGGTAATCTCATGTGGATTCACACAGGGTGAGGTCATCTGCTTGCCGCATTTTTTTTTCGCTTATGGGACGGAATGACGTAGAACTATTCCGTATTCCTCATTCGCTCTCCATGACTGCGCGAAATCTTCTGGGCCATACCCACAGTGTGTGTGTGTGTGTGTGTGTGTGTGTGTGTGTGTGTGTGTGTGTGTGTGTGTGTGTGTGTGTGTGTGTGTGTGTGTGTGTGTGTGTGTGTGTGTGTGTGTGTGTGTGTGTGTGTGTGTGTGTGTGTGTGTGTGTGTGTGTGTGTGTGTGTGTGCGTGTGTGTGTGTCACGCGATGCAACAACAGACACGACAAATACCCATCGCGCAGTGACTTCGTATGCACGATTAAGTAGAACAACAAAAAAATAATAAAATATGATGCTGCATTTTTTCCCGCTTTTAATCATCCGCAAGGGGTCAGATATTTTTGGTCAGCGCTAAGATCGCCGTCCTGACGCAGCATCACAAAACTGTGAAAGCTCACGACGTTAAAATTACGCGTACGCAAAAAACAGCTCGCTAATAACGTTGAACAAAATGGATCAGTCGCACAGTGTCTCCTTATAAACGGAAAAGAAAAAATTTTAATGTTTGCACTAAGTCGCGCAAAGCTTGGCAGAGCGAAGCACGGGCCCGCCATCGATCGTACTCCTCTTCGACCGAGACGTCTTGCTTCGAGATGCGCGGCTTCCTCCTCGGGAGTACGTACTTTCTGAAGACTCCCCACGACATCTCTGGACATGATCGGGCGCCTCGTGAAGAATATTCTTTTCGGCAACAATTTTTCTTTTTATCTTTTTTTTATTGATATGACATATAAGGAGATGTTGGCGCACAATTATGGCGCCTCCTTAGCCCTTGAGTGAAACTTGATTACATATCCTAAAGTAAAACATACAAGGCAGTTCATGGAAAATAGAACACTCGGGCACACATATGCAAAAACACACTTATAGGCACATATCGCAACAAAATGATAAATAAATGTTCCAAAGTCAGCGAATGAAGTCT
Source organism: Rhipicephalus sanguineus (assembly GCF_013339695.2). Classification (NCBI taxonomy): domain Eukaryota; kingdom Metazoa; phylum Arthropoda; class Arachnida; order Ixodida; family Ixodidae; genus Rhipicephalus; species Rhipicephalus sanguineus. The sequence continues at coordinate 70,925,265 of NC_051184.2, read as the reverse complement.
CTGATAATGTCCGTCGTTAATATTTGGTCCGACCAGCACAAAAACAGCAGAACACACGTCTGGTCTTTAAGAAGATGTATTCGCTCGTGTGTACATAACAGTCGATACGTCATTCACGTCAGCACACACATACGATGGGTGTCATATGAGACTGCGCATAATAAGTACGACATGTGTTATACAAATGAAAGTTCGTTAGTTCGTAGTACTTGTCAGCAATGCCGCTGTCTTGTAAGAAACGTGTTAACGCTTTCTCAATCATTTTTTTTTCTTTCTCTCTACTCCTTACTCTGTCTTTCGTTGATGTTCTCTCTGTCTCCTTTCTTTTTTCTTCTGCATTTTTTCTCTTTTTTCTCTTTCTTGCTGTGCTACGCTTTACTCTCTCCCCTTCTCCTTTCCCTCCTCCTCACACATCACAATTCTCCTCCTCACGTTCACTTCCCTTTCCCACTCCCTTGCTACACTATACCAAGGTCAATCTAAATAGGTCGCGAAAGTCGGAACGAAAAGTGGTCGGAAACCTGTTGCGACAAACATCAACACCCGCGTGACGATTAAAGCGCTACTAGGTGAGGGGGGGGGGGCAAATAATGAAAACAAGAAATTAATTAAACGTTTATTTTCATTAGTTTTAATTTTATTTGTCACTAATTAAATTAGTAGATTACTTTAATCAAACTTTAGTCTTGGGTATGTGGTTGAGTGGCGAATTTTTTTCGTTTATTTTCAAAAACAGCGGGCACACGCAGGCAGTCTGGTAACATGGGCCAACGATTTTGCGCATTTTTAGATGCAAATGGCGTCGCTCGTTTTTGCGCAGTAGGTTTGTGCCTGTCGTCCGTAGGTGATTTCCTCGCATAAGCGTTGTTTTCTAGTCGTGGTACTTGGCAGAAGGTAATATAGCCCATCGCAGCCATCGGGAACCGTTTCAGTGACTGTGTTTTGCCAGCGCACGACCGGCGTGCTGCCGCCCTTCGGGACGATGAGTCCGCCACGCTACGCGAAGAAACGCTGCGCTGTCTACGGATGCAAGAGCAACACGTGTGCCAGGTTTGTGTGCACGTTGAATCGTTATGCTACTTCTGATTTCTGTGTTATATATTTTGGGGTAATATCCTGTTCAACTGCAATATTTCGCCAATAAAATACACCTTATTTATCAAATCTGTCTTTTTCGTCTTCCCGTTATCTTGCAGGCTTCCATTATGGAGCCGTCATAGTGATAAGAAAAAGAACGTGCAGCTATAAAAAAAAAGTAAGAAGCGGCGCCCTGTCAAAAAATTTCATAATTTCGCGCCCATCGCGTTAAAACGTGACGTCATTTCCGCTTCCGGTTGTGACGTCATCTTTTTCTTTTTTTTAAATTCTATTGTCCGCTCCTCACATAGATGGCGACTGTTGCAACAACTAGCCACCGGCTTGACACGTGGGCTTCTACGGAAGTTACGCTACCAGTTTACATATACCTTGCACTATACTATACAAGGCTATGAAATGCTCTGCTAGCGTGTCTGGATAGCAGAGCTCAAGCATAATATGCAACTAAGCTTGAAGCTTAGTGGGGTGTATTTGTTTTTGTTTGAATGTTACATTCTGCAATAAAGACAAAAAAAGTGTCTGGATAGCCGAGTGGTTAGGACGCTCAGCTTCGGATCTAAGGTACTCGTGTTCAAATCCCGCCTCGTGAAGAAGTTTTTTTCGGCAAGAATTTTTTCTTTCTCTTTCTTTATATCTTTCTTTCCCTCTCTCTGTTTGTTTCTTTCTTTCTCTCTCTCTCTCTGTACTCGTTCTCTCACCCATTAGGGTTATTACATGCCACGCCGTAGCAATGAGTAGTGAGATTTGCCCGAATTCTCTGGCTCATACCCGTTGATGATGATGATAGATTTGCGGCAGGGTCGACATTTTAAGGCCGGCTTAAACCAATTCGCGGTTAATACACATGACTGCGTTCTCATCAGTTCAGCAGCGGTTGCTCGTATGTGCTGGCAAAAATGAATTTAGTTGCGTATAACTAATATTTTGAGTGGTATTGAAACATTCGTCCAGCAGTGTTTGCGCATTAGGACATCGATCCACGAACTTTTCGTTGCTAAGGAGGAGGAGTAGGAATAAACGTTTATTTTAGAATCAGTGAGAAAGTTCTTTCTTCGTTCGATCGACGGCTTTCTCAGTCCATAAAGCCATTGGGTAATTGCGCGTCCTTTGTTTGGTCCAGCAGACTTCTCTGGTCTTCCAAAAATCCCCTTTTTTTTAAAGCCTTGCTTCAAGCGACCGCGATCGTCGCAAGCACCGAACGATAACCAATGGGAATCAAGGTAAACGCTGACTAAGGCCGAATGGTTATCCCTTACTTCAGATCTTGTCTATCAGCCCTATTAAACCATCTACACTTCTGCGCGCTTATCGTGTCATGCAGCCGGTAAATAATAATTGGCGGCAGAACAGTCCATGCTATTCGCTTTCCGAGAAACACAGACAGAGAGCTCCTCTGAAGATCTTGCTGGGTTTCACCCGTGCTTGAGTTTACGCTGACACAAATGTTACGTCAGGCAGAAGAGAACAAAATGAAGACGGAACAACTATTCGCTGTTTCGCCCCAGAATTGTGCTCTTAGAAGCATTTCCAAAAGTCAGAGCTTTGCATTCCAGTGTACTAGATGACATGGCCTTTTAAGAACCCCGGAGCAGCGTGTTACGGGCCAGCAGCAGTGCAAATTCTCCACCAGTAGCACACAGAAATAGCACTAACGGCCAGCCTATCCAAACTGCCGAACACCAACGCTGCGAAGACGCTAACGTTCGAGCTATGAAGACTCCATTGGTGAAGCAAAGTTTTTAAATGCGAAGCATTTCTTAGCGAACCTCTGGAACTTTGAGCGTTTCTATCTACGTATCTATCTATCTATCTATCTATCTATCTATCTAGCCCTCTACGTCTGGGCGCTCTCCTGGTCGTCTCCATAACTTGTAATACACCAAAATTTGCATAGCAGGAGATCAGTGTATGACGAACACGATTCACTGGTGGTGACATTAATAGCGCAAAACGCCTGTTGCGTACGTCATGAATTCTTTCCCTCAGTCACGTGTGGCACATACCCGCATACCACAGTTTGTTATGCGGCTATGTGTAACAGGTGATTCGCAGTCTCAATCAAACCATTAACGGCGAACATACACATCGAAACGCAAGGCAAGTGAGGGAGCTGACGACAGAACACCCCTGGAAGACGCTCGACTAACATCCACTCGTCCACGAGGTCCGCCAGAATCACGGAGAGTTCTCTTCATTTGATATGCGGCTAAACGATGGCCTCAGGATGACCGAGGATGACGTCAGAATGATTGAGAGCCGCATTGCAACACGCGAACAAGCCGCCGCTAAGTGCCCTGACGTCATACGGCTATACTACAGGAATGCGGACGTCTACCGCTATAACGCACGTTGCCTCGACGCTGCGGACAACGTTTGATGTCATCCCGCATGCGACAAACATAAAGCCTATAGGAACGAGCAGGTACACAGCGATGCCCTGACCAAGTTGGCCAACATGAACACAGTAATAATAATAATAATAATAATATCTGGGGTTTAACGTCCCAAAACCACGATATGATTATGAGAGACGCCGTAGTGGAGGGCACCGGAAATTTCGACCACCTGGGGTTCTTTAACGTGCACCTAAATCTAAGTACACGGGCCTCAAACATTTTCGCCTCCATCGAAAATGCAGCCGCCGCGGCCGGGATTCGAACCCGCGACCTTCGGGTCAGCAGTCGAGAGCCATAACCACTAGACCACCGTGGCGGGGCCAACACGAACGCAAGCGACATGACCACCCTGCCGGCCTCAATTTAGATGAGCATCGGCGAGCCGTACATGATCAGGGCCAACATCCACGTATGCGACGGCCTCGTTAATGAAAACATGGGCACCTTGTGGTACATCGAACATGATGAACACGGCAACTTCTTGCGACTGTGGCTTGAATTTCCAACGTCCTCGGTAGGCGTTGTCGTCCAAGCCAGGACGAACCTCATCTCTACAGCACACCTCTAATAGAATTGAAAAGAGTGCCCGTGGGACTGCGCACAACCCCAACCATAACATACGCCAGAAAAATATCTCGTTTAAGAGGGCACAGTTTCCCTTTGCACAAGGAAACACCATAACTATATATGTCATAAAGGGCCACAAACACCCAGGTAGTCTTTGGATACGACAAGCCCTATCCACTGAGGTTGGTCTACGTTGCACTTTCCAGGGCTACCAGCCTTGACGACCTCGCCAACGGAAAAGGTGACTTCGGGTTCTTACTCTACCGACACAGTCTGTCGACGACATGACCAGACTAGCGAACAGGCCTCTAGACATTGCCTTGGGCCGGGCTACCACATACATTCGGTGCCACAACCTCGACAATCACCCCACCGCTCGCCGCTCTCAACGTACTATCGGCGTCAAATGAATCCCGAACAGAGGCAAGCCTTCGCATTGGTATAGTGCGCGCCGTGCAGTCATCACAATAAAGAGGCGCGCGCATCCGGTTTGACCGCACTGCCCATATGCGCGCCTGTCCAGAGTGATGACTGGACGGCGTGCACTCTACCATTGCGAAGACTTGCCGCTGTTCGGGTTTCATTCGACGCCGATAGCACCGTCTGTGCACGCGCACGACCTCGAAAAAGACGCTCTGCTCACAGAAATTCGCGTGTTACCACTTTCTGAAACCTGGAGCGATGAGCCCGCTGCAACCACGGGATTCTAATGTGGCGTCCAGAGCAAGCGCCTTCATTGCATGTGCGGCTGCGTGGGCACATCTAAGAACACTGCGATGCGCGAGTTCAACGTAGGCCGCATCCCACTTCGCCGGCCGCCAGACACCGAACACACCCAGACAAGTAGCGGAATCGGCGAGGTCTGCGTTGCGGACTTCATTAACAATAACAAAGACACTGCGCTCGCCGCCATCTACATGAGAGCTGTCAAGAACCCCTTCCACACATGCATCCTCCATCATAACGGACAAGTATAAGCACTATACAGGTCGGCTTACCGTGCCAGGTGTTGGTAATACTTATGTTGTTGTTGGCATCGTTACGCAACTGTAAACAACTGCTTATATAAGACATCTGCGACTATTCAACATATGTGTGTGCGTATACCGTTTGCACATATCTTTAGCGTCATTTCGTAACGTTTCGCTCAATGTAAAAAATTACGCCACAGTCATCTTCCCGCCGCATGATTCGCATTACATTGATGACCACGATAGGTGTGATCTGCGGAAATTTTTAGCACGAAAGTGTTTTATGCCGGGGTCCACCAAGACTTTAATGACGTATTTCCGTCACGAAAGTACGTCAGCAAAATGAAAGTCATCAGATGGCAAACTATGAGAAAAAGTTCTATTGACGGGAGTCGAACCCATGACTTCTCGGTCCGCGACGATGGCTGGCGGCCGTTTAGCCCACTGAGCTACCGCCACACATTACGGAGGCTACATGAACGCGCCTTTTATCTTTCACACTTTCTTCTCGGCAATCTTGGATGGATGGATAGATGTTGTGAGCATCCCCTTTATAATGGGGCGGTGACGTCTGTGAAACTAGGCTCGAAAAAAAGACGCGCCGTTGCTACGACCGTCCCATTCAGCGCGTTTCCAAGACAAGTTTCATTTTGTCAACGCTTTTACACACTGTGAGGTGGCAGCTTTAGACCAAGCCTCGCTCATAGCATCCATCCATATCGCAAAATAGCTCTCCGACACTCGCCTGGCTGTCGCACCACGTTCCCCCCTCGCCCTGTGAGAATTAAAGGCCAGGCAAAAGGAAAGACACGACGCGCGTAGCGTTTCTCTTCGCATTTCACGACGGTTTGAAGGAGTGCATATCGAGTATCAGTGTTAATATGCGCTTGTTGATAGCATCTTGGAGCGGGATTCATCACCCCCCCCCCCATATGCGGTGTCCTCGTATATGTTAAGAACTTCAGCTACTGCAAGGGTTAAATCATGATTATGGGCGTTAGTCTTCGGTACGTAGACATGCCACTAGGCGTCAACGTGAGTGAGATGCATCCACATCAAGCGGTGCTATATTTTCCAAACAACAGTAGACATTGTACCAGCTCTCATATATCAATGCACTATAAACAATAAACTACTTTTGTGACGACCCGTTTCACTTCTAAACCGATTCCTATGGCGGAGGGATCAGCCATCATTTTTTTTTTGCTTAGGTAATGTGCCGTTGGAACTCTGCATGCTCGTCCGATATCAGTCGCAACAAGTGGCACGCCCACCTTTTTCCAAATTTTTATGACCATTTCATGTAGGTCTTCGGAGGATTCGTACGGAATGCCTTTGATTTCGACATATGCCCTCCGGGAATAGTGTTCAGCCCGAAGTATTCTGCCGTCATGGCAGTTTACCTGCCACGCGAGATCAGAGCACTGTGCCTTTATTTCAGCATTTGAAGGCTTTCGGGGCTTGGTTTTCATTCCTACTTTCTTCATATTCCTCGTTAGCTGTAGCCAAATTTGTTTTAATATCCCTTAGTTTCTTGCGAAAGCCTCGCTCGATTGTTTCTTTGAAATCTTTGCACTGCGCCCTGAGTTCACGCTTCAGCTCATCAAAAAGTGCTCCGATCTCCTTCGACATCCCCTAAACAAACAGCTATGCCAAAAATACAAAATGATACAGATTGTAGCAATGACAGCAGCGGTAAGAGCTGTGAAAGTAAAAAAAAATAGACTTATTCTCAACCTGAGTAAAAGATGTGCAGGGTCGGTGAGCACACGTGAAACCTGCTGCCCTCCTTGCCGCCAAGTGAAAGGAGCAGACGGTGCGCTCGGTGCTTTTGTACTGTCCGCACAGATGACAAACCAATGGGGCAGGAGGGACAGTGTCGCACTCAGCTTTCCGTAGTTTGAAAGGTGATGCTAGCGTCGGAAACACAGCTTTCCCATCCGCGGCGTTGAAGTTCGAAACGGTAGCAAAGCCCACCACAGCCACATTGGAGGACACGGTATCAGCAATGCCTGCGTAAAAGATGCGCAGGGTCTCTGAGCACACGTGAAACCTGCTGCCGCACTCGCTGCCAAGTGAAAGGAGTAGACGGTGCGCTCGGTGCTTTTGTACTGCCAGGCACAGATGACAAACCAATGGGGCAGGAGGGACAGTGTCGCAGTCAACTTTTCGTAGCTTGAATGCGTCGGAAACACTGTTTTCCCATCCGCGGCGTTGATGTTCTGAACGGTAGCAAGGCAACCACTGCCACATTGCAGGACATGGTATGAGCAATGCTCGCGTAAAAGATGCGCAGTGTCTGTGAGCACACGTGAAGCCTGTTGTCGCCCTTGCTGCCGAGGGCGGCAGCATGCTTCACGTGTGCTCACACCGTGTGCATCTGCCCGACAAGACAATGTTGCATGGTACTGCAAACCGAAATAACTTTAACAGCCCATTTTGCCCATTTGGTGACGCCGCCTTCCGCAAGCCTGCAATTGAGCCGGCTTCACCACATCTGTGCAGCAGGCCTCAGTGGTGGCCGACCACCAGGGGCCGAATTGAGTAAGTGAGTTTTACCGGGGGGATGAAACTTCGCGGTTTTTCTGTCCCGTGACCACAGCGATCCTAATGTTTTGGGGACTGTACTACCTACGAGCATAAATGAAGTTGTTGTTGCATTTTATATTTATTACCAGGTTACTTAGTAACTTCGGAGTTTTTAATACGCAAGTGAACCTAAAGGTTGCTGTTCGAGATTGCGAAAATACGTGCTCCACCCGGAGTGGGAAACGGGAACTCCGCCGTCCTATCTCTCGCGGCGAAAAAGGGGCATTTCTTGTCGCGCGCCCATGTATGCTACGACCTAGGGTGTCCCAAAGGCCGCTTTTACCACCGTAAAGTTTGTTTCAGCGAAACTGGCAAAATCCTTGCAAGCTTCAGCGAAACAGACGCATGAATTAATTCGCGCCGTCACCACAAATCGTGCTGTGCTGAATGGTGTCGAAATTCTTCACGCCACACCGGCATAAACTTCTTTCGTATCCCGGCGGACGAGAGGATACGATCTGAATGCTACCCGTCTTGTTTTTCTACGCTCGCACGGCATATCAGGGTGCGGTTGCAGCAGTAGCGTAAGATATTCAAGTTGCGTTTTTACTGTATGAATGGTACGTTTAGGCAATAAAACATACGAACAAACTCTGCCCTTTATTCTTGTCGAATTTGTGTGTACACGTAAACAAAAGCAAAGTCTTACTTATAATGAGTGGTGCGAAAATAGGTGGATGGGCAAAGCTTCATCAATCAGAAAGCATAATAATAATATCTCGGGTTTAACGTCCCAAAACCACAATATGATTATGAGAGACGCCGTAATGGAGGGCTCCGGAAACTTCGACCACCTGGGGTTCTTTAACATGCACCTAAATCTAAGTACACGGGCATCAATCAGAACGCAACGATTGCCATTTTGATCATGTGGTGGGTTGCACAACAGGAAGAAGATCGCGCGCCCGCCATCTGAATACGTTCCACTCGCTCAATTCGGCTTGCTGGTACATCCCAGTTGAATTTCGCGCGAACTCGCCCCCCCCCCCTCCCACTCGGATCCTCAGTCCTCATCAAGATGGCAACCCCCAGTGCTTGTCTGCAATGCCCCACCATGTTTTAGTATCGCCCCCAAACACCAGGCGTTCATCCGGCGCTGCGAGCGAATATCGTGTTCCATAGATGGTATAGGAAGTTTCACTTCCCTGGTTTTACCATTGGCCAAACGGCTTCGCTAATGATATCTGCCGCATCGTGATTGGCTGAAATATTCTCTTACGAGAATTTTTACCGTAAGACATATTTGTTAATACGGGCCCTGACCTTGATCGTTGTATTAATGGCGCATTTCACCGTTCATTCCAAGATTTTCTGCGCGAAGCGAACTCGTAGACGCGTCTCTGACACCATGTTTCACTATGCGTAAGGGAAGCTTTCGAAATAAAAAAAAATTAACAAACCTATTATGGGTCCCCTAAACTATTCCGAAAGGTTGTTTAACCTGCGTGAACAAAGCTCGGCGTTTCTTCGCTCAGCGGTCTGCTTGAAGGGACACTAAAGAGCAAAACAGTTTTTCCCGCATTAGTGAATTACACATTCACAATAACGAAAGCACAACGCCTGCTGCGAAAAGATGCATGGTAAGCGAGAACACGCACAGAAAGAATATGTAGTTGGCAACGCCGCCTTGAAGACCACGCACCATCTCGGTGCGACGTCACTGACCTTGACGGCGTCTTTTGGGGCCTACACACTTTCTGAATGGTAAATATGAAGCAGATTGTCTTCTGACAGGGCCAGATACTTAAGATAGCCAGTTTTAGCAAATTTTCTTGAGCCAATGCGGAAAAAACGCGAAAAGGCGCTTTGAAATCTGCGACGTCACGGAGACACAGGTATTCGCGCGAGGTCGGGCTACAGGTGGCAGCACCGTCGCCGCACTAGTGTGGATAGGCGGTTGTCGGCGCGTATACAAACGTGCACAGCAGCGCTTCGTTGTGAGCGATGTGACCCGATGTACGGCAAAGAAAATGCGTTGACTGCATCTTTGTGGTAATATGTGTGCTCTTCATTCCCGAATTAATGCACGAGGCGCGCCGAACGTTACAATTACTTGTGAGAGAAGCGCATTCTGCCAACGAACGGGTCGGCGACAGACGCATGGAGCAATCCACACTAGGCGCGGTTCAGCCAGAAGCCGCTAGGCGGCGACTCCGCTCGATCTCGCGGCCAATAGCGCGAAATTTATAAATTACGGTATATTTTGACCTTCATTTTCTAATATAATATTATCTGGGACTTCCCAAAACCACGATATGATTATGACAGACGCCGTAGTGGAGGGCTCCGGAAATTTCGACTACCTGGGGTTCTTTAAGGTGCACCTAAATCTAAGTACACGGGCCTCAAACATTCTCGCCCCAACGAAAATGCAGCCTCCGCGGCCGGGATTCGATCCCGCGACGTTCGGGTCAGCAGTCGAGCGCCGTAACCACTAGACCACAGTGGCGAGACCTGCGCTGAGAATAAACGTAGAAACAATCTAGCATCACCTAGCGAAAACCTAGCGACGACCCACAAGCAGCCTAGAAACAACCTGCATCACCTAGCTAAGGCTTAGAAACAGGCAACCAGAAAAGTCTTCATAATCGTCCAGTTTCGCTGTTTCAAGCCTTGCAAAATATAACAGCACGAAGGACGGGAATAAAGACACAAAAACCACAGGACGAGTGCTGACTACCAACTGAGATTTATTTGATGAAAGTGCCTTCTTTATACTGTCACATGTCACCACCAACAACACGCCCCACTCACGAAACCAGTAATATCACCAATCATGAACGCTATCTCATAACAAAACCTGAATCAACGCACAGTTAACAACCGGAACAGCACTCACAGATTATAGAGACGCGCATGGCAATTGTCGAAACACGCTTAAAGACACATTATCACTGTTTAACATGTAAGTGCACACATCTCGTTAGAACACTGTATTGCGCATGCTCCTCCCAATCAGCACAGAAAGCAAGATATTACAACGACTAAAAACGTGGCAGCTGGAAAAGACGATGAACGCCCAACAACCGCAAAAACGACAGTGCTGTGTCCTACAGAGGATGATCAACAGGTGAAACCCAGCCCTGTCTAATTAAAACTTTAGGTTGCTCATACATCGCCTTCCAAAAAGGCCATCTCGTCTTTGGAGAGAAATAAGGAGAAATAATGTGTTAGCGAACCTTCCATAATCATTCAGCTTCGTTGCTTCAAGCCTTGCGCTACTACGTGCAAGCTTCGCCATGTGCTTTCTCTCTTTTTCTTTCTATCGTTCTTCCACTTTTTCTTTCTCTCTTACTTCCTCTCCTTCTCTATTTTCTCTTTCTTTTTATGTCTTTCTTTCTCTCTCTTTCACGGTTCTCAAGTGCTCCATTTCTTCGCCAAGCAGAGGTTTCGTTTAACGCTCGCACCTCCTGTATTCGGTGGTGGGGCTCTCCCAAACCCTGTGGAGCATACAGACCTGAGGACTTTTGCACGACAGAGAACGTTACCGATAACTTAAACAGCTTCACTGCAAAGAGAACGAAGAGAGCGCGTGCCGGTTCATGATGATGATGGTTTTTTGTGCACATTGTACACACCAATGTTATCACGGCCGGCTTAAAGAGCTTCGCTGTTAAAAATGCCCCCACCTCCCCGAAGGGAATCGTGAGGAAATGCGAATGCATTTCTTGCGCCGAGAGTACACGGCGCAGTAATTTTAATGGCGTAAATTAATGACGAGACGAGGATTTGTACCGTAACCATTTATTTACACATTCATCAGCACCTGTTTGTGTTGTCATTGTACCTGACGGCCATAATCTCAGCCTTGTGGTCGCCGTTGGCGTTTCACAGCGGCGTCTCGAGCGCACATTTCTTCTTGAGAGGCGCCCAGCCAGCGGACGGGAGAGTGGGGCGCAGGGAGGAGAGAGAGCGAACGGCGAGAGAAGGAGCGGCGAAGCACTGCACCAATGCCACCTAGAAGAGCGGTGCGGGGAGCGGCGCGCGCCCGCGCAAACCGCGGTGAGGGGGCGGAGCGCGCGCAGTCACGTGGGGTGTGACGTCGCTGCGCCGTTGCTACAGACGCTCCTCTCCGCTCCTCGCGCCGTTGCTAGGGGGAGGAGGAGGAGCGCGGATGACGGCGGATTCGGGGTCGCTTATAAAGTGCATTCGCTCTTAAAATATTAGTTAACCTTTAATCTCCTTGGGAATAGCCCAATATGCTCTGCATTATTACCAGCGGCAGCAAAGCACTTTAGACAGAGCACAGGTAATTCACACGTGTTTTCTGCAAGCCTGTTTTCGCTTTCCTGTAGATTGCCCTAATTTGTTTTCGCGCCACTTGTCAAGACAGATAACCACCGTGACGCCTTGGCTCAAGTATTTCCCGTATGTGGCGCACGTTATCTCGTAAAGGAACGGCACCGATGGGTATATGAGCGTAATCCAAGGATTTACGTTGGGCTATCTCGTTCATACCGCCTTCTTTTCTGCAAGTTTCTTGACCTTCGCGAAATGTGTAATCACACACACACACAGGCAGAAAAAAACTTAGAAATTCGCTGGTTTCAATACATGCTAGTCAAGATGACTAATATTACTCCAGATATTCGTTTCGATACGAAACATTTCCCATCTGCATGCTTTCCGTCATAGCACGCTGACGGGAAATCGGATTCATTCGTCAAAGAAACAACCAGAATAGTGCCCACTATCGCGCTGAAAGTACCATCAGGCAATCTGACGTCAGTTTCCGCACGGTATCGTGAAGTGCCGCCATGATCGTCAGTATGAAAACCACCGATGAAGTGGAACTGCTCGAAAAATATCTGACGTCGGTTTGCCCCAGAGACCGCGTATGGGAACTGCGGCTCACAAACTGCGTGGTCGGGAGCCCTGACGCCCTGTTAAGCTTAATACTCGGGTGCCCCAGCTTGCGGACACTTCGCTGCGTGGCCTGTTCGGCAGAACCGTACGACATCCTGCGTTTCATACTCCCGATGCAGAAGACGCTGCATACCGTCGAGTTCACGCTAGACGAGCGCATGTCCGAGAAACAGGTCCGCTCAATTTGCTTCAGCCTCGCGACGGCGGAATCGCCCGAAGAATTTCTTAACCTTCGTTACGTGTACGTCGAGGTGTCCGGCATCGAAAGGATGGACGTAATCATCAGCCTGATGAACATATCGGTGAACGTCAGCCACTTGCACGTCCACTTTCTACGCGGCAACTTCGCCGAGGCGGTCGTGAAGTGCAAGATGTTGTGGGACTGTCGCGAGCACCTGAGCTCTTTCACGTTCACGTCCGAAGTGCCTTCCACGGCTTGCCTGTTCTCGCCCCAATACATGAGCCCCGTGGTGGGCGGCGCCATATGCGGCAACGTGCTGTACACGCGTAAGCCGCACACTAGTTGGAACTGCTTCATGATGAACGAACTCGCCATGCGTCAGAGACCTCTACGACCAGGACGCGAGACCGTCGTGGTTGTGCCTTGGTGGCTCACAGCTGTGCAAATGATGCGCGAAGCCGGCGTCAGGAACACTTGGAGCGACGTGAGGAACCTCTGCGTCGCCCTGATCGATCCTTCCAGCTACACGCATTACCCGTGCGCCGGCGTCGCCTTCCACGAGGGCCTGGTTGACTTCTTGCGGCACTTCAGGAACAACGTCGAGTATGAAGAGTACGAGCATCTCACCGAGTTAAATGTCAACTCGTTCCACTGCGCCGCCGACTTAGACATGACGGAGGTGCGTTTTCTTTTTTTTTAAATTATATGTTGTTTAGGAGCCCTTTTCATAACGCCGGCAACTTCTTATAACAGATAATAGAATTCCTGAAAATCGTAGCATTAAAAAAATACATAACGACCACTTAGGAAGAGATAATTTAAGTCCATTCATGTAGCAACACGAAAAACAACCCAATACGCAGTCCAGTGACATAACACTAGTTCACATAAAGTGCAGTCAACGAACCCCGTATAGAAAATATTTACACAGCGTCCAGTCACGTATAACACCACTGAAATTGACAAAGTCAAGTCAAAGGGGCACAGTATATGTTGGCCCAACAGGTTTTCTGAATAATTCCCAAGCAGACCCCTAGCTTCTAGAGACTTCTTTACGGCTAAAGGTGCCCGTTTTTGGAAGGCATTTATTGTTCATTAATCTTGGAATTATAGGAGGCTGAAGGGCTTAGGGTCCAGTGCCATTAAATCTAAGAGCAGCTGTTGGCTTCGTTGGCGATATCGATGGGCATTCTAATAAAAGATGTACATACATATTCATTACTGTGTTCATGCCCATTCAGGTGCTGTTTGACGCTGGGCTGACGTGGCTAACGGCTCTCTCGCTGTCGCCCTGCGGTGTTCAGCGACTCGGTTCGTTGAGGCGTCTGACGGTCGCCTGCCCTTTCCTCAACGACTTGGACGTCCGCGTCTACAGCGACGTCCTGCGGTGCTCGCGTTGCCAGCAGGACCTCCAGCTGAGCTCCAAAGACGCGGCCGAGCTGAGTGTCGGTCGCAACGGTGGACGTCTCACGTTCGTAGGGGTGCCCCGGTTCAAGTCGCTGGACTTTCTCAGCCGCTGCAACGTGCGAGAGTTGCGCATGGGCGGCAGCAGTATGGTCGCGCCTGAACAGCTGGGAGACCCGCTCGTGTTCAATGAAAGACTGCGCTGCTTGGTTCTTGGCTACGACAACATGCAGTTCGACGCGAGGTTGTACAATGTACGTAGTACAATGCAGCGTTTCTTCGTTTTTAGTGTATAAATACGACACATGTGGAAAGTCGGATACACAACGAGCAATTTAAAAAAGATTTCAAAAGTGGAAGTGAGGTCCGAAGTATTGCTGTGCCGTGGGCTGCCATAACAGTGCAGACAACACCAACGCACGTGATTCACGTGTGAAACTGTATCGGTTCCCGGGCATGTCGCACGAGAAATAAGGGCGACAAGCGTGGATCACCGCAGTAAGGAAAATCAAGTATGTTCTAGCTCAAAGCGCTGTCTCGCCTTCTATTTTGGCTTTCTGAGTTCATTGCTTTCGTTCGTTTCCACTACATGAATAAGTACTACGTAACGCGGCGCATGCACACGGCGACTGCAGTAATCATTACTCGCTGTCTTCTCGCATTGTGAAAGTCGAGTTACGGTTGTAGGTGAAACAACTTTGTGTTTTGATTCCCCGTGTTCGTGAGACGTACCCGTCGTTGTCGAACGTTCACACTCGCGTTGTACCGCGGTTAGCGTTGTGCGGTTGCTTGAATTCAAGTGAACTCGGCAGATTGTAAAAAGTTGGGCGCCTGCTATTTACGCATCGGAAAGGCTGCATTATCACGCCGGAAAGAACGTCTGTGCATTTTCAGCAAACTTTGACATTGTTCGGCTGGTTTCCTTTGTTTTTTGTCGCTTTAGTAGGGTGATATATATATAAGCCGCTAAATGTAAATCGTGCTTAATACATGTTTTGCAGTTGCCACCTTGCACTAGCGTATCTTCTGTGTTTGTGCGATTTTCTGGCCGCGTTGGAGCAGCAGCTTTTATTCGCCTGTAAAGACGATACTCTCATAAAAAAAAAGAGTTCAAGCATGACGCGGGAGCCGAAAAAACAAGGCGAGCAGTTTAACTTGCACAGTGGTTAAAGCTCAGCTAGCTGCATCGCGTCTGAATCGGCGGGTGATGCTCCAGCGGTACGGAGGACTTGACTTCTCAAGCATTTCTAGTATCATGACCGTATAATTTCTTTCTTTCGCACGCCGCAAACTTTTCTTCACGAAAGTACACGGCTGCTACTACAAGCATGCCATGTCAAAACAACAATCATATGCTTCATACTCTACAATGCAGAACACCGGTAGCGTGCACGACTTCATTTCGCAGTGCATACGGACAACTATGAATGTTGAACATGACAGAATGAGACTTAACTCGAGGTATACGTCCTACACGGTGTTATCGCAACTTGAAAAAAATCACAGCATATCCACGGAGTGAATGATGATGAGTGGGCGAAGCTGCGGAGGTTCATCGGTAAACCGTGAATCTTCCGTGAATTCTGCCCAGTACATCATCACCGACGTGAGATCGGGCGCGTTTTTACTAAAGGTTCCATGAGTTATGACGACTTGCAGCTCACTTTAATTTTACATGTACGCTGTGAATCTTCATTGTTTAGAAAACCATTGCTTTAGAAAACATCTGGCGTCTTTCGTTAAGCAGCTGGCGTCTTTTCGTTTTGCTTTAGAAACATCTGGCGTTCTTTCTTTTTGCCTTTACAAAACATCTGGCGTCTTTCGTTGGTTTATTTCATCAATCAACGGCGTTTTGAACAAAATTTTTATTGTTTAATCACGCACAGGAGAAATCTCACCAGGCACTACCTTGGAGGTAAACAATGGCTGCTAATGGGAATGAGAGACAGAAGAAGTCGGCTTTTAGCTAACGCGCACGCTGCGAATTTTTTATTGTTCAACAACGCACAGGAAAAATCTCCCACCGGCACCACCTTGGAGGTCAAAGCGTAAGACTGGTTACGCACTACGACTACTACGACTACGACTACGAGGGACGAACGGGTGCCGCCTTAAGGAGCTTCGCCCTTAAAATGCATTTCGCGTTTAGTCGTGCGTCGTTGTCGTCGATCATCTGCTCTTCACCGTAAACGTGATTGACGAACCTTTCTCCTTTCATTAAGCTTGCCTGTCGGAAGTGCCTGTCCAGCTGGGAGTCCTTTTTGAAACTGCACTGCAGGAGGTACATTGTGAGGCACCGCAAGAACTCTGCACGTGCACAGAAGCGAGCGGCAGCGCGGCGGAGAGAAGGAAAAACGCGCGTTGTTTGCTCCCAGTTTCTACTTTTCTGCCAGTGATGGCGCTGCCTGTCAAGTGTAGCAGCGCTACTAAGCGATGCTTGGGGAGCCTATACGTGCTGTGCTCTCCCTGCTTACTTCGCCTTACGTCAGCCAGCACAAAAACCGCTTCGCTCCCTGGAGCGGCCGTATACCCTTACACCAGCGTTATGTAGAGTCACGCGAGATCCGTTCCAAAAGTGTTAGCTGCTAGCCTTGCTTCGTATAACACTCCAATTTGTTGCCATCGGATTCATTGCTTCGCCCTCGCAGCGAAACTGTGATATTTTTTCTCTAAATTAACCAACAGTAATTGCTTGGAGGCGGGTGCCGAACGAACGAAATTGACGCCCGCTTCAGCATGTGATGTTAACGCAGCATACTGCTTCTAAGCTCTCTCAGAAATACGCTCTGCCTTTACGCTGCGAAAGTAGCGGTATTCAAGCACTCACCTCGTCCCCTTGCGCAGACTGAAAACAGTTGCAACCCGGCTCCAGTAAGGACACATACGGCGTCGTGCCCGCACGGAAAATATGCACTGTTTCGTTCTCGAATGCGTCACATCTTATCAGGCGAAATAAGGCGAGATATCACACCGCGAAATACTGGTTTTGGCTCATGAACAAGTAGCCGTGGCAGCCTAGCATACCGCTGAACATCTGCACTTTTTTTTACGCCGCAGGCGGAGGTCGCGTGGGAGGTGGACGCTGCTGAACGTTATTTTGCAAGCACGATAGCTAAAAAAACAGAGTTCGTATCTAATTACTGTACCTAGACGACAATAATAATTGTATCTAATTACAATAATTTTTAACGATTTATTTTTTTGTGACAATTGTGTTTTATGTAGCGTACTGATGACCTAGCTGTATCTCTGAAAATCACTTTTTGTTGCCCCATTCTTCATTTTTTCCTGTTAAACTGTGCTCATCAGTTGTTTTATTGCTCCGTGTGAAACGGGGCAATGGTCACGTCAAGCCTTACTGGCTTTTTGTCCATGGTCCTCAACATTATTTGTATGTTAAAATAAGTTTGATTAGGATTGACGTTACCGATATCTAATGAACAATATCCATCTGTAAATTAACAGTAATAATGCAATAGCCCGTATCAGTTAATAAAACCGTTGCATCAGGTGTGAGACAAGCATTGTTGCTTTGAATTAATCTTATTATGGCGCCTCTAGCGGAAATGGTTTGCTCACGACGGCATTCCTGCGCAGTGAGTGTACTACCTTATTTGTTTTCTCAGCAGCGCCGGGCTTTTCGCCTTGTACGGCGATTGCATGATATTCTCAAACATTGTACAGGTATCCAAGATATGTCTAACAGATGTCCGTTTTTGATCGTTGGGAATATGTATAGTTAATTTACCTCAATGCTCCAAAAAAGGGTTCCTAGTGAAACGCCGAAAGACTTTTCTAGGATCAAGAACAAAACACTTTGCCGGTCGATAAATAACACACCGACAAAAGGGTGACAGCAATTCCAAGAAAGACGTCAGTCAGTCCTGTGTCCCTTTCATTGGTGTAGTTTTTCATCGAGGAGGTTTTCGCTCTTCGTCCTGGAAATGTGCCGCCAACTAGCCCAATGGTTCACGACCGAAAGACTTCTTTTGGAGGTCCTTACTGGGCCATGTTTTCGAAGGTCGTTGGGGCATTGGTCGAGCGTGGCACGCCATACGTTCCCGCCCCGTTTTATCCAACTTTATAAATTATTTTACTCTGATACTGCCATTCTGTGTAATGCACACTTATGTACTTCATCTTTTTTTTTGTTTATTGAAATGAAAACTAAGCGAAGGAGTTAAACCACTATACCACCGTGGCAGGCAACCGTTCGTCATAGACATTATGTCAACTACCCTACTGAAACGCCATTCCAACAATTGCTCGTGTTTCCGTAATATTCTTATCGAAACGTAAGCCACATATATGGAAATTATGTATATTAATCGGCATGAAAACATACGAAATTATTGAAATGGCATGTCTAACGTTTCAGTATGGTGGTTAGTGAGACTACCTTTATTTTTTTATTAGTTAACAAAATGTGAGCACAATTTAGATTCAGAAACAGCCGCCCAATGAGCGCTATATCGGGATCATGTGCAGAAGCACGTGGCAGACACGAAGCGTGCCATTTATATAAATTTCATGTCGGCACAAATCGGGGCCTAGCTCCTTCGTGGCGTAAATTTTTTTCACGATAACAACGAAAATGATTAATATCTTCGGTACGATACTTCACCCAAGTGATTACAATATTACCATACTTTCCTTGAGTGAGCATATTTGGCCGCATAATGTTTAAAATAAGATTCTTCCCCCACGCTTACCCGCCGCAGCATCCGCAGGTCACCTAGTTTGGGCACTTTGGTTCAGAAATCTGAGAGCCTTGCTTATTTTGTTATTATTAAGGCGAAAGACTTGGGTGCCTCATCAAACGCGAAAAGTGACCATCGTGTCGTCGGCGTCAACACGGCTGATGCAAAATGTTGGGACGCGATGCTGTCACGATAGGACGTCATATAAACATCATATGGTGTCACTTGGTGACGTCATCATGATGTATTAAATGCGAAGCATTTTTTAGCGAACCTCTGGCACTTTGAACGTTCCTATCTACGTATCTATCTATCTATCTATCTATCTATCTATCTATCTAGCCGCCTACGTCTGGGTGCTCTCGTGATCGCCTCCTTAACTTGGTGTAGACCAAAATTAGCATGGGAGGGTAAAATGACTTGACGAATATCATTGTGTGGTCATGACATGAATAACGTGCAAATCCTGTCGCGTGCGTCGTCAAACCCTTTCCTCCAGACACGTGTGGCACATACCCGTTTACCACCGGCCGCAGTGTACGGGTATGCGCCACAGGTGACTGACAGTTTATATCTACCCAGGAACGGCGAGAACAGACATCGGTAATTTAAATGCGAGAGTTAAGAAAAACCGTCATCGGCAGCGTTGACCTGACGAATGGAAAGAATAAAAATCAGGATCCAAGCAGGAATCGAACCCAAGCATTCTGCGTGGCAATCGGGTATTGTACCACAAAGCCACGCCAGGTCTACAAACTGGTTTGGAAAAACAGCCTATGCAGGCGTAATGGCGGTGCAACGTCAGTTGTGGTTGTGGTGCTGGGTATCTAATTTTACAAGAAAGCAATAAACACTCTATGTAGTCCTACAATATAGACGTCATATCGGGTTAACGTCGTAATTCCAGTGTTGGCTCCGCTTTTATAGCAGTCTAATAAGCATTACATTTGTATTCCTATGATTCAGCAGGCTATATTGAAGCATTGCTCGACCCCGGAGGAATACATTACCGAAAGTTACGTATGATATTCACATCATTGCAGCGTAAAGTGCACTTAGTCCGCCAGAACGACGCAGTGTCCTCTTCATTTCTTACGAGGCTCGGCGATGACCTCATTCTGACCCAGGATGATGACAGATTGATAGGCAGCCGCTTTGTATACTAGACTATGTAGGTCACATACGCCCAGGTAGGCTACGAATACGACAAGCGCCATCCACTCATGTTGGTCTACGTAGCCCTATCCATGCCTACCAGCCTCAACGGCCTAAACCTCACCAACGCGATGGGTGACTTCAGATTCCGACATGTCGCCGGCGCTATGGACAGACAATTTGTCGAGGAAATGACCGAGGCATCCACGATTTCTAACAGCTGTACTATAACTCATACTTCACTACACATGGACCCCTCGCCACCGTGATCGCGACCGGATCGGATAACAAGTTATGACCAGCGTCTAGTGCTCACTGATCACGGTGATGATGACCTTGTTCAAGAACTGTTAGGAACCCCTTCCACACATGCACACGGGTTCGTGAAACGTGCGTCCTTTCTCCACGATAACGGACAAGCACTACATATCAGCTTACCGCTTCTGGTGTTGCTAATACCTACGTTGCCGTTGGCAGCGTTACCCAACTGTAAACAACTGGTTTATAACACATATGCGACTGTTCAGCATATATATGTGCGTATAAAATTTATATAAATCTTTAGCATCATTTCGTAGCGTTTCGCTCACTAAAAAGAATACGCCACAGTAACTTTCCCGCCGCATGCTTCGCATAACATCGACTCCCGCGGTACGTGGGATCTGCCGAATTTTTTTATGACGTCATATCATATGACTTCGCATGATGACGTTCTCACATGACATCGGCCCTTGGTCAAAGGCGGCACGATCCCAGAGGAAGGGCAAAATGTTGGGTGTAGTAACAAACTTTAAGGGGGGGGGGGGTCAGTACATTCGACTGAGAAGAAAAATATCGCTTTCACCTTCGAGCGGTCTTAGGCAAATGCATAAGAATCTACGTGACTTTCTCTATTTTATTTTGCTTCTTTTCGAACAGAGCCTGAAGAAGCTCCACAATCTGCGCCTGTTGTGCCTACGGTCATGCGCGTACCACGAGACTCTTCAGGTGAAAGGCTACATACAATCGCTGGGCTCCTTCATGAATCATCTCAAGGTCCTGCACGTCCACTACACAGGCCCGGACGGCAGCTTTCAGCGGTTAACGTGGGTTCGTCACGCTGACACGATTGAAGAACTCCGCTATGAACTGGATGATGTACTCATAGAACCGGTGCTGTGCGGCCGCGTGCTCAGTGACGCACCATGCGTCATCTGCACGATGCAGACATTCATCGGGCTCGTGAAACCCAAATACCGGGATGTGCACACCAAGTTTTAGCGAATGCCTGCTCTTTTAGCTTTCATCAGACTATTTTACCTTGCCCTTAAACGTACTTCCCTTTTTCTGAATGCCTGGTTAGTGAAGTCGCGATGGTAAAGCCAACACTACCCGACACCTTCTGCTCCGTTATCAAACTATAGCGAATTATGACGTTTTTTTCTTCTTTACATGGATGTTCTCCACGAAAAAGACAACGGTGACTCTTATGCATCTGCCGAGGTTTTACAGCAGCAGCTATGCAGTACGATATGGTTTGTCGTTGCAAAGATTCACTATTGTCCTTCGTATCTACCCTCAGCTTCATAAAAGGGCTCCCCGAAGGGCTTGACTACACCAGAATTCTGTGAATAGGTTATGCATATACACCCACGGTGCTATTGAAACCATATCGCACCCGAATACCGGGCGTGTACTGCGACTGCTTCTTATATCTGCCTGTCGCGCTTAATCACATTGTTTTTTCTTGCTTTTAACTGTCGACAGAATGTAAAGCTTTACGTTCCCTGAACTTAGAATGCGTGATGCCCAACAAAACTTCGTATACTCACAAATAAATGCACATGATAGTGCAAGATTATGCATGAGGGGGATGGGTATTTTGCAATACGAATCACCACCCCTCTGAACTAGAGTGGCGATAACATATCACCTGGAAAGTATTTTTGCATGCTTATTTTTCAGCATTGCTTAGCGTTGTCATTCTTACAAATATTTATTCTATGTGTGTGGATCATATGTAAACTTTTGTGCATGATTTCTTATCTATTTTAAGAAATATACTTGACTGCGTTTTCAAAACATTTCATTCGTTTATGTTGCGCTTCGTTGTACTGACTTGTGGGATTTTGTTCCCGCCGACGGCATAACAAATAAAGAATTTAAAAGGAAAGTGGCCTTAATGCAAGACTTAGAGGTCTGAGAGTGGCACTCGCTCTGTGTACGTAAACTTGTGATTAACTCTGAGCCATGTTCTTTTCTTTTCCTCGGTCGATGTATTGATCCTTCCCCCCCCCCCCCCCCCCCTCCCTTTGCTACAACCTCGAAAGCGTTCTGCACCTCGCCTGGTATTGCAGTCCTTCAAATCCCCCCCCCCCCCTGTTCCCATGTGTAGGGTAGCAAACCGGTTTTCCTAAACTGGTTAACCTCTCTGCCTTTCCTTCTCTACTATTTCTTCTCTCTCGTTTATTCCGGCTCCGGCAACGCCGCGTTGGCCGGGCTAATCGCGGAGGCCAAGGCCGATAGCTTCAACACCATGCCGCACGACGGTAGTTGGCGCTCCGCTTTGGTTTTACCGTCGCTCCGCCACGCCCTGCAGATCCCGCAAACTTTTGTGGCCAGCAGTATATCCAGCTCGTATACTGTCAGGTTCCGGCTGGAATTCAGCAGTATTCCAGCCGGATGTTGATCCAATTGGAGCTGAACTACAGTACTCTAGCTGACGTCTTTTTCGCTGGGAAGATCTCTTGTTCAATAATCCAGCTGGAAATTCAACTGTTTTCATCTGAGAAGGAAGCCAAGGACCGCAGAGAGTTAGGTGGAGCGACGAAACGATAAAATTAGTGACTAGTAGCATGAAGTGAAATCGGCTCGCGCCAGATAGGGCAACTTGAAGATAATTGTGCCTTCACCCTGCAGCGGACATGAACAATTAGGGTGAGAACGACTCATTATTTCACCATCCATGGTCGCCATCTTGTGATCTCACACGCGATTACTTTGCCGAAGCTGGTGAATGCTCTTGCCTTCGAATCGGATTGCACCACATAGCGATATAAGGGCAAATTGACCTATAAAAAAGCGTGCTGTATTTTCCTGGGGCAGACCGGAAAACGGGTTTTGCAACAGTCTACACGCGTTTGATGCATAAACTGCGCCCTAAGCGTAGCCAATACAATACTGTCGTTACAACTATGGGCTGCACTAGGGTAAGGCAGCTGCGTAATGATCAAGTTTCGATCAAGCTCAGAATATCTTGGAACTTAGGCGAACTTACACGTCTTTCAATTTGTCCACTTGTGTCTATGTGACTGAATTCTGTTTCGCGATTCTCGTAAGCGTTCGTCTAGCAAGAAATGTTGTGTTCAACTGTGTAGATATTAATCGTCTGTGATGAAATATACTTTCTAAACAAATAAACCTTATTGGTGTCCATTTTGTCTGATGACGGAGAGCTACATACAGCTCTCCTATAGTAGAGTGCTACAGAATGCTCCGCATCTTTTTCTTTTTTTCTGAGGAAAGAAGGCTCCTAGAGAACCACAACGTCTTTTAAAAAAATGCCCCCACCTCCCCGAAGGGAAATGTGAGGATATGCGAATGCATTTCTTGCGCCGAGAGAGGGTACCGTTGCCGTCAGACATTTGCCTTCACCGACTTCTGCCATCGCCTTGAGAGGCGCCCAGCCAGCGAACGGTCGAGAGTGAGGCGCGAGCGGACGGGAGAGTGGGGCGCCAGTGTCCTCGGCTCGGCGTTGGTGTTTCACAGCGGAGTCTCGAGCACACAATTCCGGATGTTCTTGAGAGGCGCCCAGCCAGCGAACGGACGAGAGTGAGGCGCGAGCGGACGGGAGAGTGGGGCGCAGGGAGGAGAGAGAGCGCACGGCGAGAGAAGGAGCGGCGAAGCACTGCATCTACCCTCTCCTACACTCTCTCGCACCACATGCTCCAGTTGCTAGGGGCGAGGATGAGCGCGCGCGCCCGCAGCTGTTGCTATGGAAGAGGGCGTCGCGGACAACGCCGGACGCCTGACATCATCATCATCAGCCCGTCTACGCCCACTGCAGGGCAAAGGCCTCTCCCATGTTCCGCCAATCAACCCGGTCCTGTGCTTTCTGCTGCCACGTAATACCTGCAAACTTCTTAATCTCATCTACCCACCTAATTTTCTGTCTCCCCCTCACGCGTTTGCCATCTCTTGGAATCCAGTCAGTTGCCCTTAATGACCACCGGTTATCCTGCCGACGTGCTACGTGCCCGGCCCATATCCATTTCTTCTTCTTGATTTCAACTATGATGTCATTAACCCCCGTTTGTTCCCTGACCCACTCTGCTCTCTTCCTGTCTCTTAAGGTTACACCTATCATTTTCCTTTCCATCGCTCGCTGCGTCGTCCTCAATTTAAATTGAACCCTCTTTATAAGTCTCCAGGTTTCTGCTCCGTAGGTAAGTACCGGTAAGATGCAGCTGTTATATACCTTCCTCTTGAGGGATAGTGGTAGATTACCATTCATGATTTGATAATGCTTGCCGAATGAGCCCCAACCCATCCTTATCCTTCTAGTTATTCCACTCTCATGGTTCGGCTCCGCGGTTACTACCTGTCCTAATAGACGTACTCCTTTACAACTTCCAGTGTCTCGCCACCTATCGCAAAGCGCTGTTCTCTACCAAGATTGTTCCACATTACTTTAGTTTTATGCATATTAATTTTCAGACCTACTCTTCTACTTTCCGTATCCAGTTCAGTAATCATGAGCTGCAATTCGTCTCCCGCGTTACTCATCAGTGCAATGTCATCAGCGAATCGTAGGTTACTGAGTTACTCTCCATTAACTCTTATCCCTAGCTCTTCCCAATCTAGGGCCCTGAAAACCTCCTGTAAACACGCGGTGAATAACATTAGAGAGATCGTGTCTCCCTGCCGTACGCCCTTCTTTATTGGGATTCTGTCGCTTTCTTTATGGAGGACTATAGTGGCTGTGGATCCGCTGTAGATTTCTTCCATTATGTTTATATAGGCTTCGTCGATGCCTTGATTCCGCAGTGCCTGCATGACTGCTGTTCTCCACCGAATCAAATGCCTTCTCGTAATCTATGAAGGCTATGTATAGGGGTTGGTTGTATTCCGCGCATTTCTCTATCACCTGATTGATAGTATGAATATGGTCTATTGTTGAGAATCCTGTACGAAATCCTGCCTGGTCCCTTGGTTGATTGAACTCCAATGTTGTATTAATTCTGTTAGCAATTACTTTTGTAAATAGCTTGTAGACAACCGACAGTAAGCTTATGGGCCTGTAATTTTTCAGGTCTTTGACGTCCCCTTTCTTATGGATCAAGATGATGTTGGCATTCTTCCAAGATTCTGGTATCCTCCCCGTCGAGAGGCACTTCGTATACAGGGTGGCCAGTTTCTCTAACATAATCTCTCCACCGTCTTTCAACAGGTCTGATGTTACCTGATCCTCACCAGCTGCTTTGCCTCTTTGCATTCCCTTTAGGGCTTTCTTTACTTCTCCTGTCAATACTGGTGGGATGTCAGATTCCTCTGCGCTATTACTCCTTCTTACGTTATCATCCTGAATGGCTCGGCTGCTGTACAGATCTCTGTAGAACTCTTCCGCTACCTCAACTATTCTATCCATATTGTTTGTGACCTTGCCTTCCTTATCCCTTAATGCATACATCTGATTTTTGCCTATGCACAGTTCTGTCTTCATAGCTGTGAGGCTTCTTCCGTTCTTTAGAGCATGCTCAATTCTCTCCATATTATACTTTCTTATGTCGGCTACTTTACGCCTATTGATTAACTTCGAAAGCTCCGCCAGCTCTATTTTGTCTGTTGCATTTGAGGCTTTCATAGCTTGACGTTTCTTAATGAGGTTTTTCGTCTCTTGGGATAGCTTACCAGTGTCCTGTCTAACAACTGTACCCCCGACTTCCACTGCACACTCCTTGATGATACTAGTCAGATTATCATTCATTCCGCCAACGCTAAGGTCGGTTTCCTCGGTTAAAGCCGCGTACCTATTCTGAAGTGAAACTCTGAATTCCTCAACTTTCCCTCTCAGAGCTAGTTCATTAATCGGCTTCCTGCGTATCAGTTTCTGCCGTTCCTTCCTCACGTCAAGTTGAATTCTAGATCTTACCATTCTATGGTCACTGCATCGGATCTTGTTAACTATTTCCACATCCTGTACAATGCCCGGGTGGCCGCACATTATGAAGTCTATTTCATTTTTAGTTTCGCCATTAGGACTCCTCCACGTCCACTTACGAGTAGACCGTTTTCTGTAGAAGGTATTCAAGATGCGTAAATTATTGCGTTCTGCAAACTCTACTAGTAACTCCCCTCTGGCGTTTCTAGAGCCGATGCCATATTCCCCAACTGCATGATCTCCAGCCTGCTTCTTGCCTACTTTTGCATTAAAGTCGCCCATCAGTACAGTATACTGTGTCTTTACCTTACTCATTGCTGCTTCTACGTCTTCGTAGAAGCGTTCAACCATTTGATCATCATGGCTGGATGTAGGCGCGTAGGCCTGTACCACCTTCATCTTGTACCTCTTATTAAACTTAATTACGATACATATCACCCTCTCATTAATGCTATAGTATTCCTCTATTTTGCCAGCTATATCTTTATGAATAAGGAACCCCACTCCTAGTTCTCTTCTGTCAGCTAAGCCACGATAGCATAGGACGTGTCCGTTCTTCAGCACTGTATAAGCCTCCTGTGGCCTCCTAATCTCACTGAGCCCTATTACATCCCATTTAACACCCTCCAATTCCTCGAATAGTACAGCTAGACTCGCCTCACCAGATAAAGTTCTAGCGTTATACGTAGCCAAATTCAGATTCCAATGGCGGCCTGTCCGTACCCAGAGATTCTTAGCACCCTCTGCTGCGTCGCAGGTCTGACCGCCGCCTTGGTCAGTTGCTTCGCAGCCGCTGGGGACTGAGGGCCGAGGGTTAATTGGTGTATTCATGTGGGAGGTAGTGGCCAAGTACTACACCAGGGTGGCCAATCCTGCTCTGGTGAGGGAGTGCATTGCTGGCTGTGGTCGCCAGTGAGGCTGCACCCCAGGCCTTTTTACACAATTCCATCATCACGCGGATTTTTTTTTTAATCCGGTTGGGAATTGTCCGGCACCGGGATTCGAACCACGGACCTCTTGCATGCGAAGCTGATGCTCTACCACTACGCCATCGCTGCATCCTGACACGCCTGACATAGCCTGACTAAAAATGCATTCGCATTTAAAAAGCTCTCACCAGGCATTTCCATTCATTATGGTTGATACCAGCCATGCGTGACAAGAGGGCTAACCAGGGCAGAGACCTCTCTGCTATATCGCATCCGCACGGGGTCAGCGGGAACACCAGCATATGGCTCTACAAAATCAGACTTGCCGCGACGCCAGTGTGTCCTACTTGTAAGACCTAAAGTCACCGGAACGGAAGTCCTGTTCTACTGACTTTAGTGAGACCTACATAGAGATATTGAACATTATTTGATGAATTGCAGTGAACTTGATAAAGATCGAGAACATTTCTTTGAAGCACTCCAACGTTTAGGCTCGCCCCACGACTGAGTGAATGATATGGTGTTTCCGCGTGGACACTGGACATACAGGAAGGAGATGTGTCACTGCTATTGAAGTTTTTAAACGCCACAGACCTCTGACAAGCTCCCGTCCTAACAGATCACATTGGTTCCCAGCTCATAAGGGCAACATTTCAGGACCTCCTGACAGCAACCCGAACGAGCGGGCACACCAACTGGCACGAGAACTCACATTCCGCATCTGCTGCCCGCCCCCTCGTTTCACCCAGCCTGGAGCAACCTATCACTCTAAGAAAAAAAAGAGTCAAAAGAGGGTCATGGAACCGTGACTCTCTTCGGGCGTTCGTGTGACCCCTTTTGGAAGGTACAGGCAGAGAAAAAGAGTTCGCATTTTGGAAGGAGTCACTGGACGCTCCTGAAGCGCGTTTCGATTATCGCGCGCTTGCCCTTTTCCGCCGTTGTGGCGCGTTGCTCGCCGACGGAGACGGGGTTGGCGCCGGGGTGGCGCGCCGCTTCTGGCTTCTCTCTCAGTCATCTCATTCGTCTCAGTCAGTCTCAGTCTCCTCGTCTATTGGAATGCATTGCGTGGTTGCGTTGATAGCGCAGGTTGCGTGTCTTGAAGTTTCATCAGTTTCATGTTCATGCGCGTCTTCGGTGGTGTTGACGCCGGCTCCGTGCACGAAGTGACGCTTGGAGGGCCGAATATTCATGGAGCAGCGGATACGGACAACGGGCGCCAGTTAACGGTGAGTGTACTGTTTTCGTAGGCACTAATTATACAGCTTTAGCTGGGCGTCTGCAGCAGCTCTGCGGAAGTTATCTGCCAGCCATTTCCAACAGCAGCCTGTGTCCGCGGGGCTGTTGCGGATGCCCAACTAAAGCTGTCAGTTAACGAGTTGCCACCGTTATGCGCGTTGCTGTACAAGCTCCCATAAAGTGAGCGATACAAACAATTATCAAGGGTCATTTCTTGCTGATCGCACGTTGTGTTTGCACTACTGAAGGTGCAAGAGTCGTTTTGAGATGCACTTTAGTCTACTTCATAATAACATTTCCATCGACTTTCAGTGTGCTGCGTGCTTCCGCGCGTGGGAAGTGAAAAAAAAAAAGAAAGCCTGTGTACAGAACGCTCACACGCACTATATATAATGGTTTTTGTTGGCTTAAAGACGGTAGTTTGAGGTGCAGATATAGTACGGTGGCTTCCAGAACGTACGCGGTAGTCATTCAAGTTGGACACGCCTCGCCGGTAAGTCAAAAAAGCTAGAGACTTTCGTCGGCGCCCGTTGTTGCGGCCGCCGCCGTGCACTTTTTTCCTTCGTTACTGTTTGCTGTTTTCATGGTTTGCCAACATCTGCGATGACGCTATAACAGAATCAAGTGAGTGTACGTGATTGTGGGAGTTATGTGCGCTAATTCTAGCATACGACATGTCTGATCTCGACGTAGACGGCGTCCGCACGCGCTGGGTGTCGTTCGGGCCCTCGTACTGCTCGTACTCGCATGTGTTTATCTGAGTATGGGTTACGTTTGTAAAACATGCGGTCAGTAACCGCTCACGGCGTGCCCCTGACTGCCGGAGGATGTGCTTAGGTGTCGGGGCAAGCCGGCGCAAAACCGTGTTTATTCTGAAACCAAATTTTGAAGCGATTTCTCAGAAAAGAAGTGCTTTCATTCGTGTATAGCCAGTGCGTATTGCGACACGAGGTTCCCGCTGCCTTTTACGTGAAAATTTGTTTCCGTTGTGAAATTTGAACTAAACACTCGTGGCAGATGTGTGTACAATAACGGTGTGTTGAACAAAGGGTGGTTTTAAATACAAATAATGTGTGTGTTTTGGTTACTCCCAGAATACCGGATAACTTCTCCCGCCTCTTCACTCCAGTTGACAGCCACACTCGGGGAAACGAAGGTGCCGCTCTGGTCTGGCGCCTCACCGCTCGTGATGGGAAAATCAACAGCGGCGTTCGCGCTGTCAACGAGGCAGTCGGTCCTACATTTCTTTTGGTTGGACAAGACGACGTAGGAAAAGAGGTGAGTGGCACCCACGCAAAGGAGCCTAAACCAATTTCGTTTGTTGTTTAAAAGAGGCTCACATCATCTTGTGCTGCAAGTTTGTCGCCAAGTGACGTGTTACAAAAGGTACTATTTGCAAGTTGTGTTTTACACGAAAGCGGCAAAAAACTTGGTTTCTTAAGATACGTGTTTGCATTTGTTGTTTTGTTGTGAGCCTTCATTGTGTCTATGTGAACCACTTATTTTGTAGGTTTCGCAAACCTTTACTGCAATTTCATTTTCTCATCATAATATCACGTTCTGCTTTTCAGATACCGTGTTTCATGGTGCTCACGCTGAACAGGAGCGACAACCCAGCAAGCCACAAGTCTGATGCCTCCAGTCGTCACCTCTTTTTGATTTATTCTTAATCATAAGGAATAAAGATTGAAACATGATGCCTATTTCTGCAGTTTATTTTGCACTAAATGGCACTATCCACACCATTCACACATTTTAGTTGGCTATACTCATAGAAGCATGTAAATGAGGAATACCCAAACTTCTTAATTGGAAATCAAAGACCATCTTTATGCGCTTTCTATATAAATTGGCTGGAAAATATGTGTTGTTTTGACGAGCTTTATTAAAATAATGCTAAAACTGAACTATTCTTTTTTTGCAGTCGCTGCGCAGAACGGCAAGATTATTGGACTTGCTTAAAATGAATACTCCGCTATTTTCAACAGTAGTCGCGCAAAAGTAGAGCGAGGGTCCAATGAGTAGCTTAAAATACTCGTGGAATCGCTTGACGCTTCGATGTGGGTCACTTGACCCCCGTAGAAGTGTTACCGGCAAGAGTCGTCTGACTCCCTATAAGTGGTAACATGATCCTTCGGATGAGAGTCTTTCCACTCTTCCTAGAGGGTCAGGGGACTCTCCTAGAGCGAGCCGATCCTGACCCACCAAGAGTCACTGTGACTATTTAAAGAGAGTCCTATACGTGGCAAGTCAGAACTCTCCGAAAAGAGTCGCGCATACTCTTTTTTTTTTCTTAGAGTGTACTGGGGAGCGCACACCTTGCCGTTGCTCTCCCCAGTTGGAGACGCTTTGAAGGAGTGCATATCAAGTACCAGTGTTCATTATGTGCTTGTTTATGCCATCACTGCGCGGGATTCACGATATGCTGTGCCCAGATACACGTTAACGACTTCAGCTACCACAACGGTTAAATCATGATCATGGGCGTTAGTCGTCGAGATTGAGATATTCCACTAGGCGTCAACGTGGGCGCATCCACGTCAAACGGTGCTATAGCTGCCAAACGCCAATAGACATTGTACAAGCTCTCGCCGATATCAACGCACAATAAACGATCAACTACTTCTGCGTAGACACGTTTCAGATTCGCGTTATACCGATTCCTATGACGGATGATCAGACTTGTTTTTTCATCCATCCACCGGCATGTTCATTGTTGCGTGACGCTGCGCGCGCCTTTTTGGCAGCCTGCCCGCACTTCGCTTTTCAAAGAGGATGATGTTTACAAAATAACATGGAAGGAGGAATTCGAGCGGGGCAATTACCTTGCATATCTCGCAAGGCTACATCCGCCTACACCCCACAAAATCCTCCTCCTTTGACTTCACCGGCAAGACCTAATTGTAGGATCGAAATAACCATTGGATGCAGAGGAACGTACGACTGCTAGATGGGACCTTCGGCCACAATCAGACAAATTCGAACTAAATGAGGCTGAATTAATAGTGTTGCATATAAAGAATTGGCACAGGTGGCATAAATAAATTATCTGCCATTCTTCGCCATCACACAGGAAGGTTGACCCTTATTTTATTCTCCTGCTCTTCACCAACACAAACAACCGCAGTGTGCTGCCATATAATGTAATGACAACAGAATGGTAGGACTGCAAAACGTAGCATTACGGATCGTTAAGGCATGTTAAAATTACGGCGTTGAAATACAATTAGCCCCGCCACGGTGGTCTAGTGGTTATGGCGCTCGACTGCTGACCCGAAGGTCGCGGTATCGAATCCCGGCCGCGGCGGCTGCAGTTTCGATGGAGGCGAAAATGTTTGAGGCCTGTGTACTTAGACTTAGGTGCACGTTAAAGAACCACAGGTGGAGGAAATTTCCGGAGCCCTCCACTACGGCGTCCCTCAATCATATCGTGGTTATGGGACGTTAAACCCCAGATATTATGAAATACAATTAAAAAAACACATTGACTCGCACAGCACAGTACATAAGGAAAGTTGTAGACTTTATTCTAGCACTGAGAAAACAAGGCACATACAGCATTTCATTTGGACGAAAGAGTAGCTTTGAATGGACAATGGCCAGCCAGAGAATAGTAGAAGTCATGCCCTTTTCACATAGCTTGCCAAGAGGCCCAATTTAGGAGGCACATACAGACTAGGAAAAGCATACTGTCACGCTGCACGAAAGGTCATCATCCCGCATGTAGTTCAGAGCTCATTTTCAACAGCTTGCAGCAACTACACGCGGCTTGCTATCAACAGAAAAGGCATGTCCTAGGCGCGCAAGAATAACTAGTTTGCTTTGAGAAAGTTGCCCATGAGTACAGACTACCATGAATAACACTGCTAAAAATGTCAATGAAAGGCCTGAGCAAACGAAAGTTTCCTACTGTGCAGCTTTTTCAAAATACTACATTTTTAAACAATCCGAAGAAATTTGAACAAACACTCTGAACGAACCTGAAAGAAATCTAGGAAGCATTTCACCACAATAATTTTTCAACTCCGTTCATAATTAAAATGACCAGAAGTCATTATACAAGGAATGTTGCTGGAGCAAAGGTTTCGACGCTTCAAGCCTTTGTCTTCTGCGCTTTAATCTTGTTTAGGATCGATGATTGGGGAGATTGGGATAAATTGAAATGCAGATTTGCCATGCTGCTAGAACCACAGCATTAGAGTTAGCACTGACACTATTTACTTTGAATGCACTTCGCAAGCTAAACATTTTTCAACTTATTAAACACGTTAATGTAGGCAGTTACTGTGACACGAGTTGCGCGAGAATTTTTTAAATTTTGGTTTTTGTGCACAAGACACCTAAGTGTACAGATTTTCTGCGCTACATTGGACTATTTATCACAGCCATGTACCATAACAAGCGCTATCGTCGTCACTGAGTCTTACATAGAAAAGTTTAAGACAATGACCGCGATTCAGCATTAAAAGGTGGCTGGACGGCCTTCACAGCAATCTCAGCTCTTTTCGAGCTGTGCTGCATTTACATACTTCGGAAATACACATTCTGTGTGTAGTAAGTGCGCCAGGCTACTCTGCAAAATGCCCAAGCCTAGTGAGAGGCCTCTTAAATGTAGTCGAATACTTCGTAAACAAATACGAATGTTTTACTTTACCATAGAATCAAGTGCACCATTTATTTTACCAAGCATACAGAACGCCCCTGGCATGTAGCCAGTGTATAGGTCAGCCATGTCATCAAAGGTTAGCCTTGCTTGATTGTGGACCCTGCATACAATACATGCAAAAGACTTATCTTTCATATATGCATGCAAGTTTGCATATTTGCCAACTGAAAGAAAAAAAAGCTGCAGCGAAACAGCTCGCATCAAATGCATGGGCTATGCATGGTCCCGGCCCACACACAGCTCATGGAATGTCAAAGAAGGATCTGATCCCCTGCGAAAGAAAACCCACAGCATGTCACCAAACGGTACGAATAAGGATCAAAGTCAAGAGCCTCCACAGCTTGCAGAAACGCCAAAACAAGTTATACTTGCGCGAACTATCAGTCATTAAGAGCCACATTCAGGAAATGCAAAGCCATCGATGTTGCGGCTGCCAGGAAGCCCATGATTCAATGAGGGCTAATAAGTCATAACAGCGCAGTGCACTCATATAAAGTGCAACAAAAATTACACTTGGAGTCAACAGCGGTGTAAATAATACATCAATCTTATTCCATGCAAAATCAAAACAAGACATGGTAACACAATGAGGTCATGGAAATGTTACAAACACAATATTACACGGCAGATTAGAACAAAGGAAGATTATGTACATTATACACATATGCCTTTATAGAGTGACAAATAGAATAGGGCATCGTGATTGCAAGACCCTGTTCTCTAGCTCATTTTTCTCACTTTTAGAACAATATTTTCGGCTAATTGCCACTTCCTAGCCTCGAATGCACTTCGTACCACTGAAGCACCTTAGCAAGTGAAAGCACTTCTTGTCTATCTTATACGCCCATTTCTACAGAGTGCTGCGAAGAAAATTCAGGTTAAAGTGCACGATCATCAGGCACTCCTGGTCATAAAAGCCAACAATCCTCTCGTAGTCAATCAAATGTCTTTGCATTGCATACACGAAGTCATAAGGGAATGCAAAATCACTTGTCAGTTGGTATGGAAAAATATAGTGAATACAACACATTTCAGCAATGTTATGTGATTCTGGAGAGTAATATCTGTGCTATTGGCACTGAAGTTCCCCACATCCTGTAGTAAAGGGCAACAGCAATAAAACTGTCTTAATCACAAAAAAGCGAAGTCTAATGCACAACAACGTCTACTGAGCTTTAAGATTATTAGACTGTTTAAGCGACGGCTGAAGCGTAAGTATTGTTAAGGGACAACTACACTTGAAAGTCCATTACTGCTGTGCACGCGTGAAGACTGCAGTACTAACCTTCCATCACAGGTTGGCGTCTTGTTTTCAATAAGAGAACAACTTTTGTTTTTGATTTCAGCACTGACTTCTGCTCTTATTTTTGTGAGATGAACCTAATTTAAAGCGGTTTATTTACGGTGATTTCGCTGCAGCACTGTACACCTCAGCTCAATGTAACGTAAGCCCTTATCGTTTCACAAGGTGGCTTCCCGAACATTTTGGGTACTAGTTCTGTAACACCAAATACAAGAAAATTGACTAAAATGAAGATAAGGATTCTTAAGTGTTAAAAGAGGTATCCGAAGACTTCTCACATTTTGTCACGTGACATTTCTTATATGCCCGTAGAAATGCCTCCCTTTGATAGCTGTTTGGTGTGTTTAGATATGGTAAACTTTAGCAAAATGTTGCCTCCTCAGCCACTGATGGTGTGCGGCTCACACTACGAAGTTGAAAGGCTAGGCCAGCATCACCTGGCGCCTATGGTAAATATGTCGAGCCTCTCTCTACATCGCTGCTACGCTTTGCCTTTTGAAGTCGACATGCTGAGTCGGAAGATCATGCAATGATGACAGTGTGGCTTAAGACAGTCTCATGTGGGAAACAAAGGCCACAAAAGGCCTGTATGATGATAAGTGTCGGCACACAGCACAGTGACGTCGCACATGTTGGCAGGCACAACTTTTTACTGCTTCTGTTGCCGATCCTGGTCTTGCTGCTGCTGCTGCTGCTGCTGTTGCTGTTTTTGTCCAGGCACGTAGTCCCTGGCCATGAGGCAGGCAAACACGGTCATGACCATCTTGTGCTTTCCTTCGGCGATGTCCTCTGGCAGTGCATAGATACGGGCACCCTGTTTGCGGGCCATCGAGATGGCGTACTTGGCGTTTGCAAGGCGCTCCTCCTGCGGATGAGAAGAAGCACTTTTATACATTTGTGCACGCATGTGAACGTAACGAGAGTTGTCCAGCGCGAAATGCAGACATCATTCTAACTACAACAGACTATCGGTAAAGAGAAATTGCTTAAATGGAAGTGCTACTTAAACGGAACTGCCGCTAATATGGTTGGTCTTGTACTTGGCAGCTGCACCCCTATACTTCCTTGTCAGTAAACGAAGCTCAAATTATGTAGCACACGCTGTCTTGGTCCCTTCAAGATCTGTTTGACGAGATTATGTGTACACCATCCTTGGAAAGGTTCCTTGCCATTTCAAATGTAACATTAAATGACGATATTGAAGAATGAGAAAAAAGGCACAGCTTATAATATGCGATCGACAATATACAAAAAGCCAGATGTTGCCTTGTAGCTTTTCGTCTTCAGATGAGTAAAAGAAGGTCACCACTTATAGGCACAAAAAGTACGCTTTCAAATACGGGAAAAAAAAGGACATTTATGTGGCACAAAATTAATGCACCAAGCAGATTATTTAAGATCCCAGTTTCATGAAATCAGTATTGTCCGTCAAGCTTCACAGAAATTGTGGTGCAGCCTGAAAACTATCCCTAAGGTAACTCAGCTGGCTCAAATATAGACTGATAAGAAGAAACGGTGGGCTTTACAAACTGAGTAAAGAATATAATAATTGTTGGGGCTTAACGTCTCAAAACCACAATATGATTATGAGGGACACCGTAGTGGAGGGCAGAGGTCGGCAAACTCACTCATGAGTCAACTCACTCAGGCTCAGATCGTGCCGTGAGCCTGAGTGAGTCCGGGTGAGTAATATTTTGGTGAGCTTGAGTCCGAGTGAGTCTGGTTGAGAAACATTTTAGTGAGTCTGAGTACGAGTGAGTCCAGTACAGGAAAATGTGGGGGAGTGAGTCCAGGTGAGCCATAAGCGGAAAATATATTTCTTGAGTGAGTGAGTGAGCTCCACACTTTTTTGCTGACCTATGGTTCTATCTGCACAACTTCAGCACTACTATCAGCTTTATGTCGCCTCACGTTTATACTCGCGCCGACTCGCACATACTTCAAGCACTAGCGTTCATGCGCCAGCTCAATATCAGAGGCGTGAGTAATGTAGATGGGGGGGGGGGGGGGCAGGTTGACCGCACACCCACAAACTTTCAAGGAAGTTCTTGATAAAGATATCTCGTGAGAGTCATCTCTTTCAATAACAATGTCCTTGCTGGATTGCAACCACTGATAACTCAACTGAAGGTACGAGATCAAAAGGCACCTAGTAGAGCACCAATAATGCGAGGTATTGGTGTTAAAGAGCATTGACGCCATGGTCGAAAAAGCCAATTATACGCTAACAGACTCATGAGTCAACTCACTCAGACTTACTCAGACTCATATAGAGCCGCGAGTCTGAGTAATATTTTGGAGAGTTTGAGTCCGAGTGAGTCCGGCTGAGAAAAATTTCAGTGAGTCTGAGTCCGAGTGAGTCCAGTTGAAGAAACTTCTGGTGAGTCCAAGTGAGCTCTAAGGGCAAAATATATTGCATCAGCGAGTCTGAGTGAGCTCCCCATTTTTTGCCCACCTATGGTGGAGGGCTCCGGAAATTTCAACCACCTGGGTTTCTTTAACGTGCACCTAAATCTATGTTACTGGGTCTTAAACATTTCCGCCTTCATCGAAATTGTGGCCGCCGCACCCGGGATTCGATCCTGCGACCTCCGGGTCAGCAAACTGAGTAAAGAAATGTGAGCGAGGTAGAACTTATGCACATGTGACAATTCCGGTTCTCGGGAGAAAGCAATATTATATGTTAGAGGTACAGAGACCCTGCCTTGCTGCTTGCGTTCATCCCCCCCTTCCCCTCCTCCTCTCCTCCGCTCTCGAAATGTCCACTCCTGAAATATTTTCAGGGAGAACCCTGCCCCTACCCCTGTTCTCTTAATGACTCTGCTGTCTTCTCGTGTCTTAGTGTCGCGCCCGCCATTTTGCATCACATGCTGTGAAGTCCCCACTGTTTTCTCAAGCTTCCTTCCAGGATCCTGCATGTAAATGATGCGCCAGAATAGCGACATTATTGCAGACTTTGTCAACTCTTCCCGACTTACTTCGGTAATGTCACGACACAGAAGTAGGCTGAAGCTGTTACTGAATATTGCCATAATTACATGCCATGCTGCCCTTCAACTGAGTTATCAGCAGTGATTCTACACTACGCACCTGTCATTGAAACATGACCGAATGGCTCTGAACTAGGCATGTGCGAATATTCGAGCACTTCGAATATTCGAATGAATATTGCGGTATTCGAATTTGCCTACACAAATATAAGTTATTTGAAATTTCCAGTAATTCAGAATGAACGGATAGGCGCACATATACCGCACATAACCCCCTGCATAGGTGGTTTCGCTGCAGCGTAGGAGTGCTATGCCGTGAAAACACCTATCCAGAAAAAATTCGTTATGCGTCGAAGCCCCACTTCAAGTTAAATTGAACATATTACGCTCGCATAGATTAATCCTTTTTCTAAAGTTTAAAGACTTGTTATACGGGCTCATATGCTCTAAGTGTAGTAAATGTTAAAAAAACGTATTTTACCGGTTGTCTCTTGCAGCCAACTCAAATTCAAATCCTGTTACTATTCAAAGTGTTTTCCACTTCGAACTAAAATTAATGAAATTCGCACATACCTTGTTTCAATTCAGAAAAATATTGTGCATGTTAATTGAGTCATGACAAATATGCTTTTTTCTTTAAAATATATTATATATTCTATTCGAACGATTCGATTCGAAATTATTCGACCAAATAACTGTTCGCTTTGAACCTAAAATTTACTATTTGCACATCCCTACTCATGACCTACGAGTCCTCGCAGAAAACACACCGCAAATGCTTTGCCATTTCCAGGGCAAAGCACACGTAGCAAAGGGTGTGCTGGCACGACACCAGCACTGCGACATTACTGGGACCCCTGGGCAAGCAATGTTTTGTTTCCTGAATATTTCTTGCTTCTGGAGAATTCAGCAGTACAGCTCAACCTTCTCATGTACTACCCTATTGCTGCGATTGCTGCATTTCCAGTTGTGTGATCCCGCGTTGAATATATAACCTGTGCAGCATATAGCACAGCATAATTATTTTGCACTTTTTTCGAATGCTAATTTTGTAACAGTATATTTAGGCAAACAAACATAGGAGGTGTTTACGAAAACATATCAAACTCTTAAAATTACGTGGAAACTTGCGAAGAGTGCGCTGCAGCTCGCCCTAGACCATTAATTGGCGAGCTTCAGCCACTGAAATGAGCACGCGGACAGGCTGTTTGTTGGGTTAGTGCCAAAGTGACAATGAAAGTGCTCAAAAAAGTCTGTGCTCAAAAATTAAGGTGATGGCTGTGTTTCTCTTCACCCATCATGAATTTGCCCCATGTAGTCAGATGATCAACCTGGGAACACACCAGGGAATCATATCGTGTTTGAGGAATCCTGTGCCCAGTAAAAGGCCTGAATTGAGGGAATACGAGACATGCCCATTGCGTGATGTCAATGCATCAGCTTGCTTGTCGTTTTTTGTCTGGAGCTTCCTAGCAAAACAATACACTCCCATTGTGCTCCATTCACTGCATTCCCCACACCCAGTCCCAGCGAACATTTTCCTGTTCCCTAAATCTAACATCACATTGAAAGGATGGCATTTCAAAACCACCGAGGAGATTCAGGACAATGTGACAAGAGATCTGTGTGCCGTTGGCAAAAATGCATCCCAGGATGCTTTCCAAAAATAGAAACTACAATGTGAATGGTGTATTGCCAGTGGAGGGAACTACTTGTGAAGGGACAGTGCTTAAAATGTGCTTAAAATAGCAAAAGCTCAATTTCTTTTTAAACAGAGTGCATTTTCAGTGTTCCGTAAAACAGCGCAATCATGCTCATGGTGAACAAATATATCTTTATGCCAATGGCACGTCGATTCACTGATTGAGTTTAGTTCACCAATGTGTAAAAAATAAAATCAATATCTCGTAGCTCAATCACAAAATGATGAGCCTAGAAAGCAGCAGTGTTGGTATAGCTAACACTTCACTCCTACTTCCACATATGGTGTTACGTAATTGAAGTTACAGTCACCTGAGTCACCTTGGGGCATTACACACCCCATAATGCAGCCAACTAGCACCCATATGTGGAAAGCTACAAGAAGCATCACTGCCAAGGAAGAGTTTACACAGTCAAAACATTTCCAATTATTTTGAAATAACAATTTTAGGCCACAATATGAAGTCAATTTCTAGGTGACTTATTAAAAACCTGAAGACGTGCTCCAGTGACATGGAATGGTGTCTCAGCTTCGTGATCAGTCAGTTCACACGTACAGGGGCGATGGAAAGAAACGTCAACAGTGCAGGGCACTGTTTTTCATCACGCTCTGACCTTGGTGGTAATAAAAAGATGCTAGAATGGTTCTTGATTGCATCATGGATGACTCTAGTAGCTTTTTATTACCATCCAGGCTACAACCACTTGGAAAAGAAATACGAAACAGCAGAAAAGGTACATGCTGATATGTTTGCATTTCTTTCCGTCCTCACTGTATATCACTGTTGCGCTTTGAGCTTTACAATAAGACATTTCCACGCTGCACAACCTGAGTAGTTACCCGAGTAGTTCCGTGATTATCCGAGTAGTTTATGCTAGCAGAAAAAGTTGATATCACAAACCTGATTAGTCGCATTCAGGACTTGAGCATAGTTGATGCATCCAGGGTTGATGGCATCGACCAGGTCAATAATGGGGCGTGCATCACAAATGCATGGGTCTTGGAAGTTCCGGATTTGAGAAGTCTTTCCAGCAGACTTCAGCTGCATTAGGAGATAAAAACAGCGTCACCGGATGTTCCAGAATACAGCAAGAGAGGTTCCGGAATGCACTCAATTTGTGAACATATCTCCATGCTATGCTTATGAAAGAGTGCTGGTGTGAAGGGAGCTGCGGTATTCTGAATCTTAAAATATATGTATATACGGCTCGTACGTAATTTCACCTTGCAGAGAACAGTATGAATATTCATAACCGAGTAGATGTTGGTCATTACAAATGGTAAAACAAGGACAGGGCAATAGCCATTGCAACATTATGTGGCCACAAGAAAAATGGAGCTGGCGGTCCCTACGTGGGACTAGCCGGGTGGCGCGTGGTCTCCCCTGCATCTTCTCTGGACCCCAATAAAGTTTGCATCATCATCATCATCATCAGCCCCATGTAAGTAAAAAAAATGTTGCAGAGGATCCCTAAGCACATTCTTGTGAGATGCAAACACAAAAGTGTTTGTTTGGCTAGGTTGTTAAAGAGTAGTG
Source organism: Rhipicephalus sanguineus (assembly GCF_013339695.2). NCBI lineage: Eukaryota > Metazoa > Arthropoda > Arachnida > Ixodida > Ixodidae > Rhipicephalus > Rhipicephalus sanguineus. Next base: position 70,884,836 of record NC_051184.2, on the reverse strand, counting down.
CTGCAAAGCCTGATGTGGAGATTATCCTCTCCTACACAATGGATGTGGGTAGTTGCTGTGGCATAGTAGAACGCATGCAAAGTGTTGCTGTGGCGAAGGCAGCTGGGTGCATGCTTTCACACCTACTCAAAAGATGCGGCTGTAAGGGGTTGCTGCAGTATTTGTTGGTGCCAGCATAGGTTCTGGTGGGAAAGGTCACACGCTTTTCGGACGATGCTTTTTGCGGATGCCAGCTGGGTTTGCGCTCTTGCTAACCTAGCCAAGAAACACTTTCGAGTTAAAAGGCCACAACTTGATTTCAAGTAGTGCTGGAGCACTTATTGACAGCAAAAATTGTGCCACAAATGCACTCCAGTACTAGGATGGACAATTCTAGCTCAGCACCATTTGAAACAAAGATTTGAAACAGCTTATTGCAGTAGTGTAGGATGGAAAATATCACTCACTTGACAAGAGAATAAAAGTAGCATTATAAATGGACAACTCAATATGTTTCATATTGAGTGCTGTGGAACACACAAAATTTGTCTTCGTGATGGCCAACACGCTCAAGGGCTATAGTTATTAAAACAAACAAAATGCATTCACCCCCTCAGTATACAAGCACTAAGAGCTATAGGTAGCAAATCAATAATTTTCATGAAATTGTGGTTGATAACCTTAATACCCAGTCGTTTGAAACACCTTGAAATTATCTGCATGAAATTTTTGTATTTCGAATTAATCTTTAAAACGAAATTCTCAAGCCAAGCACTTGATCTTTTTTGAAGATTAATTTAAAAAAGAATTCATAGCTTCAATAATCAAAATTGAGTCTGGTGAACGTACCACCAGACTGGATTTTGCTGTCGCTATCATTTAATGATATTTGGGTGCGTTTTGGTCAAATAAGGATTGTTATGTCAGCCAGCACTTTGCGCCGTTCTCTATGCTCGTTCATCCCCTCTTTTCTGCACTGTTCAGTGAAGTATACTGCGCGCAAAGTGTCTCGCATTAAAATCTTTTTTATTGCGCTAGTAATTTTATGAACACACGAGGCACGTTTTTGTCGTCGTGTGCGTATAAAGTCCAAATCGATAACATAGGCCCGCGCGTCATACGTTCTATGTGCGTGCGAAAGCTTGCGAAGGACTGACAGGCGCGGCTCAAGCAGAGATGAAACACACGGACGGGCTTCGTCGGGCGAAGGAGCATGAAGGGGTGATGGTGGGGGGGGGGGGGGCTACCTCGCTCGGGCACCAACCTCGAACTTTGATCAAAAAGGCGCGGTCGCGCATGCGCGCTATCTCAACTGCGATCGGAAGACTGCTCATACCCTTAATATCTGAGATTTTATGGACCAAAAACATGATATTATTTTTAGACGCCGTAGTGGACGGCTCCGAAAATTTTGACCATCTGGTATTTTTTAACGTGCATTGATATCGCACAGTACACGGGCCTCTAGCATTTCGCCACCACCGAAATGTGACCGCTGCGGCCGGGATCGAACTCGTGACCTTCGGGTCAGCAGCCCAGCACCATAACGAGTGCTCCACCGCGGCGGACGCGGCTCATACCTTTGTACTTACTGTGCTCTCACCCCCTTCGCGTTGAAGCGACAGAAAGCACGAAAACCGTTTCGATCCCGGAAGCGGCCGTATTCCCTTATGCCGAACTTTTGTAGAGTTACGCTAGATCTGATACTAATGGACTTAGCTGCTGGCCTTACTTCGTATAACATTCCAATATTTAGCTTTCACATTCATTACTTCGTCCTTGCGGCGAAATTGACCTTTTTCTCCTCACCCACGCGACGCTAAGGCTCTCGCTCCGCGACTACCCACGAAGCTTCGACGCCAGCATTGAGAACCCCAACACCAAAACTCATGGAAGTAGGGAAAAAAAGGCTTTAACCTTACAGTACTGCTCTTATGACTTAATCTACGAACGAAAATCAGCAGATAATGGAGCCAGGAAAGGTATAGGGCACTGTCTCAAAAAGAAAGAAAGGAGCCCTCCAAATTCCCTTCCTTCATTCATGTGCAAACGAATGATCTGCGGAGCGCCCCACCAATCAGGAGCGCTGACCGACCTTTCCATTTGTCCACTGCACGATCTCCTGCTCCACGATGGGGTGGCCAGTGTCGGCCAGTTGCGTGAGCACCGAAAGGGTGTAGGCCCGCATGAGCTGCCAGACGAGCGCCAGCGTGAGCGTCGCATTGCCCTCGAAGAGATCCTGGCCGGCAACACCGACCAGCGAGAAACCCTGCTTTCGGCCCAGCTCGACAGCGTAGTTGCAGTTCTCCAGCCGCTCCATGAAACCCTTGAGCCGGCTGAAACTGCGGTGCACACGCGTCCAGTTCACCAATCCGGGCCGGATCACATCGAACAGCTGGAAGATAACAAGCCCGTCGGCCAGATCACTGTAAAGCCAGTTCACGTAGGGGTTCACGCCCATGGAGTTGATCCAGTTGCGGTACGTTTTCTCTTCGCGGGTCTCCTCAAGTCCCTCGAGACCTTCCAAGGCGTTGCCGTCCTCGGGAACGTCCAGGGCCGGGTGGTTGTTGAATAGGTTGGCCACGAAAGCCACGTTCAGCTTGTACACGCCGTCCACCACATCCTGCGGGCTCAAGAAGGAGCGGCAATTGATCTTATCCGCCTGCTGAAGCATGACCTCGGCTCGCTGCAGGAGGTCGTGCTCGCGCATCGCCTCGGTAGTGACGCCCGACCCGACCGGAGCGATCTGGCGCAGGAGGATGGTGTAGATCTCGGAGTCGCGCACGTCCGAGGTGAAGTTGGTCAGGCGGCGGTTGCTGCCGGCCCGCTCGAGGTGGTAGTTGCACCAGCGTAGCAGAATGGCCTCGGGCGCGAGGTGGAGCAAGTGCGCCATGTCCTCTCCCGGCTGAACGAGCTGCACGAGACCCGGGCAGTGCTGCAGCGTGATCTGGTTGAAGAGGCCGATCTTGATGATCTGCCAGAGCAGGCCCAGCACGAGGTGAGGCTTGCCTCGTGCCAGGTCGTGCGCGTCAATGTTGACTATGCTGCAACCGATGGACTGCGCCGAGCTCAGGGCGAGCGTCAGGTTCTCGTGCTTCGTGTAGACGGTGAGGCCCTTCTTGTTGATCGCCCGCTCGTCGATCGTCTCCGGGCAGGAGTGGTTGATCATCTTGCAGAGAAGGATGCCGTCCTTAACGCGGTCGTACAGTGCCTCGCCGGGCATCGGAATGGGGAGCAGGTGCGCCAAGTCAGGGTCAGAGCTGAGGTTCCGGTTGATCCAGTCGGAGAAGGCTGCTCGTTCCTCGTGTCGAACGGAATGTGTGGTGCCTTCGCTGGAGGCCTCGGACATGCCTCCCAGTGTCTGTACATTGTCCTGGAATAGAGGAATGAATACGGCTTTTAAGAACGTTTCATAGATAATATCTTATGTAACAGTGAAAGCTCAGTGCTTGAGAACATCTAAAACGTCAATGTTTTATGCACATAAGCACTTTAGTAATCGAGAAATTAAGGCAAGTGTAGGTAACGATTTCCGAAGTGGGACATTCTGGAACGCAAGCCCGATGATGCAGAACTTACTGCGCACATTTAGTCACTAGCACTCAACTAAAGATAGAAAATAACATTGCAGTGCACTACAAGACGGATTAAAATGCAACTTCAGCGTTTCAGTTTCATTCATGGGAAAAAGACCTTGACCTACCCTTGAGAACGACGCCAGTTGCGTTTTTGCCGGCATGTGCTCTGGTGCGCCCGTTGTCGTGTAGGCATAGCGAACACTACGTCACAAGGCCACTCTCGGAGGCGGGCTGTTTGAACTGCGCTAACGATATGTGCAGCACTAAAACGTGATCTTCTTTAAAACTAAGAATTTCCTTGGCACGAAACAAGCCTTACAAGGTTTGTGAAACGCTACTGAGACAATCCACAGCGACAAAATATTTGCCTTTAGTGTCCCTTTAAGCATATACATATAGATTGCGTACCTTTTTGGACAGCATTGCCTTGAAGCCCGCCGAAACTTCCTGGCCTCGCAGCTCGGCGTAGATCTGCTCGAACTCGGCGATGGACAGGCGGCCGGGTTCGGCCAGGGCGCCTCGGCGCCTCTCCATGTCCTCGATCATCTGACGGACTTTCCACTGGGGGAGCTTGAAGCCCACTGTGGCCAGGGCATCGCGCAGGCTCGAAAGTTCCACGAAGCCCTTGCTCAGCTATAAGAGAATTGAAAGACAACACATTTAATTCGTAATTCAACACTTTTTTCAAATGCCCAATTACATGGCATGCAACCACAAGATAGCAGAAAAATAACGTAGGTTTCTATAATACTCGGTGCCGCACAAAATTTTATAAGGTCCGTGTGCAATTGCAATGTACGGGAGAACACAGAAAGGTGCAACCACTTCTTTTTCTTTTTCTCAGAAAAGCTGTAGTAATCAATCTCTTCTTTTGTGCGGGGGCGGCGGTGGAAAAGATCCCGCCGAATGAAAGGTAACAATAATGACCACAGGATTGAGAGGGTGATATACACAAGATAGCTCAGTCATTGTTGTGATCAAAATTTGGGATTTTGTGCAAGATTCATTCCAGCATTACATGTGTAAAAAATGCAGCCGCTAAGTTTGGATACTTAGCGGCTGCTTAGCGGCTGTGGATACACGAAGTGTGGGCGGTGCCGTGGGGGGGGGGGGGGTTGAGTTTTCAAGGAGGGCGTGCCATTGCACATCCGTAGTTGACGCCTCTGTTCAATGGTTCTAGGAAATATGGTACAAAATTACGACTTTCACAGCCACGTAACAGGCAATCTTCGTTTCCGCCTTTGCGCTAGCTAATATATGATGTTTCAACGGAGGCTACGGCTCTCCATCACCCACCGACCAGCTCCTTCACTAGTCTTTACTTGCTACACATCCAAACCACACACACACTACCCAGACTCCTGCCCGGGTTGTGGTGCCTCACGGTGACGTTTCACACCACGGTGGAGTGCAAGACACTCGCTCTTCCTTCGTCTCAACGCCCGAACGCTACGTCCCCCACACGTCGGAAGGGTCATCGAACTCCGCGTATAGCGCGTGACACGAATGGAAAATGATATGTGATTGTTTCAATATCCCGGCTAAGATCTCGCAGCCGAAAAGAAACGCACTCGAAATGGGCAAAGACTCAAGAAAATGAAAACACGATCAAATGTAATATGTTCACGCAAACGTTGGCAGTAGAAAAATGAGCAGCAACATACATTTGTATTAATATACGACTCACGACAAGTGATAGCACTGATATGGTGGGAAATGCGTTCTGTGGCCGGAGCGGGAGAAAAATGAAGCTATCCCACATGAAAATAGGATGTGAATTCCCAGCTGGACATCGGGTTTCCAGCCTGGTTTTCAGCTGGAAACGGCTCTTCAGGCTGGGAATTTTCCATTCCCAGCTGGAAATGGTATTTCCAGCAGGGAATGAAACCCATTCCAGGCTGGAAATGGTATTTCCAGCATGGATATGGAAATAATTCCCGACTGGAAAGCCATTTCCAGCTTGAAGTTTCCAGTTCCAGTTGGGAAGTTATATTTCAAGCTGGAAATTTTTCCGGCTTCAGTTGGGAAATAATTTGCTCAGCATGCAGTTTTCCTGTTTGAGCGAGGAAGTGGTATAGTTGACAAAAGGAATTCCAGCCGCCCAAAGATTGATCTTCATACAAGTGACAGTAGATTAAATGTATAATGCAGACCGTGCACTTAGACATGACTTAGAACAGTGTTTCTCAAATGGGGGTCCGCGAGGTCATTATGGGGGGTCTGCAAAACCCAAGCTTGCAAAAAAAAAAAAAAGTTTTTTGAGGGCACGCTATGTCCCGTGACAGCGGCCCCTTCTGGTTTTTGGTATGCTTGACCGCATAACATGTTTGCATTGCGTCGTAGCTGACTTATGTTTCTTCCTCATGAGGTGGCTGTAAAGTTTCTGTTGCAGTTTTCTGCGACTTATGCGAGCACGATTTTTCCAGGCTTGCATATTTGAAAAGCAAACATCGCGATGAAGAGGTTCAATGTGGCTGCAGGCTAAACAACTTATTGAAACATTGCCACGTAGAAATAAAAGGCATATTGCGTATTCACACGCTGCATATTGCGTATAACCCCCCCCCCCTCTCCCACTGACTCATTTTGCAACCGTGATCTACCGCGCCCCGTACGGCTGGGTTGCAAAATAATTAAAAAATAAACTTTTATTTGACCTTTTCAGTAGTCGTGCGCCGTGCTTGTTCAGTTGCTCATTGAGCCGTTGCGCCAATAGCTAGTGTTTGAACAATATTAGTTACTTCCTTGTGAAAAGGAGCCTTATTTTCAACATTCGCCATGGACTGTCACGATCGAATAGCAGTGAACTTTGCTAACTTGCTCTGTCCGACGGCGCGGCCATGAAAAACGCCGCACTGCCGCGATGTTTGTTGGCATCTCAGTAGCTCTATTCTCGTATCATTTCTCGGTGACTTATGACGTTAATGCTAAATAATAACCTACTCTGTATACGGTATACAAAAATTGTATTCCTTTTTTAAGGTTAATACCGTTAAAGACAACGGTCCAATAGACCGCATGAATTAGTCTGTCGCCGCAGTCAGCCACAGTTTCGAACAGCACATGGCGGCCAGTCGTGGTGATATCTGTACGTGTGTGTGCTCGGTGTTCGCTAGTCTAGGGTGTTTCCTTGATGATTATCTGTGTGACAGTTACATGGAATCGTTATTTTTGGTCAGGTTTATCTCTGGAAAGTGTTACGAGTGATGACCAGCATGTTCGAGCGGTTTTTATTGCCGTACTGTGTGCGATGTCTTGGATACACCAGCGTTGATCAAGGGACAGCGATTTTCTCAGCTCTGATTGTTCCATTTGGAGGTAAGTTGCACTTATATATTTCAAGTGTAAGTGAACATTTATCCCGAATGTTTGTGGGCTTCGTTATCACAGTGTCATGTTACCTGGCTGTGTGTAATGTTTATATATGCGCGAAGTACACTACAGGCCGGTTTGCGTAAGCAGCCTTTGTCTCCAATGGCCCTGTGCCGTGCAATGCTTGTACCGAATGGTGCGCATGCGTCTGTGCAACAAACGCCAATAATTACATATGTTCGAGTGAATTCATTGGACGTCTATTCGGAGTAGTTGAAGGTCGATATAAATAATCGTTACATAGCACCTACAGTATAAACCGCAGTGCTTATCAGATCTTGCTCACCTTTGCTTTGCACTGCATTGACTTTGTATTGTGGTACTGTTTTTGAAAGCGGTATTGATGCTGTTCATGTGATTTGGTAAAACTATACTTTTGTTAGAATTGCGTTTTATGGGTCATTGTGGTTTTGATGTTCCCTCACTATGTATAAATATTCTTTTCAGGTGGTGTACAAGGACTCATTCCACATCTCGAGATATGTTCCAACACTTGCTACAAGCGTTTAAATAAATGCTGTTAAATTTCACCACCATGTTCTTTGACTGTGTGCAGTTCACTGGATGAACAGGTCCTGTAGGAACCATGCTAAGACGCATGCGATGTAGCAGCGAGGTGAAATCTGGAAATTCTTCCATTTCTAGCTGGGAATGAAGAATTGCAACTGGAAATTTTGCCATTTCCTGCTGGGAAATATTTGCTGGAAATATTTCCATTTCCAGCTAGATTATGGAACTGGAAATTTTTCCAGCTAGATTTTTTTCCCAGCTGCAGCCTTTCTGCTTTCCAGCTAGATTATGGAACTGGAAATGTAATCCAGCTGGATTTTTTACCAGCTCCTTTCCCAGCTAGAAAAAGGTCCAGCTGGGCAAAATTTCCGGTTCCATAATCCAGCTGGAAGTAAAAACTTTTTCACGTGGGATATAAAAGTCTTATGGCTATCGCCGACAGGGCTACATGAAGGGGATGACAGGCTAGAAGAGATATGAGCTAATGTGCTACGATAATGTTCACAGCGGAAAGAGTAACTCCAAATAAAAAGAAACCAGAAATTTTGGCGAATTAATGATGTCACCAAGTTTCGCGACGAGAAAAGGAAAAGGACGATTGGCTCTATGCTCGTCGTCGTAGGGAACCAGTAGATTAATTGCGATTACCCAAGATTAATTACGGTAAGCCAAAGATTAATCCACAGGCACAAGAACGTCTTAATGCATTCCGCAACCTTCTGAAGACGGCAACTCGGGACAGGACGCAAACCCACAACCAGCAGGTGCTCAGTAACTCTGTGTACTAAGCTACCACGACGGCTTGCGTGAAATAACGCAATACGACGCATCCTTAATAGCCTCGTATTGCTTATAAGCAAACACATATATATCACTTTACATATAACAAAAACTACAAATGGCTACTAAATACAAAAAGTTCAGGCGGCTTCGCACTCGTGGTGCCGAGCCTGAAAGTTCAAGAGAGCTGGGCGGCCTTCGTTGTTTCTCTTTCGCTTTCTCTGTTTTTGTACCTCTCTACTGCCTCTGTTTCTCTCGGTTTCTTTCTTTCTCTATTTCTCTTTCTCGGTCTTCTATCTTTTTTCACTTCCTTCTCTCTCTCTCTCTCTCTCTATTGTTAGCTTCCTCTATCTTTCTCTCTCTGTGCTTCTTTTCTCGCCCATTCAAATCACTGCATCCAAAGCCGGACAAATCGGCGCAGCGGGAGAACGCGCGGCGGGCACACATGTTCGAGGAGCGAAGCAGAAGATGAAGAAGAGGACGAAGAGAGCGCGCGTCGGCCGAGTTCTTATTGCGCTGCACGCGCTACAAAGGTAGACGATTATCACAGTTTTTGCGAACGCGTAACGGCATAACAAAAAGCACGACTGCTCCGCTGAAAAAAAAAAGAAAAGGAGGCCGAGCAAAAGGCAGACAAGCTTCTGGCTGATTAGGAACGCGTATTTGAAGCTAACGAGCGTGTTTTAAAGGGACACTAATGAGAAAATAACGACCTTTTCTCTCGTATTAGTAAGTTACCCTTTCGCAACACCGAAAGCACCACTCTTACGATGAGAAGGCGTAATGTAAGCCACAAAACGCGCAAAAAGAAACTACAGGTGGCGATGTCGCCTTGAGGTTTCCGCACCAACGTGCCGTGACGTCACAGATTTTAGCAGCGTCTGCTGGAGCCCACATTGCGTTTTGTCGGCAAAAATGAATTACACTGTGTTTTAAGAAGGCAAGCTTCAAGAAAATTTCGTTATGCTATTGTGGCCAAATTACTCAAAACAGAAATTCATGACGTCAAAAGGACAAGAATACCCTTCAGTTTCGGCGCCAACTTTAAAAATGCAACTTTCGCCTTCACTTTTTCTTCCAATGAAGTTATGATGGCCAAACTAACGACAGTATAGTTCCGAAAGAATATTTTGTCAGTCTAGCCTCATTTAGCCTTTCATTTTAACGCGTGTGTGACGCTCCGGGTTACACGAAAAACAGCCGACGTGAGTTTGTGCGTCCGCTCTCTTTTCGGGGCTACCGGCTTCAGGGAATCGAACACGCAACCTCGCGATCAGCAGGAGGACGCGGCAGCACACCGAAAGAAGGGTCTTAACGCGAATATTCATTTGCAAATATCCACAAAGGACATCTTATTGAGTTTTCAACTGTCACAAACAGCCGTCTTCGCTGCGCACATCCCGCGTATTACGTGGCCTCCAAGATTGCCGACACGGCCTTGGCGGCGTCAACCACATCCGAGGCCACGGTAAGAAGAGCCTCCGCCGGCGGACTTGTAGACGACACTCATCCAGGCTGAATGCCGTATTTTTCGATTTACAGTTCGTGCTCAGTGTGGACAGTGAAGGCCGAACATCGGCCAACAATGCTGCCACCACGTAAACATTTATTTCACAATAACAAACGGCGTATTTCGTTTCCTTTTTTCGGCTCGGATTTGTAGATGCGCTTACGACTCGTTTTATTTAACAACTGTGAATTTACTTTTCCTTCGCTTTGACAGTACCGCTACATCTGTAACTATCAAAAACAATTTTCGAGAAATAAACACTGCATATAATCCGCCCTTCAGGATCTTTCACACAACGTAAAAGTTGAGGCTATTAATAAATAACGACTACCGTGGAGATTACACCACGGGATGTACGGTATCAATCTAAAGTGACGGCGCGGCCATCACAAGTCTTCTTAAACGCGCTGAAGGACAGCGAACGACGGCGGTACGGTACCTCGGCTCATGCGCAGATTTCTTTGTCACAGGCCTAGCGATAAGTATAAGAACAAGGCCTTAATAAAACGACGTTGTCTGCAGCCTCAAATAAAGCTACCCATCTTACGCGTCCCTGATAACAGCAGCGCATACTCCCGGTGTTTGGAATGCCTAATGCCTCACTATAGCCTCACACTCGAGTGCACCAACGGGGACAAGTTAGTTCCGGTATCAGTGGTTCGAGGGAAGACGGAAGCATGAGATGAAAATTGCTTGCACACGGGTGCTTGATCCAACGTTTCGACGAGTGGCCTTTTCTTCGAGGCAGAGCCTTGATGCTACCTTGAATAAAGACAAGATCTCACTTGTCAAAACATTGGACTGACCAGCGACACCCCGTGTACCAAGGATTTGAACGCGATAGCGTTAAAGAGCTCGTTTTGCAGAAATTCCGGTGTCGGCGTCGGTGTCGCTGGTTGTGAGCGAAAAATCAGCGTTGTCCATTAGCAAAATATCACGAAACATGCAAATAAAATAAATAATGAAGATTTTCTGTTCGAGTGACAATCGAACCCAGGCCTTGTTGCGTGACAAGCAGGTGTTCCACCACAGAGCTGCGTCATTGCTTAAAACTGCTTCGGAAAAAAAAAAAACACTATAGGAATGTCATGTAGTGGGAGGAGTGTTCTTAACGCATGTACCGTATTTATTCGAATCTAAGCCTATGTTTTTTTCGAAAAAACGATGTGCGAAAGTCTCTGTGTGTGTGTGTGGGGGGGGGGGGGGGGTCTGCTTAGATTCGAGTACAATGATTAAGTTTTTTTTCTTTTTTTTTGTGGCCTTGCAAATTTCTGGGGTCGGCTTAGAATCGGTGCCGGCCTAGATTCGAGTAAATACGGTAATATTGCATGGCAGAAGCGTAGAATCGCGCCAGGAGTCATGAATTGCGCAACGAACGGGTGTTTCAAAAGGCCCACCCATTACAAAGCGCTCAGACATAATTTATCATCATCAGCAAAGGCATCAACAAAGGGCGCAGCTGTGTAACTTCGCCTGTTGCCTTGCGGACGCGTAGTCGGTCGGCTCTTCGCTGATTCGCAAAAGGAAGAATTATGCACTTCGCAACTGTACTTGCAGTAGGCATTCTAGGATAGTTTGAAGCGGCCAATGTTACACGCACAGATGTTCGTTTCCTTGCGCCACGGTAGAGGCATGCACCGAGAACCGAAGCCAGGCTAGCAACTGAGAAGGCGATGCGCACGGGGGCCGATTACGCTATCGCGTTCTGCTCTTGGAAGCGAAGCTCAAGCGTCTTCCAAGTTTTTTCAGCTTTTCCGGCGTCAGTGTTTCTCAAGGCGCAATTTAGAGAAGTCATCCCCTCTCAAACGGAGCATCAAATTGACAAAAATAAGGAGCTATTACACGGTCATTGATCCATTAATTATTTAGCTTGATTCAACGGCCTTATGAACAGTCCGCGCTTGAACATACCTTGGCCGATTAGATAGTATGGGTTAATTTAGACCACCTCGGTCTTTTTGACGGAAACATAAATAAAACCGCAGAGGCGGTTCTCCTTTATTTTACGTCCGGCGCATGACGTCAGTATAGATTGTGCGCCCTATTGGTGCAGGCTGGCGTGAATCCGCCAGTGAGGAGGAAATGCCGCCGCCATATATAATCTTTTACCCGACTTCAGCTTCGGCCGAAACATTATATAGTCTGTTGAACGGAACAAAACCTTGAGTAAACGTAATGAAATGCTTTGGGAGGCCCGTAAGAAACGCTCTAGCCAGTCATAAACGAGGCCCTAGTACATCACGACGTTCGGTGGAAATTTCGTGTCCACGAACTGGCACGGTGATAACGGTTTGCACGGGAAAGGCCCGGTTCGTGTGTAAACGCGTCCTGCCGCTTCACATTCGAAGCCGATCCACTCAGCCGGAAACAAAAAAAAAACAGCTGCGGTTTCAGGGTAACGCATGATGCTTCACTGCCGACAACCGCAGAGAACAGGAAGCTGAAAATAGCAAAAAAAAAAAGAAAGAGAGAGAGAGAGAGAAAGTTGTGAACATATACGACAGTCAGCGCACTTCGATACGACTAAACCCGCGGCACACAGATGGGGATATACAATGGTTATATACGATCACGTGCGATTCGTACGAGCGCCTAACCTAACCTAACCTAACCTAACCTAACCTAACCTAAAGCAACGGATACGTGCACTTCGGGCGCGTTATGTTTATATAACGTCTGAGCAAACACCCAAGGCTAGACGTACACACTCCACAGATATCATTAAGCAAGGAGACGTGCTATTTGAAGTACATTCGATACGACTGCCGTAAGTGCGAAATAAGCACCTGCGTCGTGCAGCTTACAAAGGCATCAGCAATACATGTTGGTTGTCTATGCTTCGTAATTATGAGGAATTTCAACACCCTGGCGCTGAAATTACATTGACACTTAATTTATCATGTGTAAATTCTAATATATCTTCGTACGTTCGACGATGATTCGAATACGGTTCGACGATGATTCCTCTGGTAGGGAGGAGGCATAACGAAAAAAAGGGAAACAAGATAAAACGGCGACCAAAATACAAAGGTTTTAAAAACTTCAAGACGTTTCGACTTCAGTACGGAAGCCGAAAAGTCTCGAAGTTTCTAAAACCTTTTCATTACGGTCGCCATTTCTTGTCTTTCCATTTTTTTTCTACTATCATATCTGATTGTGTTAACTTTGAAACGTGCGACTGAGTTTCTCTCTCTATCTGATTATTATACCAGATTACAAAAGTACAATTATTTGCACCTTTGAAACATTACAATTACCTGTGCATTTTCTTGCAAAGCTCAATTGACGTCCAGTCACCTAACGGCACTCTTAGCGTGGTAGATTGGTACGCGATATCCGGATAGATTTTATACGCGTTGCATAAGTTATGTTAATATTTCTACTATACCATAATGTTCACACACAAACGATATAGCAATGCAATGTATTTTTCGTGGAAACCCTACTTGATTTGCCTTATTCAACGCAGTATGCTAAAAAATTATTTAAATATCGCCTCGTTAGTGCAAGTAATTCCATATGCAACGCTTAAATTATTCTGGCCCGCGGTACATTCTTTTACCATATGTATAAAATCATTGCAATATCTTTCAATGTTTTGTCAATACATTAGTGCGGTGGCAACTGCTTCACACTCCTCTTTACGTATTGTTTCCAGGGTCGTTTTAGGTATTTTTAAAGAAAAAAAAAACGCGCATGTGTCGCAGTTGCGATCGTGATTCCGGTCTTCCGTTGGAACGCTAGCGTAAATAACGCGCATAACAGTTTAACATTTAACTACCTCGCTGATGCATATGCTATACGTTCAGAACGAAACAAAGTGCGACGCCGCGTAACAGACGGTCCCGCAGGCATGACTAAGACTTCAGGATGACGCATCGTTCCCAGTAAGGAACGTGGAAACACGATCGACGCAAGTTGCTGTTACAGAGCCCTGCTGTACTCTACGTCTACACCGTAGGCACGCCGCAGTGAAGGGCTCTGGAAATTTCGACCACCTGGGGCTCTTCAACCTGCACCTAAATTTAAGTACAGTGGAATTTCGTTCATACGATTTTCACAGGAACCGGAAAATAAAACGTATTATGCAAAAATCGTATTAACCAAAGTGGTTAAAAGAAGGACAAAGATATGCATACTCAGTCAGCAACTCACTTCTATATTGAGCCACTGAAGTAGCTGGTAAATCTGCGCTGAATAATAATAATATCTGGGGTTTAACGTCCCAAAACCACGATATGATTATGAGAGACGCCGTAGTGGAGGGCTCCGGAAATTTCGACCACCTGGGGTTCTTTAACGTGCACCTAAATCTAAGTACACGGGCCTCAAACATTTTCGCCTCTATCGAAAATGCAGCCGCCGCGACCGGGATTCGATCCCGCGACCTTCGGGTCAGCATTCGAGCGCCATAACCACTAGACCACCGTGGCGGGGCGTAAATCTGCGCTGCACTTCCTTCTTTTAAACGTCAAGAAGTAAGTTCTTCTGAAAAGCGTTCTGAATTCTGAAATTCTTCGCCTGGCGCATCATCGTCATCACTGAAGGCATAGAGTTTCCTACAATACTTACTAGAGGGAACACTGGCGCTAGTGTATATGGGAGTTACAACGCATGGCGCTTCAGCCAGCAGAGGAATGATGGGTAGTACACGGATTTGTCTAAACTTCGTTCTTTAGGCTCCATTTGGCTACGCGTCACCTGCATTCGCTTTGTAGCAAGACGAAGTTCAGCAAAAGTCAGCAGTTCCACTCCACCATTTGATCCTTTTTAGGCTCACTAATTGGAATCTGGTCACGAAGTTCACAACGATCCATTTCTTTTATCTGAAAGAAAACCAAGACACAGCAATAAAAAAAGCCACAAGTGCGTTCGAAGCCCGCAAGTGCGAAGACTAGGCAAATCCGTGTACTACACATAGTTCCCATGGTGGCTGAACGATCGCAGCGCCAGAGTCTCCTCTAGTTAATTTGAGGAAACTATGATTGAAGACAGCGGCCGCGCCTGGCAGCGATCTTTTCACCGCAATACTGATCGCTGCTACGGCCTCAGCGGCTCTGCAACGTGCACATCGTGGCTTGTCGGCATGCGGTTTGAGCTAGTACACCGAAGAATAAACGCAGGATTTCTAGATATAACGGCCAAACTCCACTTTCGCGGTCGTATTATCCAATTTTGAGCAAAAATGTGATCCTGTTAAACGCCTGATAATGCATTATTTCCCAGGTACATTGGCCCGGAGTAAAAAGACAAATGTATTAGGCCGAGAAACGCATTATGCAGAATCGTATGAACGACATTCCACTGTACACGGGCCTGAAACATTTCGCCTGCATCGAAATGCGATGGCCGAGCATGCATGCATGCATGCATGTATGTATGTATGTATGTATGTATGTATGTATGTATGTATGTATGTATGTATGTATGTATGTATGTATGTATGTATGTATGTATGTATGTATGTATGTACGCACGCATGTACGCATGTACGCATGTATGTATGTATGTATGTATGTATGTATGTATGTATGTATGTATGTATGTATGTATGTATGTATGTATGTATGTATGAATGTATGAATGCATGAATGTATGTATGTATAATATGCCCTCAATTTTCTCGGTTGCCAAACACGGCTGCCACGTCCACCTGCTCCGATTCCGCCGCTACACCGCCCTTTGAGCAGAGTGTAACGCGTATCGTTCGACGGGAACTTGAAGCGGCAAGTCCAGCGCCGTTCCAGCCCTCTCCATTCGACCATGCCACTATACAACCAACCCCCGCGGTCTCCGTTATTCAGGCGGTCGTACGACAAGAATTCGCCAACCTCGGGTTCCCTGTCGCCTGCCCCGTCTCTCGCCCCTCGTCCCGACCAATGCCCATGAATGCACCTCGAAGTGACCCATTCGTTCCTCCACGATCTCGCAACCCAGCGGAATGGCGTACTCCCGACGACAGACCCATCTGCTTCCGGCAGCCTACATGTAGCAATATCTAGGGTTTAACGTCCCAAAACCACGATATGATTATGAGAGACGCCGTAGTGGAGGACTCGGTAAATTTCGACCACCTGGGGTTCTTTAACGTGCACCTAAATCTAAGTACACGGGCGTCAAACATTTTTGCCTCCATCAAAAATGCAGCCGCCCGCGGCCGGGATTCGATCCCGCGACCTGCGGGTCAGCAATAGAGCGCCATAACCAGTAGACTACCGTGGCGGGGCATGCGTGCATGCATGCATGTATGTATGTATGTATGTATGCATGTATGCATGTATGTATGTATGTATGTATGCATGCATGTATGCATGCATGCATGCATGTATGTATGTATGTATGTATGTATGTATGTATGTGTGTGTGTGTGCGTGCGTGCGTGCGTGTGTGTGTGTGTGTGCGTGCGCGTGTTCATGAAGTTCTTGCTTGCTCAAATCGCGCAATAAAGGTCGCGCTTTCCGCACATTATCGCTCCGTGGCGTATAGGCTATGAAATATTGTTGCACGCGCGTTCAAAAGCAGGCGCCGCGTCTCGCCGACAGCTGCAGCGGGATTCGAAACACGCGAAACGCGAGCTGAGAGAAAACAAACAACAAAGGCATCCAATAGGAACGATCGCTCTAGATCGCGTGTCGTGTTCGCTTTCCCTCTTTCTTTGGATAGACAGCGAGCCACTCTTCGTAGTATATACTCCGAACAATGGCGGACCCACACTATTTGTCTTTTTTTTTTTCCTTTTACAGGTTCAGAGCGAGCCATAAAGTACCGGAAGTATGCGCCGAGTCCCAACAATGCACACCATTCTTATGTCGCGCGAGCGCGAGGCGGCATGCGCGCCAACAGGCGCGTGACATCGGTGACGACTTGGCCGCGAAAAGACGCCCACTCGTTCGCTGCGTGCTTTTGTTTTCTCCTCCGCTATATATACACACACACTACGCGAGCCGATGTGCGATCGCTTGCTTTTTCCGCCGACTATCCCGCCGTCATTGGTTTTCCTTTCTAAAGTGAGAGCATTGTCCTTTCTTTCTACCTTTCTCTTTCATACTCAAAATCGGCTGAGAGCGCGAAACCTTAAGACCTCCGCAGCCGACGCCGCGGCACACTCAACGTTCCGCCGTATGGGGCGAGTGTGTGTTCGCAAGGCATTGTTCCGATGCGGCCAAAAGTTTGAAGAAAGCAGGGAGAAAAGACTTGGGAAGGGACATTATGTCACGCAGCCAGCCTTGGCAAGCGAACGCTCCGCGAAGCCAGCAGTGTCGGCCCAACACACAGGGCCGTAACCAGGAATTTCTTTTTTTTTTTCGGGGGGTGTTTGTTTCGGGGGGTGCGTAGAACGGCTAACTTTAGCAACAAGTGGTTGCTGTGAAGACGTGAAGGTATTTTAGTGCCACTCGAATAACTTTTCGAGTGGCATGAAAAAATTTCGGGTCAGAACCCCCTCAACCCCCCCCCCCCCCTTAGTTACGGCCCTGCCAACACATGACTTTTTCCGTCAAGATCCCGCAAAGCATTGTAGTAGAGCGTAGATCAATAATAATAATAATAATAATAATAATAATAATAATAATAATAATATAATAATAATAATAATAATAATAATAATAATAATAATAATAATAATAATAATAATAATAATAATAATAATTGTTGGGGTTTAGCTTTCCCAAAACCAGGATATGATTACGATCGCGAGGGATGCCGTAGTGAAGGGCTCCGGAAATTTCGACCGCCTGGGGGTTCTTTAACGCGCACCTAAATTTAAGCACACTGGCCTCAAGCGTCTTCGGCTCCATCGAAAGCGCCGCCGCCACGACCGGGATGCTATCCGGCAACCTTCGGGTCACCAGTCGAGCACATTAACTGCTACAGACCACCGTGGCGGGTATCCACTTTTTCCTTCCTCCGCGACTTGAAGCACCGGGCGTTTCACAAGCGCTGCGTCGCGGACACAAACAATAACAGATACGGGAGTCGTTAAGAAATGCAGGCGCCTGATAAAGCAGTCATGCGAGACCCTCCGGAAATAACGCGGCAAAGATGCTGATAAGTGGGCCAACCTCCACAACATATGCGTACACGCATACCGCAGAGGCCGAGAGACGACAGCGTCGCAAAATACTTCCGCGACGCCGAGTGTCGCCGCAAAATATGTGCACGCGAACACAATGCGTATGTATTTCACACTGCGGCGTGACGCCTGCCGGATGCAGCCGCGCTAACACGCCGACTTTTTTTTTTCCTTTCTTTTAGGCTGCACCGATTTTGAACAGTATATCCTCCTTGGCGGCCCTCTTGCTTTCAGAGGAGTAGAGAAAAGTTTCTTCGAGGGGGTGTTTCTTCAAAGGGTGTGCTCCCGCGTGTGTTTACGCGTGCGCGCATATATACACGAACAAAATGTAAGAAATTCCGGGGGAGGGGGTGGAGGCAGGCAGGTAGAATGTTGAAATCCCATACCACCACCCTGCTTCCACCATCATTCGGCAACGGCGTACGATGTTCGATTTCCGAAAGAATTGACAGCCGGGCTTGGTAATAGTTCTTGAACGTCTTGAAAAGAGCGCAAAAAGAGCGATTTGTGAGAACAAACGTGGACCGGTGCCGAAGGCAGTTTAGCTGCACTGAGCTTACGGTGAACTGTAAATTGAGCTTATAGATCCGATCACGTCTATATTCAGCGTCACTCTGCTTTCTTCGGCCACGTTAGCAGATGAAGATCTCGTATCCGTGACTCGTCCAGTGCGTAGCACCGACACGACTGCGTGTAGTCTAATCTGACCAGACCAAGCTCAACTCTCAAGATAATTTGTTGCTGGGCTATTTGGTTCATTGTTACATCATTGCGCACCACTTTGAGGACGAAGACTGAACCACACGAACCCAAGCGCAAATTCAAGCGCAATTAGTTGGTTCATATTACTAAACTTCAGAGCGCAAATTTGGTACGGGACATAGAAAACACAAGCACACAAACACACACGACAAGCGCTAACCCGCAACTATCTTTATTGAGAAAAAAAATGCCTACATATGTACCCAGTACAGCCGTCATGCGCATACGTACAGCACATCATAACTACACACACACACACACGCAAAAAAGATCGCCACAACGCAGATTGAACATCATATCTAAAAATTTAAACACGAGCGCTCTGTTCTCAATAATGCATCATTTCATTGACCTACACATTGTAGGTGCTGTGCCTGTGAGCCAAAGCTTACCAGCAGTGGAATCTTAGAGAAGAGTGGGAATTCGGTGGCCAGAGAACTTGCTGAAGCGTATCATAACAGAAAAAGTGATTGTGTCAGTGACACTTGCGTGGTGCTACGCAACAAAGAAAAGGAATTTTTAGGTTTGATGTTCTCGTCTCCATTGTGGCGGTGCGATATATTTTTTTAGTTATGATGGGCAGTGCGCTTGCGTATGGCCGCTGTACAGTGTGTGTGTGTGTGTGTGTGTGTGTGTGTGTGTGTGTGTGTGTGTGTGTGTGTGTGTGTGTGTGTGTGTGTGTGTGTGTGCTGTACAGTGTGTGTGTGTGTGTGTGTGTGTGTATGTACGCACACACACACACACACACACACACACACACACACACACACACACACACACACACACACACACACACACACACACACACACACACACACACACGAACGTTTTGTCACACTAAAGATGGTTGCAAGCAGCGCTTGTCCAGTGCGTGTTTTGTGTTCTTCCATGTCCCATACCGAATTTGGGTCCTGAAGTCTAGCAAATTCAACTCGACTTTGCTCTGAGTATACAAAGGAACAGTAGAAACAGTGCGATGCGACGACCACAACGATGCTAATGATGATGACTTGCGGTTTTTAATGGCGCAAGAGCAATGTTTAGCGAGCACCATAACCAACAATGTGGTGTTTACAGTCAACAATTACATACGATGATGGCATGTAGCGTTGATGTAAAGTGGCCTAAAAAGACGCCCTGTAAGGAAGCGTAATATGTGTGTGCTATAAAATAAACACAGTGACATGTGGAGCTGCCTGTCGGTAAATGAACGGCCGCTAAGTAATGACAACAGGTGGGTGAATGACAACACGGACTGCGACGCCAATGCGATTAACAGAGTTCTTTCTCGAAAGCTCATTAGTATTAACCAGGACATTTAGCCCGTGCCCCGTGGCGAAGTCAACGTGTTCTCTCCGCCGAATCGAAAGCGAGAAAAAGAATAGTTTCAAACCGCATCGACTCAGCCACGTATATCGAGCAAGATCGCGTTTAATGGGATCAAACGCTCCTCGCGAAAGCTACTCGCCAATTTCGTTGACGCATGACGTTTTATGACACCCAAGCCGGGAATGGCCGAACCGGTCCCAAAAAGTCTTAACCATTTGATGGCGTTGTAAACGACGAAAGGTAGACTGAACGCACACAGACTGGTTGGTCGTTTGGTTTGTGGAGTTTAACGTCCCAAAGCGACTCGGGCTTTGAGAAACGCCGTAGTTGAGGGCTCCGGAAAGCTTCGACCGCCTTGAGCTATTAACGTGCACTGAGATGGCACATTAACGGGCTTCCCGCATTTCGCCTCCATCACAATGGAGGCGCCAGTTCGATCCACTAGGATCGAACTCGCATCAGCAGCCGAGCAGCAGGGGCGTAGCCAGCGAGGGATGGGGGTCAAACACCTAAACCCCGCAACCCCGAAAGTTTTAAATTTCGAATTTGTATACATACAGGCACACATACAAATGCACGCACGAATACACCTGAAGTATCGTCCAACCCACCCACCCCTGTGCCCATAAAAAATTTCTGGTCACACCCCTTCCGAGCACCGTATACCACGTACTGGACCACCGTGGCGACGAAACTTGTCACTTTGAGACGACATACGCTTAATGGCAAAGGGCGTGGAATGGCCAAAGAGCCCGGAGAAATAGCCTCAGGAACTTGATGCACGTCGTAAACGACGAAATGCAGATGTGGACACATATACGCCTAAAAACCGTCGCCAGTGAAATGTGTCGCGCGCACAAGTAACAAAATGGAGACAGTGATCATAGTGGGACGTCCCACGAACATAAAATATATGTGCTTCGGATGAAAGACAACATATAGTAAAATAAGTTAATGCCAGCAGCACTATACTGCCTAACCAGGACCAGCACGCAAGCGTCTGAGTCCCGAACATCGAATGGCTGATATTACTATCGTGCTTTAGAAGGACTTGTTGGGCGAGTTCGTGCATCTGCACGAAAGGTACAAACGGCGCGAACTAACGACAAAACCGAGGGACAAGCGCAGACTTGCAAAAAGTTTTATTCCACACATACCGCATATAGGTACATAAAAGAAACTGGCATAACTGCGCGTGCGCTGCTCAAAGCACCCCCCCCCCCCCAATTCAAGATTCTCTTAATAGAAAGTACACCCTAAAAAATCTCATCGATAAGAAAGAGGGCGCGTGATTGCGACAGTGATACTCCAGTTCTTCGTACCCAACAGCGAAATTAGATTAGCGTTGCCATTGAGTAATTTCCATTAAAAGAATCATGATTGAGGGTATGCTTTGAGCCGCGCAGTGATGCGCATTGATGTTACTTCTATGCAGTTTGTGTGACATAAAACATAGTTGCAAGTCTGCGCTCAGGGGCGTAGCCAGAAATTTTTTTCGGGGGGGGGGGGGGGGGGGGGTTCAACCATACTTTCGTATGTTCGTGCGTATGTTTGTATGTGCGCGTGTATATGTACGCAAGCAAAACTGAAAAATTTCGGAGAGGGGGGGAGTTTGAACCCCCCCAACCCCCCCCCCCCCTGGCTACGCCCCTGCCTGTGCTTGTCCTTGTATCTGGTGCTTGTGGTCAAGGGCTAATTTGCCCAAAGAATTGGTCTATGTGCTCGTTAGCTTGCGCAGTCTATACATTTTTGTATCGTGCTTCGCGGCAGCAGCCTTTGCTAACAAGACTCATTCAAATCCGTGCATCACAACTTGTTGCCTTAAAATGATTTTTTTTTTCAGTTACTCGGGCGTTTCTGTAGTCTTTCCTTTCTCTGTGTCCTTGTCCGAACGCATAACTTCTTCAACGATGAACACCTACACCAATTTATGTGAACTTTCTGTTCGAAATATATTTCCTCATAGTGATCACGACTGTGCACAACTCACACACCAACTATAGCGATAAACCAAGCTAACATCTCTGAGTTTATCATTTTAAAATACGTCTAACACAAACATCGCACACGTGATACAAACTTAAGCTTTCCGAGAGGCTCACGCGGTAACAGGGTAGAGATCAAAAGCGAAACTACAGGCTCCCGCTGCAACAAATTCACTGTGCGAATTTTAAGATCTGGCGCGTTAGTTTAACTCATATGACCATAACATAACGCAACGCCCAAAACCATGCTTGCGTTCTTTTGTAAACCGGTTAGCATTATCTTGTAAACTGGCCAGCGTTATTTTGTATCAACTGGCCAGCGTTCTTCGGTAAACCGGTCAACGTTCGTTTGAGAACCAGTCAGCGTTCTTTTGTGAACCAATCAGCGTTTTGCTCTTTCGTACTCACGGCGGTTAGCGTACACTAAAGGTCGCTTGACGCTACGACGTTAAAGTCTAAAACACACTCGTGACACGCACTAACCAGGGCTTGGCGCAACCTTTCCACCGCGACGTTTCCCGACGGCCATAGCTGCTCGCCGCCGGGTACCCCGTTTGGTTGCTCCTCCCACGAGGGCGGTGACGTCATCGCGGTGGCGACACACAATGGCGGAGCAGTTCACGGCCGCGCATCCCTCCTGGTGGCGTCACTCGCACACACACCGCAGCCCGGCCACTTGTCAACTTCGTCATTGTCGTTCTTGACCTCAGTTTATGATGGCTGACACCCAATAATGGGGATTGGCGAAGTAGCGGATGGATTTCTCCATTGGGTTTTACAGGTTAAGACTGACAAGCTGCTGTAGTTAAATAATATATTAATTTGAATTGCAAGTGATCTAAGGCCGCCAATATTTAAAGAAGGCATTCCTCTAGCCTCTGAGAAATTATTCCATAGCGAAGCAAACAACCCTCAATAGAGGCCCCAAACGAAAGAACAACCGGCTCCGTTAACTACAGGCCGAGCTTTTTGAAGAGGGGGTACCACGATTCTTTTTCTCAAAATCGTGTAACGGAGACAGGATAAAGCGGTCGTTTGTTTGTTTGTTTGTTTGTTTCCACAAAATTATGGCGCATACCCACTCTGGGGGATTGGCCAAGACTTGACGAATCGCTTCCACTCAGTCGTCAACTTCTCCGTCGGCGAAAAAGAAGTCTAGTTTTCGCTTCCCTTCCGCTCGAGGCTCCCACTTTGACAAGCAGCATCGCAGTTCTTAGCGGAACTTGGCAAAGTTTCGATCTTTACCCTTATATAGTACGACAGTACTAAATGTAGGTGAAGTCACGAAGTACTATGCAGTACTCACGGATTGAAATAAGACAATTTAGGGCTAAGTGATGCACATGTTTTCGTTTCTACCATCTCCAGTTCGGGTCACATCGGCGTAATTTGAGACACGAACGCGTAGATCAGAGCCAACAGTATCCTTATAGACCAGATTCGTCGCTACATGACGTGGTTATTTCGAACAATTGCGTATGCAAGTCATTATATAAATAATTTGATGTCGCGTTTGAATACGCGAGTGTTGTACATGTTCAATAAGGAAACGTCCGCGTGTGCACTGGCCAGGACGTAGTATAGGGTATTGTGAACTATGTTTTCACAACTTGCGGGGGGGGGGGGGGGTTTAACGCGCACGCGAAGAGCAAAACATGAGCGTTTTTAAACGATTATTTCCTGCGACCTGGTGTTATCATATGCTTGCCGCGCAATATTTCGTGGAAGGTATTAGCAATCTAGCACAAATCGTAATGCAGGCGAAGGCGGCATAAAACTACCCGTGAAGGCTGTTGTAAATGACGATAGAGGACGTGAAAGTCCAGAATAAAGCATCTACGTGCTTAACAGAAGCGTTCTGCCTCCATTCAAAGCTATCTTTCTTCTTGCTTTTCTTTTGTTGTGACAGGACATAAATAAATAAGAGTTACTTTTTTTTACATCCTCCTGCCAACTTTAGCAACTAACCATGGTACTAACGGTGTGTGCAGGGCAGTATCGAAGATACATGTATCTTAGATACTATCTTAGATACCCCTTGGGTATCTTGTATCTATATCGCGATACGTCTTGCAACACGAGTATATGTATCTGTATTTCCGATACATTCAATAATGTATCGTGTATCTTAAGATACAAGATACTGCTATAGAAAGACCGAGCGAAACAATTAACGGTGGCTTAACTACTCTTCTCAAGCTGGTACTGCTGCTACTAAGCTGCTTGAGTATAACTAACGACAGTGACATTCTTTTATATATCTGCCAGAATTCTCCAGCGAGGGCTGGCGATAAGGCCAGCGCGTCCCTACGTTGGAGCAAGGTCACGTGGTGGCGCTCGCGCGATCTTGACAAAAAAGCCCGCGAACGTCTACGAGCAGACGAACTTCGCTTTCTCGCAATTTTTTCTTTCTTTTTACTTGTGTCGATACCATGACACTTCCTCGTAAACATACTGTTCTACGTACTCTAAAACGTACGGCACCTTTCGCGAAAATTCTGATGCCCCTATAGTGTCGTTATCGAAGTTTCCCTTGCGTGGTGCTTCGTTACGATGTCTGAAGAATGCACGAATGGGGTTTCTTTGCGTCTCGCGGCTTTCACACGACAGCGATTTAAAAGATCTCGTGGATGTAAGTTTGACTTACATACGATGAGATTGACTTATATGCAAATGAGATTCTAAAGACTGTCGCTCCATCGGTGCTGATGCTAGATGCCGTAGAACAAGCACTTACGTAACCTAAGATATCTTGGCGTACTACATATTTGTTCTTCCTGCTCAATTATTCAGGCGGTTATTTTGGTCATAATTTGATTGTCAGCATGAGCGCTATTTTTTCTGTCCTCCGTTTGCATCCCAGTTAAAGGAAGCCCGCGAAACACGACCACGTGATTGCCCTCGTGCGCTGCCGTACTGCAGCGCTCTCAAACCCGCTTCGAGCGAAACAACCGGCCCGTGTACCATAGTGAAATGACCGGCCGCGGCTTTAAGCATCGGCTTCACAGTGCGTCAAAATTTCTGACGACCGCACACGGCAAGGAAACGCCGTGGTCCTCGATATGCTGACAGTTCGCGCGTCGGTTGTTATGCTTGAGGCACGTTTGAGAGCGCTGAAGTAGGGTAGCGCACGAGTGACGCAGTCACGTGGTTTCATTTGATATTTTGTGCGCTTTCTTTTAAAATCGGAAAAAAATCACCACGCAGCATGTACGTCGCCACCAAAAATTGGACCGGTCGTTTTGGAATGCCCTCTACGACGTGATGGCACCCACTTGGTCCGAAATGAATATTAAAAATCATTTTTGACCTTAGTTAATCATAACTGACCTCAGTTAATCAACCAATTAAGTGTAATACAGTATAAAGCATATTATAAGGAGCGCCACATGACGGTAAACTATACTCCATTGCTTTCATTCAGTCGCGGCTAAAGAGACACTAGAGAGAAACAATAAATCGGTTTAGATTGATAAATTGTACTTTCAGAACCATAATGTCGTTAATTCCACCATCGTAGGTGTATTTATAAAGGAGAAAATGAAGTTCAAAGTTTCATTTTTTTAAATTTCGCGCCATAATCTCCACGCGTGACGTCACGCACTTCAAAGCGTACGTATCGTATTTTGGCGCCATTGGCTCAACAAAATTACCCCGAACTTGGTATGTTAACTCTATGGCCCCCTCAGAGGACATTTTTACCGTTTAGGAACTACGTAGGACGCAGTACGCGCCGTCAAAATATATGACATCACGGTGAATGGTGAGGAAACTTCAAGGTGGCTTCGCCACCCACGTTTTCTTTTTGCGCGATTTCTCGCTCACTAAGAGTCTTCTCGCAGCAAGCATGGTGTTTTTGGTATCGGGAAAGAGTAGTTTACTAATAGGAGAAAAATCGTTTTGCTATTTAGTGTCCCTTTAACCACTTTTTTAGATAATTGATTCTTTACTTACGTGAAACTACCTGTAAACGTATTCACTGTGATTGATATGGAACCGCCTTGCTATTTTACTAAGATATATTGGTTTTCTTTTTTGATGTCGCCGTAAAGTTTTTCGCTGTTGGAAATCACGAGATAGTCGGAGCCGTAAGTGGCAAGAGAAGTGGTATCCTGCAACGCTTTGTGCCCACTACAATACGCCTGAGACAATTCTCGACGGCACTAGTTCTCTCGGAGAAGAAACTTCAAAAGATTACACGTTAGTGAATACGTCGCTAACGAACGCTTTACGCCAGCAGATAAGTAGAATATAAAAATCATTGCAGTTTTAAGCCCACAATGTAAGCATGACGCATCACGAAAAAATATCGCTACCAGCGTTGTTGCTGCATTTCGGGTGATCCGGTATTGCGAAAACGGTAATACGCTTACGGATAAGATTGAACTGCACAACGGTATTTCCGCCATCGTGCGGAGGCTTCTTATTGACGTTCTTGTATTCAGATGGCAACCCGCTAGCTGGTCGGCAGCTAGAGAAGCGGCACTCACTAATTACAAAAAGTGTCAAACAAGAACCATTGACAGCGCGGCGTATAACAAACTCTCATGTTAAGCCGGGTTGTTTCGGAATGAAACTAATATATCTTGAGCAAGTAAGACAGAAATCTGGGGACACAAAGATATTTTCTCAAAATTAAACAAAGTTGGTCGCAGTTAAGAAAAATTCCGATTAAAGATTTTTGTTCATAAGCATTTCCTGCTTCAGTATATCGATATATAAGAGCAAATTTGCAATAGTATCGAAGTATCTTAAGATACAATTGGGAAGTATCGTATCGGATACAATTATTCCGGAAGTATCTTGTATCTGTATCTCAAATACTTCTTGCCTGAGTATCTTGTATCGTATCGCGATACAATTTCAAAGTATCTTTGCCCAGCCCTGGTGCAGGGGGGTACTGAGTTGGAAGAATATTAGTCTAAAAAAAAGTCTCGCGGTGCCTCATGCATTTTGCCTAAGACGCCTCGAAATTGAAAACAATCTCCCTTTTTCTTCCGTTTTCTTGTGAGTCTACTGTATTGATACCCCCCCCCCTCCCCTGCCTCCCTCCCGAAAGATTTTTGCATCCAAGGCGGTTTTGTACTGTCTCCGTGATCGGAGGCATTGGAAGCATTCTGCACCACACCTGGTTTTGCAGTGCCTCCGGGATCGGCCCGGCCCACCTTTGACCGAGTTAGCGACGATGTCAGTTGATAACGCCATCATGTGACGTCAGGTTACGTGGCGTCATCATGACGTCACAACTTTTGGTGACCCGTGACGCCAATATGTTGTCTATGGTGGCGTCATCACACGATGGTGACAGTCATTTTTGGCGTTTGACGAGGCATCTAAGGCTTTCGCCTTGACAACAACCGGCCTGCGAAACGTTCTGTTCCTGAAATGTCTTCAGGCCTTACGAAGAAATTTAGACAAATAATGAATACTCGACCACTCGCAATGGTGAACACTCAAAGCCAACCCAGAAGGAAAAGCAACTACTGCAGTCCGTTGGTACGCGGAATGTCGTATTCTCGAGCGCCTTAAGAAAATGACTGTGCGGCATACACGACATCCGCGTACTGGCAACGTGCATTTAACACAAAGACTGAACCCCGTCGGCATAAAGGTCAAGTCAACACGGCGAAGGCAAAAAACGAGGGCTCGACATCCATCACTCGTGCACCACTCGTCGGAATGCCAGCCTGACTTCAGCTGCTCGCTGTCGGGCCTTAAAAGGCTCGCCCCAGCGGCGCCATGTGTACCCGCTCAGCGCAAAAGAAAATACAACCGGGTCTGGCACACATTCCTAAGACCCATATTACATTCCTAAGACCTGCTGCTCTTCCTACGCCCTGAGTGTCAGGGACCCCACAACTGATCGCCGAAGCCAGCATACATGAAATCCTAAAAGTCGCGACATCTCGAGATCCACGCTCCCCTCTTATTCTTGGTGTACCAGTAGAAAACCGCACTGACATTATAGCATGTCTTAAGCTTGAAATAAAGCCGCTGCGGTGGTACGCACTCCCAGGATTTGGGGACATTTGTACGTGGCGCCATTTCTAGGAGGCAGCAACGGCGTCCTGCAGTAACTGAGTGGGAAACAGGCGAAAAAAAAATATCTCTTGAAAAAAAAAGCTAGTTATCAAAACCGACTCCGGCTTCTACACAGTATATAGAGACCTACTGGAACATTTCGGTAAAATTGCAGTATAACACTAGAAGGCGTGTAGCTTCTAAGGACAATTGAACACCGCCCATTTAAAACACATGGGGCCCCACTGTAAAATATTAAACATTCTGGGAAGCCACGCGGTTTGTAGTGCGCCATGTAATTTTAACAATGTTCAAATAAGTCTCTGCTGTATAGAACAGGGAGTCGTCTTTGAGAACTACCTTTTTTCGTCAGATATGATCTTTTTTTCGCCTGCTTGCCATTTAGTTACGGCAGGCCACCGCCGTCACCCACGAGAGATGGCGCTACGTGCACACGTCGCCTAGAGCGCCTCGATGCGCGCGCCCGCGGAGGCGAACGAGCGCATCGAGGCACCCTAACGTCGCCAAATCCTGGTCATGGTAAATTACGGTGCTCGACCGTTAAATCTAAAGTCGCGGTTTGCAATCGACTAGGAAGAAAAAAAAGACCGCTTTCTCCTTCGAATCGTCTTAGACGAATGCGTAAGGGACCCTGCGAATTTTTTTTTTTTTTTCCGACGTCCTATAGTTGTTCTCGAAGGAGACATAAGACGAGTGGTTGGTTAACGACGGACTATTCTAACAAGGGAAGGAGGCGAAGACGCGTTCGACGTTGTCAATTCATGGAATACACAAAGCTCACGGTGTATAAACGACAACGGGACGACCGGAAGTTGAGTGCCGAAAGCACCGTACACGATACCAAGTCTTGCATTCTACCTTTATCAGAATGCGTGGTCATCGCGCCCGGCAATCGAACCTGCGACTTCGCGCTCCGCAGAACAATATCGCGTCCACGCAATGAGACATCAATGCCGCGTCTTTACCGCCGCGTTAATTTCGCACGCGTTGTGCATCGGGGTGCAGTTCAAGGTGGTTCGGGCACGTTATTTTCCTTTGATACAAAGGTTGCAGCGCACACAGACGGTGACAAAGTGAAGCAGAAACAAGACACAGCGCTGATGTCTTGCTTCTTCTTCACTTTGTACCCGTCTGTGTGCGCTGTAACCTTTCCAACATGCAATACGAACTAGCGCACCAAGTCATCTTCGTGCATTTAACTTTGCTTCTCTCTCTGGAGCGCAAACACAGTACAACAAAACACACGAAAAACGCAACACAACGCAGAAAGCGCAACGCAACACACACAAAACCCAACGCAACACACATAACCCAACACACACACACACACACACACACACACACACACACACACACACACACACACACACACACACACACACACACACACACACACACACACACAAGAATTTCGCTTCATCTGGTGCCCTGCGCGTTCCTTTCGAACAGGTAAAAGGCGGGAAATCTGAGGTCTTTGATCTGCCAATAGCTTTTGCGCACATTTCGCAACGTCAGGGGACCACAGAACCCTGCCCCGCGAGGAAAAGCTTTTCCGTCTCGTTTCATCAGATCGGGAGGGGGGGGGGGGGGAGTGGATCGCACGCTGAAGTCGATAGCGGCGGCGGTGGCGGCGTGGACCTCGACGTGCGGCCTATCAGTGGCACGACGGCACACTCGACACGATAGGACCGCGCGGATGCCGCGAGCCAGGAGGCCCAGATACGGGCCTCTCGAGCTGCCCCCCTCCGGGGCAAACGGGGCGGCGGCCGGTCGTATACAGCCCCAGCGATTCCGTAGCGTGGCGTGGCTGCAGTCCGCAAGATGCGCCCACGTATATATATATGCCTAAACACCGTGGGAGTCGCGAGAAACTCTTTCGGCGCGACGCGTACGTGTAAACACGCGGCGGGGCCTTACGGTGTTCGTGTGCTCGTGGCCGTGAACTACTTAGCGACGCTGCTGCCTGTGCAATAATACAGCGGAGTAGCGCTGACTATCGAGACAGCTATAGCTACGGTAATGCGCTAGAACTCGCATTATGATTACAAGGGTACTGAGAATATATAAGACATTTCTACCTGTATTCTGAAAGTGTTTCATTCGCAATGCCCGTCTCTTTGTACCGCATTTTTGTCGCGTAAGATTGCTGAAGCAGGTACCTGGTTCGGTTAATTTAAGACGTTAGAAGCTCTAAAGAAAAAGAAAAAAAAAAGAAAAACGGACACATAACACACATAACCTAGCGCCCGTGGTGTATTCGTGGAGTAGATATGTCCGTTTCTAAAACTCTGAAATATCAGAAGTACAGTTTCTTGGTTTTGATAATGCTTTTTTTTTTTTTTTGCTTTGGTCTGTCTTCTATAAGAGCAGCACCCTTTTCCATCGCGTTTCTGTGTTTCTTTCAATAGCCAAGATATCACATTACTGGAACAAGCTGATATTTACCTACAGTGGCTCTTCACTACATAGCCAATGGTATAGTAAAGCGCTGCAGATGCGATACCAATGATTGTGTTTGTAGTAAGGAATATAGTAAATGGCAGATGCATATTATTATTATTATTATTATTATTATTATTATTATTATTATTATTATTATTATTATTATTATTATTATTATTATTATTAATGAATATCATTAATGATCATCAGAATGCTTGCGTGGTCAATGAACGCGTGCTAGTTAAAGGTGGTGGTAATTTTCTATCTATACGACGCACGGCAAACGTCGCCCGTAACAGCTCTGCTGCAAAACTATACCACACTGCGTGTACACAAAGTTTGTGATGCGTATTCGCAGAATCCTTTGACGGCCGTATTAAACGGCTTCCTGTGGCACACAGTAGTGGAGAGAAACGGAAGGGTTTACGCGCGTGCGTACTACACATCACACCGAGACTATCCGCCGGCCGCGTCATGCACGCAACGGGTTCGCCTGCATGCCAGCTGGAACCCGCGCCGCCACTCGTGCGGCGAGACGCTAAATCACCGCCTATACACGGGCACATCTGGCTTGCCAACTGGATCCCATTCAGCGGGAGCCAGGCCCGGCGAAGAGCGCCGTCAATTAACCCGGAAGCACGGCGGTGCTGAAATGCAGACCGGCGCGCCTTTGCTTGCGGCGCCTAGCGGGAAAGAGAAACTCGCAGGGTCCCTTACGCACTTGCCTAAGACTTGAAGGCGAGAGCCACCTTTTTCTCTTCAGTCGATGGAATGATCCTGCCCCACCCCCATCCGAAAGCGTTCTGCACCTAACGTGGTTTTTGCACTGCCTCCGGTATCGGAGGCATTGCAAGCTGTCAGCACCTCACCCTCGCTTTGCACTGCCTCCGTGATCGGCAAACCTTTGAGCAAGCAACGATGCCGTGCGATGACGTCATCATGCGACTTAACGCTATGTGACGTCCTAGCGACGTAACAAAATTTGTCAAGTGGCGTCACGATGACGTCATTGCTCGATGATTTCTTTTGCATCACTCGCGTTGACGCCGACGGTCAATTTTCGCGTTTGATGAGGCATCTAAGGCTATCAGCTCAAAATAAGTGTGCAGACTTGTAGCGAATGTTCCCAGCCAACGCAGGCTGCGACAGCAAGTGACCACTGGTGCATCCAACTAACGAAGAAGCAGCACAAGCACGCGTCGTGGAGACTAACTCGGAAGAAACCGCGCGTGAAGATATATTCGTCGCATAAGAATCAGAATCAGTTCATTCATGTCAGTAAACAGTGATCACAACGCGATACGTATATACGGAAGGCGGAATGATCTCCAGCTCCAGCAAAATGATCGCCGTATCCTGCGCGAGCCGATTCCATTTTATCCCTGCGAACTTCTTAATTATGTCACTGCATCCAACTCTCTGCTTATCCCCGGCTGCGTTTCCCAGCCCTTGGTAACCGTTCCGTTGCTCTGTTCTATGCATTACGCGGCCAGCCCAGGTCCATCTCATTCGCTTGATGTCAACTTGGTTATCTGGAACCCCTGCTTGTTCCCTGAACCATTCTGCCGTCCTCCGATCTCTTAGTGTTACTCCTATAACATTACGTTCCATTGCACGCCGCGTCGTCTTTTACTCTGGTTGCCTTGTTATCCTCCATGTTTCAAACCCATATGATAGAACTTGCAGCATGCAGTGATTGCATACCTCTCGCTGCAATGACCGCGACAGATTTCCTGTCGTTATTTGGGAGTGCCTGCCTAATGCGCCCCAGCCCATCCTTATTCTTCGGTGAATTTCCTTTCAGTGATTAGGCTCCGCTGTTAGTAATTATCCTAGGTATACATATTCATGTGTGTTGGTTACCTTGTATATGCTGCCGCAACGTTGCACATTTTCTATGCTCCGCGTTTTGTTTTGCTTTGCCCACCTTGCCTGTGCCCAACTAAGGCCTGAAAAAATTGGGGGACGCTTAAGCTTCGCCTTTAAGAGTTGAATGCGAAAGCGAGCAATCAAATCGAAGATAGTTCTTCCTTCTGTGCCGCATAAAGTTGCACGAAATGACGCATCGACGCGCACGCCACGCCGTCCCGCGTAATCGCAAACAGTTGCGCGCAGACGAACGGGAAGCCGACGTCGCGCCGCGGGTCTTCCGGCCGGACTTCGCGCCCCCTTTCACCCATTCACACCCCTCCACCCAGCCCACCCCCCGGTTGTGCCAACAGGCGCCTCCGGAAACGGTAGCCATGCGCCGCAGATAGAGGGGCACCACCCACCTCCGCAGCGGCCGCACCAAAGAGGAGGCAAACGCGCTGCAATTCCTCGACACCAGCTGTAGTACATTCTAGGCACTGTACCAGCTGCGCCCACAGATGTGATAATTCGAGGGCCTCTACGTGCCAAAACCACGATGTGATGATGAGGCATGTCTTAGTGGAGGCCTCCGGAATATTCGACCATCTGGTGTTCCTTTACGTGCACTGACAGCGCGCAGTATACACGGGCCTCTATATCATTTCGCCGCCATCGACCGCAGCAGCCCGGATCGAACCCGCGATCGAACCCGCGAACGTAACAAAGGCTTGACCGCGGTAGCTTCACAGATGTGATAATCAACGCTAATGAAAAAATCCGTAAACAGGGGTGAGTGCTCGAGCAGGTTCGAGCAGGATCAACGCTAAAGTAGTTTAGACTGGCACGTTATTGGTTCGAGCAGTTAATATTACCATGATAGGTTCACTATTGGAAGAGAAAAGCAAGGTCAAAGCATCGCATTTGAATTCCGCGCCGAAACCTTTGCGACTCAACGTCGCTGTGACGTCAGGTATCCCGAAGTCCTTTCTTCCGCGTTTCGGCCACACGGGCCCA
Organism: Rhipicephalus sanguineus; assembly: GCF_013339695.2. Lineage (NCBI taxonomy): Eukaryota > Metazoa > Arthropoda > Arachnida > Ixodida > Ixodidae > Rhipicephalus > Rhipicephalus sanguineus. Next base: position 70,851,611 of record NC_051184.2, on the reverse strand, counting down.
TTTCCTTAACTTTAACCTCGTTAAGTATCTGCCTCCCTACGGAACCATCTAATGCATGTTTTAGCGAGAAATAGTTTCATACAGCATTTCGTCATAAAGGGTCATTTCTAATGAGAGACAAATCCTTTTTTCCATTCAGTGCTCCTTTAGTGATTTTCATTATAACGTGTGACACAGCTCGAACATAAGGTGACACAGGGAAGACCATGCGAAAACACGGCATTATGTGGCACCGTTATGCCGTCGAAATGACAGCGAACGATCAGTTAGAGCCTACCAACACCCTCTCGGCTTGCGCACGCGCAAACTGTCGACGACGTCTGACTGCGATGTAAGAACTGTGCTACTACTACATCGTACGTATAACGTTGCGTCGTACGGTGGACTCTCAACCAGGTCCTGCGTAAAAGTGCTGGCTGTATCCCGTACCCGGAAAACCAGATCTTTTGCTCTTGTTTCCCGGCTATAAGTGGCGCTTTACCCAGGACCTGTGAAGATTGTAACCGATGGACACTGCGAATGACGTTGCCTACATGCGATCAGTCACCATCTGTTCCATCCTTTAGTTACAAGGTTGCTTCAAATATGTACAGGATGTACTCACAAATTACGACAGCTAAAGTTAAAAGAGTCCCGATGGCTGACAAACGCGTTCGAGCCACAACCAGCTCCTCCCTAACTTCTTTTGTTCACTTTATCTCCCCGTAACACTTTCATTTCCTGCCCAGCTAAACAGCAGCGCCTCCAATGTCGCAGTAACAGCGAAGTTTGGTCCGCGGTGTGTACTAAATTATGGTCGTAACGGAGTCGCGAAGGTAAGCAAGCTGAGGTCAGCTCCCATGTGGGCGAAAAAAAAAAAATTGGCGTTACTCATCAAGAACTTTCCCCGGTTGATTCACGGCCTGCGATCGCGTATGCATGATATGCGAATCCCGTGTGCGGACGATTCCTCGCGCTGCGCCTAAAATAGAAGGTGACAAATGAAGCGATCGCGCTCGTGTGCAGCGCTACCGAAGAACCGCTGGACGTCAGTCGTACCGACGCCTTATATACGGTACATTTCCGGGGTAATAATTAATGGAGCGTTAAGCCCCAAACACACCATATAATTATGAGAGGCGCCGTAGTGGAGCACTGCGGAAATTTAGACCACCTGGGGGTTCTTTAACGCGCACCTAAATCTGAGCACACGGGCCTCCATAGCATTTCGCCTCTATCGAAATGCAGCCTCAGCGGTCGGGATTCGATCCCGCGGCCTTCGGTAGTCGAACACTAACACCACTGGACCACCGCTGCGGGTACTTATGTGGTCTTAAACGCGCGGTGAGGAAATCGTAAAAGATGATTAGGAAAGCCCGCAACCGTAATCGTATAGCATGAACGTCATAAGGAAATAAAACCGATTGTCAATTCATTGGAAGGGATACCAGGAGATGCGAAGCCGGACTGAGGACGGCCAACTTAGGGGTTACCTGGAGCGACGAAATCAAGGAATTCGGAGACATAAAATGGAATCGACTAGCGCAGGATAGGGTTACTTCAATATGAGAGGCAGATGCATTCGTTCTGCAGTGGTCATTAGATAGACTGGCAATGACGATGACGACCTGCCCTTTGCAGTGGATGAATAGACTATTGAATAATTCAATTGATGAATAGAATATTGATCCCTGAGAACCCCAGGGATCAATATTAGGACCCGTTCTATTCACTATGTACCTAAATGATATTGCAAACATTCCTTCATCTTCGAGCATTATCCTATATGCCGACGACAGTAACATCTTTTTTTCTGGCCCCAACCTAAAATAACTTGAGCAGAGAGCAAATAGTTGGCTTGAAGAATTAGAGGGATAGTTGAGGGGAAATCAGGTGATGTTAAACGTAAAAAAAAAACTAATTTCATTCTATTCCGTGCTAAAAACAAAGCAATGAACCAGAACCCAAAACTCTATTTTGGTAATTCAGAAATAACATGTAACAGTAGCTGTAAGTTTCTGGGCGTACACTTCTGCAATGACTTGAGCTGGTCTGATCACGTGGGTCATGTAGAGATGAAAATGGCTCAATCCATTGGTGTTATAAGCGGCATTGACCATCTTCTTCCACATTCTGTGGCAAAGCAGCTATATAATTCTCTTTTTCATTCGCACCTCACATACTGCAACTTAGTTTGGGGCACATGTAATAAGACCGATGCACAAAAATTAATCACCATGCAACAAAAAGCATTGAAGCTAATAACTAAAAGGCCAGATATACATAGCAATTTATTTTCTGTTTTTCGTGTATTGTGTTTCACTGAATGCTACAAACTTAAATTGATGGTTCTTATTTATAATCGTATAAAACGAGACTTTGCTTCATTGAGCATTATGTACCTCACTCGTCACATTAAGTATAACTTACGAAGGACGTTACTTGTTCCAGCTCGATCTAGAACAAATTATGGTACACAATCACTTGACCATCAAATAGTAGATATATGGAACAGTTTTCCTTCTGTAGTAGAATTATCGCAGATAAGCAGATCTGTACATTATTTTAAAAAGAAAGTAAGATTACTCTTCGATCCAGGATGAAGTGCTTGTTTTTTTGTGTGTGTGTGTTATGTGCATGCAATGTATTTTGCCACTTGCGATGTATACTTCTGTTCACCTGGTTGTACTTCACTGCGTTTCAATTGTTAAGCTACACACATTGTTAGTTCCGCTTTGAATTGTGAATTATGATTGATACTATTGTACCTCTTCATTCATAAAATCAAATCACAACTTTACTCTGATGGACATATCAACATAATAATAATATCTGGGGCTTAACGTCCCAAAACCGCGATATGATTATGAGAGACGCCGTAGTGGAGGGCTCCGGAAATTTCGACCACCTGGGGTAAATACGTAAGGAAGACGTTAACTTATACACCGAAAGCACATAAAGATCAACCATTGCGATACTTCCAATGGTTACCCAGGCTAAAGACTTCATTTACTCGTCCGCATATGTACCACCGCTATAGCATGTCAAATATTTCCGATGGACAGGAATCACTTTAGCAAAGACAGTCATTTAACGTAACGGAACGACTAACGCGTTGTATACAAGATGCAGCCGCTCCTTATGGGGTACTCCGTAGGAGCGGATTATGGATTAATTTTGATTACCTGGGTTTATTTACCCTGCACCTAAATCCAGGTGCAGGAATGTTATTGCATTTCGCTTTCAACGAAATGCAGTCGCCGCTATCGGGAATCCAACCCGATTCCTGAAGTTCAGAAGCGCTACACCGGCAATACGATGAAAGAAAACGAACTGAACATAGACATCATTGTCTTCAGAATACATGAAGATTTCACCGTTATACAACTAATGCGCTTAAGGAATGCTCATTTTTCTCAATTAAAGCGACTGATGGATGGCCTATACGCATATGTGTCTACAGGTTATATTACAATGACCGACGTGCAAAACAGGATTTTCAGCTAGCTCGCCTGAGAGCTACACCAGTTAGTGACTTCGTCAGTGCGGCATAACTGCGTCATCAGGCCTAGCTCATGGTCACGCATTGGAGGCCAAGTGAATTCGTCATTGCCGACAGTCATTCGTCGAGGATGGCGTAATCATGGACGCTACATATATGCAACAGACGCGAGAAAAAAGAAAGAAACATTGCTTTTTTTTTTTTACTTCGGCCGCCACACACTTGATAATCTCTCGCGCGTTTACTCGCGGTACACGTACATTGCTTAGCTTCAAAGCTTCCGCTAGTTGTTTACAGAGGCATGTTGTCAGGCAATTATCCATTGTGCACTTGATTGCGCTACGCCATGCCACGATATGCCACGCCCGGCGAACGGCTACACTGTTCTTGAAACAATAGCGAACGGCGGACGTGAGCCGTCAACCGACAATAACGTTTCATGGCTATTCACAAGGGGTCGCGCCAATGATGAACGACAGAAGATGTCGAGTGGAAATTACTTCGAAACAGCTTAGATTACACATATGTTTTAATCAGCGCCGCAAGGATCGGTCATAGTCGCTTGTCAATAACGCCTAAAGAAATGAATAGATCAAAGTCCGGAGCTGATAAAAATGCGCACAATGGTTCATTTGCTTCATATATCCTATGGAGAAAATTAAGCAAGTATAGCTGGAGAGTGCGTGGTCGTGTATACTGGCTCCTGACAGTGGCCGCATGGGTGGGCGTGACACGCGCACACACATGCACATTATTATTATATATATATTAGGGGTGTGCGAATATTCGAAAGTTTCTAACATTCGTCGAATATTACATTCGCAATATTCGTATTCGATTCGAAAATCGTGTATTCCAAAAGTTTCGAATATTCGAAAAATTCGAATATGCGATTCGATTATCATGCACAAAATAACTCGTCTTCCACATTTCTGCTGCGCTCGTATAGCTAAAAACGTTGCCGAGAGGAGCGATAAACATCGTAAATACACGAAGGCACGATATCTGCCTGCGACGAGCGCCCCAATACGTATGATTTATTCCTGGTGCATCTCCGACGTACAGCGCTGTTGGCGATCACGTAACCGTACATTTTCAATATTATGCGGCCGTAACGTGCCGCACTACCATTCGTTCACTATGCGGGACCACTTCTGAAGAAAGAGTGACCCATGTGACTGGTGGCAGACTGTAGGCACCTTCAGATACCCCAGTCTGGCAGAGCTTTGCCCCGTTTAACTCCCTATACAAGCCACTTCTGTTCCAAGCGAGCGTGCCTTTTCAGTGGCAGGGGGGGAGGGTTGTCTCTGTTAGAAGGGAGCGCCTGCTGCCTGATCATGTGGAGCAACTCATATTTCTTCATGATAACATGTAGTCATTACTTTCATTGTGCCGTGATATTTGCTTGCGTCGTGATATGCATTGCGCTAGCCTGAACATTGTGTTCTGGAGATAGCAGTGTATGTTGTATTACCAGTCAGGCTGTTAATGCTTGTTTTTTTTTTTTTTTCAAATAGCTACATGTTAAATAAAATAGTGTTACTGTGGAGGCATTTTTCCTTTGATATTCGATATTCGATTCGGTATTCGAAGGTGGATATTCGTATTCGATTCGTATTCGAAAAATTTGATATTCGCACACCCCTAATATTGTATATATATATATATATATATATATATATTGTAACGAGAGAAACAGAGACAACGCCTGTTCACTAGGCCGGCTGTTCTATTCTGAACCTCGTTCTTCTCTTCTTCGCACATCCTGCTCTCGCGCCAGAGCCCCGTTGTCGTTCTTCGTCATTACACTCGGCCACGACTGCGAGCGGCCGCAGCTGCCCACAGTGTCTCTGGTGGGCGGCACTGGCTGCATCGAGGTGGCCGATCTCGGCCACGCAGTGACTTGGTTTGATGAGGTGCCAAACGTAGTTCAGGCGGGCGGCATTGACTGTGTCGCGGTGGTCGGTGTTGGATACGCCGTGACTTGTCCGGCTGAGCTGCCGAGCATTCCGGAGGGCGACATTGGCTGTGTCGGGGTGGTCGTTGAAGGCCTTGGTCACGCTGTGACTTAACAGGCTCAGCGGCAGGAAATGACGCTAGTGGATGACCCTTGTTGCGCGACCTTGGGAGAAGGCTCAGCGCTGCCGAGTCATCAGTGTCCATAACTTTAGCGTCGCACAGAGGTGACAGATGTGTGTGCAAGGAAACGTCTTGCGCTGGCGTCGCGGGAGCGTAACACTTAGATAGCAGAGGCATGTCTTCAATGTCTGCAGCCGTGTTGGTCTCCCCGGCCTCCATGGGCCTCCCGGCCTCCGGAGGGTCTCCCCGGTTCCCATTCGGCGCAAGGTGACCATCTGCTGTCATGGGCTCGTTCGGCTTCTGGACTGCACGCGTGTCAGGCATTAGAGGAGCCGGAGTCTCCACGTTTCCAAGTGATGATGAGCTTGGGGTCTCCGTCCTCGGCTTCGGTGGCCCGCAGGTGGTCTCGGTCTGGAGCAATGTATGTGTGAGGTGTGTCCAGACGCGGAGTCTGAGGTCTGGACTGCGATGTTCGCCTTGCGGATTGCGTCAGTGTCTGTGGTGGTGCGTTCCGCAAAGCTTGCTGTGAATGAGGTGCCGGACACAGCTGTACCGTCGCGGCAGTTCTCTTCAGGAACTCGGTACCTGAGAGTGAGCACGTCAGTGCAGGGCGCACCTGCACCGTCGGGATGATGCCCTTCAGGATCTCGGTCATTGAGGGAGGGCAGGGTGGTAGAGGCTTGAGCTGCACTGTCTAGGCTGTGGGTCTGACAGCTCCCATCCGGGGTTGACAGTGGATCTTGAGCTAGGTGGTCGCAGGCATGAGGTAGCGGGCGAAAAAGACTCATCAGCTTGGCTGACCATTCCGGCCAAGATCCTTGCCGGACGCCTTCGTAGGCATGCCATGCCTTGGCGGCATCGCGAAGGTGGTCGATGGCCACCCACCATTTGTGCTGGTCTGTCCAGGCCTCGCGCGCTCCCACAGCGTTGACGGTCGCCACCCAATTTCCGACGTGGTCCTGAAAGCCGCGGAACTCCGGTATTTCGCAGGCAGCCGGCGATGGTAACATGCCAGGCGAAAATCCAGAGTGAGCCGACGCTAAGCAGGCCAGTTGGTAAGAGAGCTGCGTGAGGGCATACCGCAGCTCTCTGCGACTCTCGGGTGAGCTCTCTTCATGGTCTTGCGAGGCGGCGGCGGCGGCCAACGCGGCATTGAGCGAGTGCAGTGCTGGCAAGGCGGTAGGACACAGCACGGAGATCGACGCTGCCAAGGCGTTCACCGTGGCTCGGAGTCGCGCGATGGTGGCGGAAAGCTCGGCGGCGGTCTCGGTTGATCCGCGCGTGGAGCCAGTGGTGACGTCCGAGGAGTAGGACACAGCATTCCTGGGCAACGGTAGGCCGTGTACTATGTTGGCGGCGCCGGGGTAAGCCTGCCCTTGAGCCACCGAAGAGGCCTGGACGCCGTCCTTGAATGGTGGCACAGGTGCTTCCGGCAGTAGTAGCGAGACGGGCTGCATAATCGCTCCTTCGAGCGAAGGTCCGCAGCGCCGATGAGCCACGAGGACGCACTTACGGTTCATAGTTCGTAGACTGCGCCATTGTAACGAGAGAAACAGAGACAACGCCTGTTCACTAGGCCGGCTGTTCTATTCTGAACCTCGTTCTTCTCTTCTTCGCACATCCTGCTCTCGCGCCAGAGCCCCGTTGTCGTTCTTCGTCATTACTATATATATATATATATATATATATATATTGCTTTTCTGCACCCTTTAGCGAGCGATAGAGAGAGAAGGGGGGGGGGGAGAGAAATGCTTTAATGAAAAGCTGGAGCTGTTAGCCTGGCTATTCTCGCCTGACATGCAACTTCAGGTGCTGGGTGATGATTATGGCTTCACATAACAAACACCTAACGCATAATTATAAACACACACACACACAGACTACACTGTTTACAAAATTTTCTTAGGGCTCGTGGCCCGCAAGAACGTGAACAGCGCTTTCGTGGTGCTTTGCCATGGGCCCCGAATATGCCTCAGTTCTAAGCTCGGGTCCCGTCGAAGGTGTAACGCAGCCTTCAGAGACTATCTCCCTGATGCGTGTCGCTCGCAGTCTCACAGGACACGTTGCAAGTCTTCTGGGGCGTTAACTGAATGCACGTTGGCGAGTCAGACTGTTTAAACCTTGCTGTCAAGATAGCCAATGTCTATGACCTGGCGGGTTTATTAGTCAGCGGGCCGATCGACACGCAGCACCCGCTAACGGCAACGACGTGCGAAAGCGTTCGACGACAATGTATCACGACTCTTCCGAGATATCGGTGCGCACTACGCAGCAACCCTGCGGGGGGGGGGGGGGGGGGGGCTGCACGCCCCCGTAGTTCAAGAACAGCGCCCACAGAGTGCAAGCACGTGAAACGCGCCCCTCTCTTGACGCCTCGTTCGGTGAACCACGCATTCAAGCTCACACGGTTCACTGCCCGACCCCCACCGCTTGCACGCATCCCCGCAACGAATTCGTTGACGCACGAGCGCGTATGCGAGAGCGGGTATCGCTCATACACCGCTTGATTAACTATGCATCCATACACCGTCAGCGGAACGGGGGGCTCCACTTCGAATTATCTTTCCGAGCCGAGTAGCCGATCGATTAGTGTTACGGTCAATGAACACGTAGTTTATTGAGCATTGACGTACCATAAAGCGACATGCGTAACCCAGTGAATCCAACAGACAATTTAGCCAAGGACAGCGTAGCAGACATTATATGTTGTTTTTAGCCGTAGTGTAATAATTATGACATAAATGCGAAGAATTTGAAGTAGACGAAAAAGCGCTTTTTCCGTCGATGGGATCCGAACCCACCACCTTCGAACAGCATGGACATAAAGGAACACTGAAGTAAAGCACTGAATCAGTGTAGAGTGGTAAGCATTTATTTCGGGCTCTATTGGCGGTAATGTTGCGACTCTACGGTAATCAAAATCAAAGAAGATTAACATTTGAGTTCTCTTTTGAATTCCGCGCAGAAAATCTGTCCGTCGTCACAAATTTCATACCACTTGTTTATATTTTAGCCACGCTGTCTAAATATGGATTATTTAAACTACATTAAGGTTTTTTTTTTTGCAGCAAAGAAGCATATGCAGGCTTTTTTTTTAGCAGGCGCCGTCAATATGCGACGTCACAGTGTAGAAATTCTTCGAAGTTGGCATCTCAACTATTACCTTTCCTTAGCGCCTTCTCTATTTATTTTCTTACAAACATCTCGAGCCAACAGTGGTACTTTGGTATTAGGGCGGGGTAATTTTGCAATCCAACTCAAAACACTTTTCTATATCGTGTTCCTTTAGGAAAAAAAGCTTCACAAGTCAATCAATCATTCCATTAATCAATCCAACAATCAATCAAATCTTAATTTTATTGACCAATTCAAAGAAACGATTACAATCTATCCGGCCCAATGAGCGTGAGAGGAGCAACTGAACTAAATAATTATAAACGAGAATACCGAAACAGCAGAGCAGATTAAAAAGCAAGCAAAAGCATGCCGGCATTCCGGTTGCGATTCAGAGGAGGAAATGGCTTTGAGGAGGCGATGCAATGCGTTTACTGTACGCAACTGATGGTCTACTACAGTTAGAAAAGGCATGGGAGCATAGAGACGGGTATACCCGAGGATGCTAGCTGGTATGACGGCATCAGAAAGTTTGCAGGCATTAAAGGCAATCATCTGGCAGAAGAAAAGGGTCATCGGAGATCAATGGGGGATGCTTTCGTCCCGAAGTAAACGTAACAACCCAAGCAGGGGCGTAGCCAGGGGGGGGGGGGGGCTGGGGGGTTCTAACCCCCCACCCGGAAATTTTCAATTTTGCTTGCGCATATATATACACACACACATACAAACGCACGCACGAACATACATAATGTATGGTTGAACCCCCCCCCCCCCCCGAAAAAAATTTCTGGCTACGCCCCTGAACCCAAGTAATGACGACATTATGTTATCACTTTACACATCGTCCGCCACAGTGGTACAATGGTCACCGCGCTCGGCTGCTGAACGAAGGTCGCGGGTTCGATCCCGGCCGCGGCGGTCGCATTTCGATGGAGGAGGGGAAATGTTAGAGGTCCGTGTACTCTGCGATGTCAGAGTACGTTACAGAACACGAGATGACCGAAGTTAGCGAAGCTCTCAACTATACGGCGTGCTTCATAATCTCATCTCGGTACTGGCACGTAACACCAAAGATATTATTACTTTACACATTTAAGCTGTCCGTATATAGGCGAGGACGGTGTAAAAGCTTTCGGTCTACATAGTTCCTCCTAAAGCCCCTGCTATTATTCTTTGTTTCTGTATCTTGCGAATGTCTCTGCATGTCTAACTTCGCTGTAGCATTTCAACTATTAGTAATTATACGAAGCCAACTTATATACCACGAACTTTTATTTCATTACATCGGTACAAGCTGCGATCCATGCTGACACCAGTCAACGTCCTATTGCGCAATGCAAAGCTGCAACCAATCAGGCTGCAGGAGCACACAAGACGCACTCGGCCCACATCTCTTTGTGTTAATGTCATTCGGATATGCAGTTCATTCCAGTGTACCGCAAATTGCTTAATGAGCAGTGGTTTGAGTGTACGAGCTATTTAATAGTAGCGTATTAGGCTGTGCTGTTACATTACTTTTTGATGAGGCCGTAGGGCCGCGCATACGAAACATGGACGACAATTATAAGAACAAACACGAGTGATTAGTTAGTCCATTCGGTTGCGTCATCGTGGTTACCAATATGCGCTGCCATATTCAATTAACAAGCGAACTCCAACAAGTACGTATTAACGAAGTTTTTGTTGTAGTTTCTTTTTTTAAGTATCTTTTATGTTGTCACTTGAGCCATTGACTTTTATTCTCTTAACCTCTGAATTCCTTATAAGCATAGATGCACTATCCACGTTCCAATGAAACTTGAGAGCACAATCACTTCACTCACAAAAATACCCGCTCTGCCTTGCGCCCCTCTACTTTACACAACTGGACGCTTCCAGTCACTACGCCATAGACAGACACTACCAGACCGGTTTTAAATTATGTCTCGTTTTATGTTACGTATAACAAAAAGCAAAACTTGACGCCTGTGCGTACGAGCTTTTTTTTTTTTTCCTGTCGCTATGCTCTGTTTGGAACTGTCGCGACACCAGGACGATGACACACTGCCAGTGCAAGAGTGACAGTTCTTCTCGTACACCGGGTCAGGTTCCGGCCGTGCCTTCGCGCGGTGTATCCGTTACTCGGTCATCCGGCCCGCTCCGGTTCCCCCCCCCCACCCCCCCAATCCGGTACAGTGCGGGAGTGCGGTACCCTTTAAAATTTATCAAGCCATCTCGTGTTCTCGACGCCAGACGCCGGATAGTTTTTTTTACTCGTGAGCCATGCAGGGCTTTCGCCGTAATGTAATTACACTATACACCGTCGTTGGCACTACGCATCCTATAAGAATGCGCAGGAGATCGGAGGAGGACAGAATGGAAGGGTAGTGGCTAATCTAGCTGGCATCAAGCGAAATAAATGAGGCAGGCCTCGTCCTATCGGGAAATTGGGGGCAACCGAAACTGGGAGAGTGCGCACCTGACCAACATTCAATTTATTTATTTTTTATTTATTTATTTTCTTCGTTCTATCGCACTGTACAATGCTCTCTTCTAACTGTTTCCTTCCTCCATGCCGGGAATTGGAATTGCATCCACGTGCTCAGCAGCGCAACGCTTCTACTGCTACAGGCAACAACGACGATCGTGCGTTCATATCCAGACAACAATGAAATGCCGCAACGTAAAATGACAAAGTGAGCTCGATAAAAGATGAGATTGCGCCTATACCAGAGAACGGCTGAACGCCAACATGCCCACGATCTAGAGAGCATCACGCATTGGGAAACGACGCATACAAACACGCACGTACCCGGCGCATGTTCGGCGGCCGCACTTCTGTATACGCTCGCCGAGTTTTTCGTGTACTATGCCGCCTCCGCCCCGAACTCTAACTCGTAACAAGCTTCGTATAAAAATTAAAAGGGAGTTAGAGGTATCTAGTTTCTTTCGCTCATGCGCGGTCAAGTAAACGAGCAGCAGCCAGCGACCTCCCGATGATCACCGCTGCGATGCCAGATCAAGCACGGACGCCCCTTTTCCACGAGTGCATACCCCTGTAAACACCGCACTCCATATGATTTCGAGTGCTTCACTAAAACTTCTCGGTCGTTCGACGATAGTACAGGTATCCCGCGAACGAGACACAGATCAGTACCTGTAGACTGCATCGTATATTATATTAGGTTTATATTAGCGTTCTTGAGTGAAACGAATTCGATGCTGCCGTCGAGACAAAATAGATCACTGAAATTCATTAAATTCTCTTGTTCTTCGTGCCGAAACTACAATACCATTATGAGGTGCAGGCCGAAGTAGGGGGCCCCGGAATAATTTTTACCGCCTTGGGTACTAGATAATACCTAGGGTTTTATCTGCCAAAACTACGATACGATTATGGGGAACACTGTAGTGGCGGGCTCCGGAAATTTCTAACAGTACACGAGCCTCTATAGCTTCTAGCCTCCATCGAAATGCGACAGCAGCGTGCCGGGATCGAACACGTGACATGCGGCAAGCATGTTATAGCGGCTTGACAAAGGCCCCGCCCCTGCACAGTTTGGCAGCAGACTGCTATTTTCATAAAGCAACGCAGTTAAAAGAGCAGGAGTTCGTCGATGCACAAAATATGTTTCGAAAAACATTGTTAAAGAGCACGCCAATATGCGCTCGATCGACAGCAATACCTTCGATCCATTTTCCTGCTTTCGTGCGCGCACAAAGGAGTATTTTACAGGGCAATGCATTTGATAACAGTTTGAATCACTCGTTAACGAAGCAAAATTACAAATGGCTTATGAACGTAGAAGAAAGATACGAAAGAAAAAAAAAGCGAGCTCGGTGGTATCAGCCACTGGCCCGCTTCAAACGATGCTCATAATATCCATCAATCGAGCCATCGGTGGAGTATGAGCTCGGAGTCGATGTCCTGTTGCGAAAACGTGCGCACTTCATCGGGACTTCCAACAATACGGCGGGACGTGATGTATGTACGACCGCCATGCGGGCACTTGACAGGCTCGAGAGGATTGCCGCCGACGTTCGACGAACGAGATAACGCGAGACGAGGAACTCTTTCATTTTTTGCGGCGAAGTACTCTTATGAGGGGTAATGCGCGCATACAAGGAACTTGGGAAGTGAAAAGACAGCCTTTGTTTGCGCTTACGAAGGAGGTTAAAAAAAAATTGCTGGAGTGGCGATTATTGCGCAATAGTGACGCCGTGCCCACCAAAAGATGGCGGCTGCGCCCGCCATCTTAGTAGGGGCACGATATATCACCGTCGTTCGACGAAGGAAAGAGAGCATTTTCCACGCCCGCCAGAGAAGTTTAATATGGCAACTTTTACGGGTCAGATACTGCTGCAAATGTGTCCTTGTGTTGCTAGTTTTCATAAATAAGCCTCAAAGTCATGGCAAATTTTATTGGATATCAATCGCCAATACTCCTCTCGACGAGTTACTTTTGTCGGCAACAACGATCTTTTATTTTATAATTAACGTAGCATTTACACTAATAGATCAAAGCCATTTGATCTATAAGTAGGCACCATCAGAAAAGAGCATGCTTCCGAGCTCATTGATGGGCAAAAGCTGCCTTCACTTTCGCTGGCAAGGCGTTTCGAGAGCTTCCACTCCAGAATTTTTTAGGGGCGAAGCTCCTTAAGGCGGCACCCGTTCGTCCCTCGTAGTCGTAGTAGTCGTAGTGCGTAACCAGTCTTACGCTTTGACCTCCAAGGTGGTGCCGGTGGGAGATTTTTCCTGTGCGTTGTTGAACAATAAAAAATTCGCAGCGTGCGCGTTAACTAAAAACCGAATTCTTCTGTCTCTCATTCCCCATTAGCAGCCATTGTCATGTTCCAGTAGGAAGCGTTAGTAGAAGTAGAAGTGTAAGTGTTAGCTAAAAGCCGACTTCTTCTGTCTCTCATTCCCATTAGCAGCCATTGTTTACCTCCAAGGTAGTGCCTGGTGAGATTTCTCCTGTGCGTGATTAAACAATAAAAATTTTGTTCAAAACGCCGTTGATTGATGAAATAAACCAACGAAAGACGCCAGATGTTTTGTAAAAGCAAGACGAAAGAACGCCAGATGTTTCTAAAGCAAAACGAAAAGACGCCAGCTGCTTAACGAAAGACGCCAGATGTTTTCTAAAGCAATGGTTTTCTAAACAATGAAAATTCACAGCGTACATGTAAAATTAAAGTGAGCTGCAAGTCGTCATCACTCATCGAACCTTTAGTATAAACGCGCCCGATCTCACGTCGGTGATGATGTACTGGGCAGAATTCACGGAAGATTCACGGTTTACCGATGAACCTCCGCAGCTTCGCCCACTCATCATTCACTCCGTGGATATGCTGTGATTTTTTTAAACCTCCTTGGCGCTTACGCCCTTGAACGAGGGTGTAATACTTGTAAGCCGGAACAAGTCTAAAGCACCTCGCCGAGCATCCTACGAGGCACAGGTTCGGATGGATCTAATCATAATAGGGTCATTCCATTCCAAGTGTCCCAGACGTGGCGCTCGCACATCGCAGATATTCCTGATAATATTTGCACCTTTTGCCTGTGCCACATGGAGTATTGTGGCAAAACATTTTTGCTCGAAAAATATTTTGACGATCGTGGCGCCCCCTCGAAGTTCGCTTGTATTTGTTAAACTCTGCCATATAAAAAAATGTGTATAAAATCTATTTTTTGTGTGGAACTTTGAAGCCGCGCTTGCGCTATTACAGAGATTCTGTTTAGTTGCCATATTTATTAATTCCGAAATTTTTGTGTTTCACTAACAGCTACGCATTTTGAAAAACTACAAAAATCTTCAAAGTTTATTTTTTCTTGAGCTATCTCGAACTAACCCTAACCAATCTTAATAATAGTATGAGTTTCAGGAAAGTGTATTTTAGTACAAAAATGTTTAGGGGTAAAATAGACCTCAAGTCATCCGGAAAAAAAATTGTGAAATTAGAGAAAATATGCGATTTGTCGCATGTTTGACCGTATTTTTCGTACTGATGCGGTCCAAGTAAAAATCCTCATCATGCGGCGTTTGATAGAAGACTATCGCTAAATAATGAAGAAAGTCTAATCAAATCAGTTTTTGTTTGAAGAAAGAATCTTTGAATTGGCCCTCGGAACGCGCCCTGCATTTCTTTTTTTGTTGCCACTTCGCCGCAACGCACGTTGTCGCCCTTGAAGCTGGCTATCGTCACAGGCGGTGGCAGATGTATGTCAGAGATGTATGTGAGTAGCTCGTGAGTGGTCTAAAGTCTTGTCGCGTTGATGTCAGGGCGACGAGTAATGAATTCGCGTTACAATGTTCGCTTGCTTGGTGGGCCCAATGGGAAGTATGGACGCCCGAGAGCAACTTATCGTTGGCACATTGTGCTACAGGGCCGTCTGCACAACTAGCACACCCATACTGAAAGAAGTAATGCACATTGTAGACACTTTTCTTTTTCTTGGTACACGTGTGGACGTCACGAGATGCACGTGAATTTTTCTGCGATCCGGCGTACACTAGTCGCAGAAGAAAGATTGGCCGCGTATCTGCGTGCTTTGTTGCAAATGTCGTCGAAAGACGATAGTCTTGTGCCGGCCGTAGTGCACGACTCTTCCTCCTCTATGTTGAACCGCCGCACCTGGCTCATAGCGTCGCATTTTCAGCGCAGCCTAAGAAACACTAGCATTATCAGCGCAGCCTAAGAAACATTAGGGTCTGTAGAATTACTTATCTATGTATTTTCTAGTAAAGGAACACACCGCCGAATACTTACGTATTTATGCTGCGCCTCAGATATGCGTAATATTTGCTTTTTGATCGACAATGCTCACAAGTATGAACGGCCATACCAGTTCAAGATGGCTGGGCGTTCAGAGAGTGGTTAGACTTCGGCCGGGTAGCTGAATCGGGTGACAGACAGACAGACAGACAAACAGACAGACAGACCAAAATTTCTGCGTTTAAGTTCCCCAAGAAAGACTATCGTCTTTAATAAACTGCGCTACCGCACTCGATAATTTACTGTGTCATCGTCATTTTGCTATATTAAGCGGATTCCGTGTGATATATTAAGTATAGCCAGAAAGAGCCCTGAGACACGCGCGCGCACTACGCCCGAACCAAAAGTCCAAGCCGAAGGCTGGCGAGACGGAAGGCAAAGCCAAGCAAACAACCGCAGCCTCCAGCTTCAGCCCTCACCCGACGGCGAATCACAGGACGGAGTTCATTCCGCAACGTAAGACTCAATAAACATAAGTCGTATTACCAATTGAAATCAAAGCTCCTCAGGTAATTCGGTTCACTTCGATCACCTTCACTATTTTTATGTTCACAGCATAACGAAGGCTTCTGACAATGTCTTCGAGCGTATCATGTCCTGCGCGAGCCGACTCACTTTTACATTTGCAATTTCTTTAACTTAGTCACAGCATCGCTCCGCCATGCATGGCTGAGCTTGACTTCCGTTTGTATCCATTCCATCTCTCTAAATACTTTTTCTTTTTTTTTTGAGCGCCATATGTCCTGTGCTCCCGTCTTTCGCGCTGCCTTAAAGATGGGCCCGGTTTCACATTCATGCTCTACTAATCATCGGTATCATTATGTATCTCCTTCGCCTCCAGAGGCATTGTAGTTGAGAGTACACATACAAACGAAAAGCTTAGCAAAATAATCAATCCGCAATCCGCAAGCAACAACAGGCGGAAGAACATACCACAGTCCTATCATCCGACGAATGAACAAACAGAGCAAGGCACAACCTCAACAAGAAGATGAAACAAGATTGCGGTCTGATATACGTTTCTGGATTCCTATTTCACAAAAGCACACACTATTGTGGAAGCCTGCTGAATGAATCACGGGCTATGACGTAACGCGGCGACGGAAAGGGGCGGGAGCGAGCGTGTAAACAGTCAAATCACGTGCCGTGCCCACAACATTTGGCAGCCGTTCAAGGCGAAGAAAGAAGCGCACCGAAACGGCTTAGGCGAAGTAGAATGGCGCGTTAAGAAACACACGCACACTTTTTAGCGGCCGGAATGTGAATTAACATCATATCGTCGACGGAAACGCCTTCAGCGTCGACAAGATGGTGACCGTGAGACTGCGCATGGATGCTGTGAAAAACAATGAAAACGCTGCTGCAATTTCTGAAAGATACCGGAGTAATTCACCATCTTTGACATTGAGCACGGTATACATTTACAACGTCAGCGGCACCACAGTGGTCTTGCTTCTGTCCTCTCAAACTTTCCATCCCTTCCCTTGTGCAGAGCAGCCAAGCGGGCTCAACCCTGGTTAAAAAGGTAGTGACAGAAAATTTTTGTGTGGTTCTTTCTTTTTTTGCGTCAAATGAAAGGCCGAGCCCTCAAGAGCCAAGAAAACGTACTGGTAAGCGTGAGTGCGCACTGACAATTGGATTACATGTTTTAAAAAGCTAGTTTCGGTTCCTAACGTACCCTGACGTCGCGACACGGTATTAGTTCCCCGTCACGTGTTCACGCAAGACGTTTCCGCGGCCGCTCCGCTCTGTTAGGAACGCACACAAGCGGCCATTTTGTTCGTTTTAGTACCTGACGTCTTCGTGAATGGCCATACTGGTGCGACACTGTAGCCTGACGTCACGCTCGTGTCGATGATGTCAGATGCGCCGAACGAAAATTGACTTTAATTATCCAAATAAAACATCAGCATTTCCTGAGCTTTCACACTTACTCAGAGCCGTCTCTGTTTACAGGAGATTTGTATCGTGGAGTAAGGTTGGTGACAGTGCCCCTTTAACCTACCTAACTTTCTGTTATCCTTCTCTTGCTCGAACATTGTTGTTCAGAGACGCATCGCTAGTCGCGATAAACACAGTTCATAAGTGCACCCTTAGAATACGATGATAGCACTACTCAATCGTAGCGTCTCGTGTTCCACAACTGTCGGAAACAAGTTTTGCGCGCATTCCAAACACAGACTGAAGAAAACTGCTGGTCAAAGAATCATCGTTGTACTCGCGGAAAATATCTGGGCACGAAATGTAAGTCGTGAGCAGTGAATGAGAAGGAACAGCGAATTCACCTTTTTAAAAAACAGTTACTAGCTAAGGCAGCGTTAAAATATACGCGTTGTAACTTGTCAGGGGCAACGAACGGGTTTGCTGAACAAATTGCGGGCCAAGTACTTCTAAAAGCCTTCATGTCATATTTAAAAAAAAAAAAAAACAAGAAAGAGAACTTTAGCGTTTCATATTTAATACCAGACAGAACGCGTGGATTTGCAAGTCTTACGCCATACGACTGCAGCGTAACCAGGGTGCAGAAATGCAAGACATTACAGGCCTACACCGCGTACAAAAAAAAAATAACGTAGCATGTCATATATAAAAAAAGAAGCGGCGAGATAAGCCATACGGGCTGTCTGGCTCAAGCAAGCGTAAATAGACTACGCCACGATTGTATAAAGACGATGCGCACGGCACTTGTTTTTTCCCGCTTGTATAGCGAACCTTGGTATGCCGTACAGCAGTCCTCTTTTAACTCTGCTCATGAAATGTGCAGCAGTACTTTCACCCCTACTGCACAAGCAACTGTTGCCGCCCGCAGACATGCCGCAGCTGTCAAGCTGTAGATGAGTCTGTCTGACTTAACAAGCAAAGCAGTCGCACTAAATCCATGTACGCTACACCGAAATTGACTTGAGCGCTATCCTTTTTACCACTGCGGCAAAATAGTACAATAAGCTCTCATGTCCGTCTCGGTGGAACTGTGCTTACGGTGTTCGGCCGCTGACGTGAAAGTCGCAGGTTCGGTCCCGGCCGCGGCGATTGCATTTAGATGGAGGCGAAACGCTAGAGGCCCGTGTACGCTGCGATGTCAGATGGTTCAAATTTCCGGAGCCCTCCACTACTGCGTCCCTCATAACCATATCGTGGTTTTGGCAGGTAAAACCCCAGGTGTATTGATATTGTTACAATCAGCTAAGAGTCGGGCACTATATATACATAGGCACGTTACACGCTTTAGTAGACGGCATTTTGCTTTCGAAGCTAACGCAGTGAGAGGAACTCGCTAATTTATCGCACATATCCACTGGATATTATTTGCGTTTGATGCCTTTGTCACGAAGTCTTTTAGAACTTTAACACCACACCGGTTGTGCTGCAGCGGCAATACAATATTCATCGCACTTAGTACATTTACGGTAGGGCACTCCTAGTGTTTAGTCGTAAAAGTCGCCGCCGCAGATACTTATCTCCCCAGCTCGAGATAATGACAATTTGTCTGGCTGCACATTTGAGATCAGCGGCTAGGTCGCCACAAATTATCAACTATGTTGGACTCCCGGGCTCCGAAAAGTCTCGCGGCTATTAACGAGGCAGAGAGTTCTTCGATGAATCGTATAACGATACGCCTGGGAGGAGCCATTAGCAACATCACTCGTAAAATGTCTCGCTCGTTTCAGGATTAGTAGTAAGCTCGGATAATAAATAAGCTATATAAGCTATAAGCACTGTTAACGCGAATTCTGATCTCGCTTGACAGTAGTAGCGGCACGGACGGACGAAAAACTCGACCCGTAAACAATCGCGCCGCAAGAAAAAAAAAAAAAAGCCAGGAGCTTCGCCTCTCCGTCTCGTCGCATTGACGGCCTCAGCACTTTTTCAGCGCGACACAACAACGAAAGCGCCGACAGGTGATGAGGCGAGTGCCGAAAACGTTGCAGCAGTCGCGCGTTTTCACTGCGAACGGGCTCGAAAGGGAATTTCGCGTACTACCTGTGCCTGGCAGCCGGCGCTCGCTAACTTATACATATCCCGGAAAGTGCAGTACACGCCCGAGCGAAAAATAAAAAAAAAGCGACACACTGCGAGCTCGCAGAGGAAACAGCAGCGGCGCGACTGTCCCTTCCACCGGCAGTGGGAACGGAAAACGAGAAAAAAAGACCGTCCGGTGCTTATTTTTCCGGCGGGCAGCGCACGGTAGAGTCGCCAGACAACGTGCGCACACAATACACCGCCAGCCGCCAGCTTGACCAGTACCGAATTCCCGGGTGGCGCCGCAGATACGGAGGTGAAGTGTGCAACGAGGGGTGGCGGCCGCCGCGTGGCCCCCCCAAGAATGTGGCCCCTCGCGAGAAGCCCCCCATCAACGACCCCCGAGAAGGACGGGGGGCGACGTCGAAGCTAGCAGTCGCCGAGGACGACGCGGGTGCGACGACCACCTGTTCACGGCGCCCACACCTTTCCGACTCCACTCACCGTTTCGAACTGTCCGCCGAGCTCTTCTCGTTGTTCGTCCGAGAGAAGCAGAGACTGTCGCGTTCCCGCCATGATCGTCGTTACGGGGTTCCTTCTTGGTCCCGTCAAGCGAAGGGGGTCGCCTTCACACGCCTCCCCGACGGCTTCACCGAAGCACACGCACGCACTCGCAAGCCAAGACCGGCGGTGAGAAATCCGCCGGCTCAACGGGCAGGCAACCGCCGCTGCCACTAGCGACCGCGACGCCGCCTCGCGGACGTGAATCACACCCGTGACGCAACTTTCGCTGCCTGCCGCGTGACGTACGCGTAGAGGTGACGTCATGCATATACGGTCCCTGCATCTCTCACAGGACCGAAACGCGCGTGCGCGTGATGTTCATCGCGCTGGCGCTGCACTCGCGCGCGTCCGTACGAGGGCGCGAGATTACAAACGGCGTTCCACGGCGCCGCGCACGTTCGTGAACCGTGACCCTATTTCGACGAGGAAGGTGGCTGCGGGCCAACGAAATCGTCGAGTGAGCACCAACGATTCACCACCGTTGGCGCGAGCTAAACAAACACGTATTATAAAAAGATAAGGACGCTCGCTCGATCGTGAGTCAACGCGGCTGCTTTCATTAAAGCGGTATATAAACACCTTGCTGCACAGGTGACTCGGCTGAGTTCGAAAGCCGGAACCTTTTGCGGTGTGACGACCGCGAGTGTCATTGTCGCTTTTTCCGTAACTTGAACACGTAATAGCGTCGCTCACTTCATTCAGTTTCATGATATCATCCTTGCCGATCATTGAACTTCCGGCCTGTTGTTACTGGCATCATTGGATCCCTGGGGCAGGGGCGTAGCTATAAATTTTCTTGCTCGCTACGCCCCTGACCTGAAGGGCGGGGGGGGGGGGGGGGGGGGAGTCAGCCATCTTTTATGTAGGTGCGTGCGTGTGTTTGTATGTGTGTTTAATTGAAAACTTTCAGCCGGGCCGAAGTGGGAAAAGCGTTCATTTCCCCCTCGCCCACCTGTGCCCCCCCCGCCCCCGGCTACACCACTGCCCTGAACGTAGCAACATTATATATCATTTGTATATAAAATATGTCACCGAAAGTGTAGCATACACTTTATGCTAAGAGGACAGAAATACGCTTGTAACGTACGGGAAATGGTGCATATCTTCTCGTTGACGAGTCCGGAGGGCATTTGGCCCAAACCTAAACGATTATCTGTTTCTTTGCTTTATAAGTTCTGGTAAGTAGTTATTTTCACTCTAGTTTTCTGCTCCATTTTGTATTTATATTTTCTATAGTAGAAGCGACATCGATGCTCCCATCGTATGTGAGAAACGTGAAGCCGTGGCGGCGTTCTGCGCACAGCCATGTTGGGACGGAGTTTTCGTGATACCAAAGTCCCGCGGTCCACATTTACGCTAATGTTCCAAGTGTTTTGAAATGCGGGTACATTGAATCCCGTGCCTCATCCGCATAGCGAGATTTAATTTCAATTTACCGGGCGTTGCTACATACACGTTCCTTCAGTAACGGCGAAACAATGTTTCTTTTTTCTCACGGTGTAACGCACGCAAACAAAAAAAAAAGTGGTCGTGCTTCAATTATCCCCCTCTCTTTACGCTTTGAACTGTGCATCAAATTCATTCTTTCCCCACAGAACTCCCGTTGTTGCCTGTCGAGTAAACACAGAGATCACTGCGGCGTGGACTCGATGAAAAACCAAACAAAAAGTCTTCATTACACAACCTTAATTAGCTGTCAAAAAATCGACGGTGCATTCGGTTAAAACGATATATTCGCCACCAATTTATGTACAGCTAATGTATCTTAATGCAGTATTGAACGACGCATGGTTCCACATATAGGCCTCGATACAGCGTTTCGTTAAAGATAACGACGTTCTCACGTTATTTCTACCGGATATGGATCGCCGCAGGTTGCGGACGTTTGACAGAACATTGCAACTAAGGTTCGACGTATGATTTTTTGCCTGTACATAATTGCTGGCATTCTTTGTCACTCAGCCATATTAGGCACATACGTATCGGTGACACATAATAGCATAAAGATCGCACCTGTATCATCGTGAACCGGCATTCTTTAACCGCTGGACGCATTACACACTTCACGCGCCCCATTTCAAACTGGGAAATGTCGCCTCATGCGCATATTATCGAGTAACTTCATAACCAACAATGATTGCTGGTATTTTACGTACGAACATTGGGCAGTTCCACGACCACGCACAAACTGTGGTCTTCAAACAGTTTCCTACTGTCTTCCCACCACACTAAACAAATATACTATGCGATGAAAACATACGTTATGTTCCTAAAAACGCATTGCTTCAACTAATGTTATGAATGTCAACCTTGCTTTTGTGTTTCTTGAAAATGTGTGTTTCTTGCTGATTGTTATCACTTTGCTTTGTGTATTTCTATTTTGAAATTGCAACAACTGCTAATACTTGTCATGTTGCTGCTGTTATTGTACGGGTAGGTGGGACCAGTCACGCTGGCTATATGCAGCTTTTATCCCACCATCCTTGCTGTTTATACCAGTTTTGTAACTATGTGGCAATAAACTTCGAAAACCACCATAATATTACAAGGGACGCCGCAATAGAGGGCTCCGGAAATTTCGACTAGCTGGGATTCGTTAACGCTCACTTAAATTAAGTACACGAGCCTCTATATCATTCTCGCCTTCATATAGAAAGGGTGATCGCTTAGGCCGGGATAGAAAAGGTGACATTCGGGTCAGCACCCAAGCACCGTAACCACCACTGGCGTAGCCAGGGATGGCTGAGGAGTTGAAACATTAAGTAGGATGGAATACTAAGCGGAATACAGGCGATGTGCCGCGTCCACTTCTCGTCTTCGTCTGTGTTTTTCGCGCTGGTAGCCACGATGAGTTCGAACAGCACCCCCCCGCCACCACCACCCCCCCGAAAATTTTCAATTTTGCATGCGTACATATACACGCACAAACATAGAGCATATGTACCATCGAGGCGGCTGAGTACATTTCGTGCCATTAGAGTAAAGCCACGTAAGCAGCAGATGCTTAGTGCCCATCATTCTGCAGTTATTGTTTTGTTCCGTTTAATTAAGCTTGTGTCAGTTGAGTTACTTGTTTGCAACAGCTTATCATGGGAAACAATTTTATTTGTCATACCACCCATGCTGCGAAGCTCACATGCACGTGAGTATATTCAAGTTCTCCAAGTAACCAGCCCTTCGAGGCTCTATATATCCATCCTTTGAAGGATATCATCCTTACAAGAAAAAAAGAATGAGCAAGTTCCACTCCGTACAAACCGTCCGACAGCGAAGCTGTTAACGCGCGATTGTATGTGATTGGCTAGCGAGGTCGCGGAGTGTCGCTAGATTTGAAATACGCGCGCTTACACTCCATTGGTCAGAGCAAGATTACGTGACCTGCGGGCTCGTCGATTGCGTTTCAGCGAACGCCGCGTTCGACGTGACTTGCCGCCGGCGCAGCCGCAATCCTGCCATGTGTGCGCTCCCTCACATCTGTACATGACCCTCTAACGCGCCCAGGTGCCTTGCCCTGGTTTACTACAAGTCATGAAAGTCTAATTAATAAAAGTGCGAATTTCTTTGCATTTTTTGTTTTTATTGGAATTAACGTGTGTATCTAATTAATGAAATTGATTGGAATGAGAATGGCTTTCCAAGTAGTGCGTACCGGAAGTCACCATAATCATCATCGTCATTTCATTTATTTGAAAAAAGCATCATCATCATCATCGTAATCTCGTTTTATTTATTTATTTGTTCACTCTCCACCCTATTCGCGTGACGCCTGCTGCTGCTGCTGCTACTACTACTACTACTACTACTACTACCACTACTACACTACTACTACTGCTGCCGCTGCTACGACTACTACTATTACTACTTCCGCTACTATTACTACTACTACTACTACTACTACTACTACTACTACTACTACTACTACGACTGCTGCTGCAGCTGCTGCTGCTACTACTACTACTACTTCTGCTACTACTACTGCTGCTGCTACTACTACTACTATTGCTACTACTACTACTACTACTACTACTACTACTACTACTACTACTACTACTACTACTACTACTACTGCTACTACTACTGCGACCACTACTACTGCTACTACACTGCTGCCACTACTACTACTGCTGCTATTACCACTACTACTACTACTACTACTACTACTACTACTACTATTACGATGACGACGACGACGACGACGCACATGCATGGTAGACTCTAAGACAGCGTCGCTGTACAAAAATCATCAAGCAAACAACAGTTTGCGGCAACAATGGCAAACGTTTTTTATGGGCAGTCTTGAAACCATATGAAGCGATACGTGCAACGAGGAACCGAACGGCTTCATGGCTCTTATCTTCGAACCCAACGCGGAACTAGCGCAACACTGTTGAATATTTATCTTGCTCGTTCCATCAAACGAGGCTCCTCGGTAAATGACCCTCCAACCTGGGCAGTCGCCTGATGCACGATATGACGCTCTTTCGGTTACAGTCGGCTTGGAAATAGAGTCCCCTGAAGTGGGCGCCGGCTTGTGTTACTCTGCTCAAGCAGCAGCGGCAGGTGCCGCATGAAGATACGCCGATGGGCAACGCCGTGGCAGAGAAATGTGAAGTGTCAGCAATTCGAAGATAGGTTCCTATCCAGGCGATTAAACACTTCTATGAGACAATTACACGCTTCAATTCCAGACGCGTTGCAAACATGGTTTGTGTTTACAGTTTTACGCAAGGTAGTAGGTTGGACGAATACAAAAAGAGGAACAAAGGCAATATAGGCAGGGGTCGGACACTTCGGAAAGTTTCGGTAATGGAAATAAAGCGTCGCCATGACGCTGATAACGAAGCGAAAAATCAGTAGCGTTTCCATTTGTTGCTTTATGTTTTCAGATTACATAACAGTAAATTAAAGCGACGCGGTTATGTGTAGAAATAAATTGTGTGTTTGGCTATCTTCTTTTTTTTAACGTCCCATCCGACGTGGTAGCGGACTTAGCCGCCAGACGGCCGGCCCGGCTGATGCGGTAGGGGAGTGGATATCTTTATTTAGTCGCTTCATTCGTTGCGTCAACAGGAGGAGCTATCGCTCTTAACGGTTCGGCTGGTATTGGTGCTAACGACTCTATGTATTTATATAATGTCTAGTTCGTTTACAGAGCGCGCCTAACGAAACCTGAGAACCTAAGTTACATTGTAAAAAAAAACAAAAAAAACCAAGGTTGTCGTATGTTCCTGCAGGGCTGTCACAGAAACAGAATTTTTTTAGGGATGGACGTTTTAAAGGGCGCCGGGGGTTCAAGAATCTAATACTTCAAGCTTCCGGTTTTCGATGCGCATCCACATTTGTTTTCTGGTCGCGCATTTCTGCCACCTATGACGCCCATAAAATGCAAAAGAAACGGCGCTTGTGTTTAAGCCCTGTCACATAGAGTTGGCGACATTCGAAACCACAATACCACCTGTTGAGACTTCTTTTCACGTACCAGGTGGCCGGTAAGGACGGCTCGATGGCGTTACGCGCGCACGCTTGTTTATTCATTCCCTAGGAGCGCCCTAGGAGGACCAGGGCGGTAGGCGCTACAGCAGTGCGGTGGGCGCTGATGCGGAGAGGTGGGCGGCATTTCCACCGCCGCCCACTCTGGAGAGAACCCTGGTTCCAGCTGTTCAAGTGCCGATGAATATAGCCGACGTCTCGTAAGTGGGCCTATACGTGTCACTCTAGCAAATAAATAAAAATAATAAAAAACTGCCCTTCAACAACGGAGAATTTCGTTCTTTGTGTGCAATCCGGGGTTTTTACTAAACCTCGAATGTCCCATTACGACGTCGCGTACCCAAAAGCGACAAGCCGCAGCGCGCCCGTGGCATGTGTTTGTGCCACTTGCATCTAGAAAACCTCGCCTCTCGTGCATACACTTGATCGCGTTGCCTGTACCGAAGTACGTTGGCACAATTCCATCTTCAAGCCGGCAGCGCTCTCCCGAAAGTGAAGTGGCCTCGTCAACATATATACGCTCGACGAACGGCGACACCCTCCGAAAAAAATGCGCGTTAAAGCGAATCTGCAAAACAGAATCCGTGCCATTACGATAGACGTAACCAGCGCTGACTCACTTGCCATTCCAGTCGTCACGAAGAACGCTTAGATGGGTTGGAGTAATAGGATTGCTTAATTCGCGATGACTCAATACCGGAGTAGATGACTTTCCGTGCCCTCATCCGAATGTATTTGGATATAAAAGGAAACGTTTTCTAACGCTGTCATTGCTGTGTCTACAGCGATCAATTTTCGCGTCAGCGCGCAATGTTTGTATGACGTGAAATCATTCTATTACGAAAAGAAAGAGTGCGATGTTGGTTTTTTTATATTGCTTCCAAGAGCATGAATAGCGCTAAGAAAGTAGACGAAGAAAAAGAACGATAAAAGCGGAAATAAAAGTAGGCGAGGTGTTGAATGAAGAGAACCCTTCCACCTCCTCCCCCCAAACACGCACGCGCAGACAAACTTACACATGTCATCACCAGCCACTGACGAAAGCTGTCACAGATACAAAAAAAAAAGCTCACAGTGTCCCTTATGCACTCAACTAAGACGACTGGAAGGCAAAAGCCATGTTATTTTTATTATCAGCCGATGTATTTATTGTTCCTGCTCGCCACCCTACGAAAGTTCTGCACCTAACGTGGTCTTGCATTGCCTCCAGGATCGGAGGCACCTCACCTGGTTCTGCACTGCCTCCGTGATCGGCCCACTGTCGACCAAGCTACGATGTCATGTGACGACGTCATCATGTGAAGCCACGTCATGTGACGTCACTGTAATGAGAACTCTTAGAGGTCATAATGACGCCTGAAATTTCGGCGATCTGTGAGTCAGGATGACGTCCTATGGCGACGTCATTCGCCTAAAACGACGAAGGCAAAAGGCGTCTTCTTTTTTTTGCTTCTTAGTCGATCATATTGATCCCTCCACCCCCGAAAGCTTTCTGTACCTCAAGTGGTTTTGCAGTGTCCCCGAGATCAGCCCACTGTCGTCCAGACTACGATGTCTTGTGATGACATCATCATGCGATACCACGTTATGTGACGTCATAGTTACATCATGATGACGTCACACATTTTGGCGATATGTGGCGTCACGATGCCGTCATATGACGACGTCATGAAATGATGATGATTGCATCCATCCCTTTTCGCGTTTGATGAGGCATCTAAGGCTTGCGCCTTAAAAAACGTTACGTGGTCTTGCAATGTGTGTTTTCGGGCTGGTTTTTTCTGATCGTGAACAACCGACGAGCCGCTGCTGTCACGTTACTCTACTTACTTATTCTGAATTCCTTACAAAGAGTTCAACGGTGCGCTGCTTGAATATGAAATGCCATGCATTAATCAGAATCTTTTCCCACTCTCCCTTGCACCTCTTCAACTCCTCTTCTCGCTCCACATACCATAAAACCCTGCTTATAACGGCGCAGTCGATCATAATGTGGGGTTATATTAGGGAAAAGTGAAAATCCGCAAACGGTTTGGTGGGCCTACAATTCGTATGTAGTGATGAAACAATTTTCAACGATGAGCCACAATGGGAACTACACTTAGGTCGGGAGAGCCCACGACACCGTGCGAAAAGTTACTTCGACCATGATACGAAGCCTTGAAGAAGGCATTCACTGCGATAACTTCCTGTATGGTAAGTAGTGACGTACTGTTATGCATGCTGCGATATGCTGGGCATATCCCGATATTCACGATGCAACCAGGACATAAGTGTGTGTTTGCGAACTCTCCAGTGAGCAATCAAATATCTTCAGAGAACTCCCGATTGCTATGATTGCCGTGATTGCCAAGTCGTTATCTTCAGTTGATTGGCTTTTTCCTGTCTAGAGTGCGTCACCGTTTGTTAATTTCATTATCTTTCGCTGTATTAAGTGCTGACTAGTACATATTGCTGACAAAGAAAAAGTAACCGATTGCATTTGCAATTACTTCACTGTAAAAAGTAACCGATTACAATTACATTTGTAGCCTCAACAAAATAATCTGAAATTTACTCTAAAGTACTAGATTACTTACCACGTTACTTTTTATACAACTTTTTTTTTTATTATGGCAGCACATATATAAATATACACATAGCGTGACGTAAATTAGCGATGCCGATGGTAGGTAATAGAATCGGAAAAATTGGTACCTGCACTTACCTACTTCAAATTGTCGTCGAAAGCTATTTCGGTATTGCACGCTACCGTGTCAAATTTCAAAGCGAGGCTTGAAATTTGATACGAAGATTTGAGGTATGTAATTTTGTAGTCGATTACTGTAAAAAGAGTAATTGTATTACATGAATCATTACTTCTTAAAGGAAGTAATTGAAGCGTTACAAAATTGCAGTAACATGTAATCGGTTACAAGCAATCCATTGCATATAACGCTTTATGTACAACTGTGATTAAACGGAATAGTCGAGGTACTCTTTACACTTCAGTTTCATTACAGCTGCCCATGCATTAAAGATCCGAAAGTGAGAACTCGGCAAAAACAATTTATGTGATAAGGTCTCGTATCCTAGAATCATGATTGCCTGCGCTGCCCGAAAAGAGTTCCTTGTCGCAGACGTCCTCGCACAGGAACTTGTCGTCCCTGGGGCCATCAAGCTAATGACGTCAGCTTGGTGGTGCGAATGCGACAGCAAATAGCGCGATAGCGTAGCAACCACGCGATAAACAGCGTATTTCGGGTTGCATATCTTTAGTTCCGTATGTGCTACGAGGAACAAACTCTACTCGCTCAGATCCTGAAAGAAAAAAAAGAAAAGAAAAGAAAAGAAAACTGTTGTCATGCATGGGTTTTAATGGTATGCAGCACGAGAATATTTAAAGAGAAAGAAAAAAAAAATTTTAGACACTGGGCACTAAATGAGCCTGTTCGTATTTGACTAGGTTATCCATTATATCATGCCGCAGATAAGAAAAACTAAACGACAGTAATCGGAAGCCTCCCGTAAAATGACCAAAAACAAAGATAATGATTAAATTGATCTACTACAAGCTACAAACTAACATAACTAATAATAATACTTGCTATGGTTTTACGTGCCAAAACCTCTATATGGTATCGACGCACGCCGTAATGAGGCACACCGGATCAACTTAGACCGCGTGGTCACCTAACGCACCTGCCCACCTAACTTCCTGCTCCCCCCCCCCCCTCGCACGCTTGCCTTCCCTTGGAATCCAGTCAGTTAGTTTTAGTGACCCGCGGTTATCTTGCCTACGCGCTGCATGCCCTGCCCATGCCGATTTCTTCTTTTTTTTATTTCGACTAAGATGTTCTTAACAACCGTTCGTTTCCTACCGCCCCACTCTGCTCTC
This sequence comes from Rhipicephalus sanguineus, assembly GCF_013339695.2. Lineage (NCBI taxonomy): Eukaryota > Metazoa > Arthropoda > Arachnida > Ixodida > Ixodidae > Rhipicephalus > Rhipicephalus sanguineus. The sequence goes on along the minus strand of NC_051184.2, from coordinate 70,822,287 downwards.
TCTTTGTCCGTTATGGTTACATCCAGGCCCATAGCCAGGAAATTTTTCGGGGGGGGGGGGGGGGGGGGGGGAGGGCACTTGCTGAAAACCTTGATCATTTGAGAAAAACGTCCATTTTCATTATTTATTTTTGGTAAAAACGCCTTGATCTCAGGGGGGGGGGGTGTTGCCGGTCCCCTAGGGCGCCGCCCCCACCCCCCCCTGGCTACGGGCCTGGTTACATGTATCACAAGCCTTTCCATGACACGCTGCGTACTTTTATATTTGTAATCTTCTATTTTTTATTGTATGCACATTTTCTCTTGCACGTGAAATTTTGTATCTGCCGATATCGCATAACCTGTATACATATATTACTCGCCCTCGTATTCGCCATTGCTCAGAGCTATATGTATGTACCGCCCTGCTAAAATCACCAAATAGTGATTGCAGTATGTGTAAATAAGTAGGCCCGCCAAAAAGAAAAGAGGGAATAGGAAACAAGTGATTTTCTTATCGCCTGCTGCTTGTACACCTGCCTTTCTCTAAGTGTGTCTTTGGTGTGTCTTGCAGGCCGGGAATTCTGTCTTTACGTTTAGCCTTGGCTTTCGTCCCTCGTGGAATACGTAAAAGCGATGTAGAGACAAACACGATCCCATGACCTCGCATTCGACACCGGAACGCAATAGGCGCAAAGCCTCCGCGGCTGCTTGCAACGGCCGTGCAAAAGCGACAACAACGGCAACATCGACGCTCACGTGACCTCAATGGTCCAGCGAGAGCGTGCTCTTCAAACTGTACTGTTGCAAGAGTAAAGAGAAAAAAAGTAGCGTAAACACTGAAGTATGGCAAATGGCTGCCCAGTTCTGTGTATACAGACCGACCTGGTTTGGTTGAAATCTCTTTCGTATAAATCTGGCCTACATGGGAAATTGTTTCACGCTCTAATGCTCGTTTGTTTTTTGTGTGCTTATTTTTGGTTATGAAAAGACAGTTTCTTTTCCTCAGCTCGCTTTCCCGTTATACAACGTGACTTCATGTTTTTTTATTGTTGTTGCGTAAGTTGAAACATTCTGCCTGGTGCGGAGCGTTCCGCTTTAGGCGTTACCTATATTATGCTATATTATGGGGCAGGCACGTAGGCAAGGGGGGGGGGGGGGCGAAATTCGTCCAGCCTTTTATATTCCCGGGCAACTTTTTTTCTTTTTACCATGAAAAGTCTTTCTTTCGAATAATTAGGCCTTGGCCCCCCCCCCCCCCCCCCGAAAAAAATCCTGGCTACGTGCCTGTTATGGGGCATTAACGGACCCGTTAATGTCCCATAATATAACAGATAAAAACATCCGTAAACTGATATCCAGTGTCTGGTATCAGACTGATTATCTAAAGCAGCCACTAAATCCATTCGCTATTTCATTCTCCGCCCGCAACAAACACTGTCGCTCGGCTACACGATGTGTTGACAGATTCCTCAATACCATCCTTACAATTTGCACATGAACGCTATAATTTCAATAATAATAATAATATTATCTGGGGTTTAACGTCCCAAAACCACACTATGATTATCAAAGACGCCGTAGTGGAGGGCTCCGGAAATTTAGACCACCTGGGGTTCTTTAACGTGCACATAAAGCTAAGTACACGGGCCTCAGACATTTTCGCCTCCATCGAAAACGCAGCCGTCGCGGCCGGGAATCGATCCCGCGACCTTCGTGTCAGCAGCCGAGTGCCATAACCACTAGACCACCGTGGCGGGGCAACGCTATAATTTCAGTCTACTGTGCGACGCGACAGTAGTTGGCGTCGTTATTCGCTCTAAAAACAGTTTGCACCCTTTCAGGCGTCTTTTAGCGCCACAACCAAGGAGGTTACATGAAACCTTTAGAATAACCTCGCTGCCCCCAGCAGCAGTCGTCATCCCGCTTATTTGCCCTTCTTTTTTTTCCTTGATAACTGATAATAGCCGCAATTTGGCCGAATTTGTAGGTATTCATAGTTGTCAAAGGAGCGGAATAAAATGGCACGAAAAGGAAACAGACCAGACGAGCGTCCACTTCAAACTAAAGTTTATTCTCAGAAATCCGTGCCTCTTTATGAATCAACACAGATCACAAAAAATCACATAATACGCAAGAAGACCTCATCCCGCCCCCCAAAAATAAAGCGTAACAACACACAAGCACACCTTAATCTCACCCCAAAACAAAAGTTGAACTACAAACATGTGACGCAGTTACAAAGGTTAAACTATGAAAGCTTGAGATGCTGTAACGCATTCTCAGATTCAAGCCTTCATCATGAGGAAACAAAATGTGACAAAAATTACCTAGCGCAATACAAACACATACAAACACACCCTTTCTTAATACAAGCACAGCACACAAGGAAGGTACACAAGGGACAAGCGCTTCCTTGCGTGCTGTGTTTGTATTACGCTAAGTAATTTTTTGTCAGTATGCACCAACTAGGCCCCCAAAAAAGTCCTATTAAGAAACAAAATGTGTGATGTTATCTGCAAGAAAACCTGCTTTGCAGGGGTGAAGATGCAATGAAGGCTGGCTGACACACTTCAGTCCGTTCTGTTGAATTTATAGAGACCCTCTACAACTTATTCTTCAAATCTCTAACCTCTTACAACTCTAGTCACCGTATTGGAGTTGCTGTGCAACACTTTCTTCTTTTTTTTACTTGTGGCCGAAAAAATATACTGGACAGATCGGCCGATGCCTGAACATCAAAGTCAGAGTGCTTCTCAGCTCTATGAAAAAAACATCACCGTATGATCATGTTGCTTTACGTTGTCGGCAATGTGGTTGCGAACCTCTTTTAAAAGACGCATCAGGGTTGTACCGCAGCCGCAATAAGGGAAGTAGTGAATTTTTAGATAGTTTTCATATTCTATAGAACGCTCCCAAACGTGTCAACCAGCCTTCCCTGAGTCTTCAACCCTGTGGACTATAGCTTTTATTGCAGAAAAACACCCACATTTTGTTTCCCCATGACAAAGACTTGAGTCTGAGCGTGCGTCACATAATCTCAAGCATGCGTCCCCCATTGCTCTCGTGAGAAGTTCTCGCTTTGAATTTCAGTGATCCACGAGGAGTATGTCGCGAGAAGATTAGCAAATGAAAGCCTGTTTTGGCGCGCATGCGCTCGCCAACAATGGCGAATGAGAACCAACTTTTCATTAGTCCAGGACCACGAACTTTCAGAACGCCGTCATCGACACAAATGTTATATATAGAAATGACCTTATTGTGAATAAGGAATGGGACCATAACGCTAATACACACGTAACTCAAGACGAAAAAGAAGAAAAAAAACTTGGAAGACGCTTGAGCTTTGCCTTCAAGAGTACAACGCGATAGCGCAATTGGGTCCCGTGCGGATGGCCTTTTCAATTGCTAGCCTACCTTCGGCCTTCGGTGCATGCCTAAACCGTGCCGCAAGAAAACGAACGTCTGTGCACGTAACATTGGCCGTTTCTAACTATATTATAATGCCTACTGCAAGTACAGTTGCGAAGGACCCACTACGCCGTAAATTTTTCTTTTCGCTAATCAGCGAAGGGCCCACTACGCGTCCAACGGCAACGGGCAAACCTAAGCATCTGCTCACTTTGTTGATGCTTTTGCTGATGATGATTATTACATATGCCAGAGCGCTTTCTAGTGGGTGGGCCTTTAAAACACCCACTTGTTGTGCAACTCCCATGTTTTGACGCCCGACGCCATTGCAAGCTTGTGCAACGCGATATTACATGCCTTAAGGAGACTCCTCTCACTACATGACATTCATGTAGTGTTTTTTCCTGACGCAATTTCAAGCAATTGCTTGGCTCCGTGGTAGACCACCTGCTTGACACCCTGCTCGGTTGCTCAGACCTTCGGGCCCAACAGGCCTTGGTACAGAGAGCCAGGGCGGCGGCTTCAACCAATGGGGTCCCGGAATAGAGACTCCACCTAGTCTGTAGGAACCTCTAAAGAGGTCCCACACATCTCCTTGTAAATAAATGCTTTTCACCACCACCACCACGCATAAGGCCTGGGTTTGATTGTCACTCGAAACGAACATTTTTTATATTTATTTTATTTGCACCTTTCTCGATTTTTCTGTCACAGACAACGCTGATTTTTCGCTTACGACCAACGACGCCGACGCCGGAATTTCTGCGGCACGAGCTCTTTAACGCTGTCGCCTTAAAAGCGGCAGCAGCAACAGCAGCAGCAGCAGAAGAAGAAAAAGAAGAACAAGGACAAAACATTTTGTCCTTCCTATCATTGAAGTAGAAAAAAAAATACCTAAGATAAAGAGCAATAAATCGAGAGAAAAAAAAAAGGAAGAGAAATATTCTTTCTCAATAACGGAAGTCCAAAATTTTGATCCGACCAGACAGCTGAGTTTTCGAGACCCGATCAAATTCGACTGTATTTCTTAAAGTAGGCATTATATTGTAATACGTTTAGTGGCAAGAATGAAATTACACACTGCATTGAAAACTTCTCTGTGACACTGTCCCAAAACTGAGGCACCGAAATTTAGAACATTTTCTGCAGTTAAATTTAAACCAATCTTCGAAAGCGGAATAATCAAAAGTCTTTTCCTAATTATTCAGTAGTTGCGACATGATATGAAGAAATGTTCAATAGTTTCTGTTTCGTCGCAAAATGGGCAAAGAGGGGATATCGCAAGACCAGCTCTGTGTAAATAAAAGTTTAATGGGGGGACACGGCATCGAAATTTGGTAATAATCACTTCAAACTTTCTCGATTGACTCCACTGAGTTTTCCATGGAAATTTAAGGTGCTGAAATTCTGTCCATTTTGTTATAGTTTGCATCATATCTGTACTAATTGCGAATTTGCGATATCTGATCGCTGCTATGTTTTCTACTTCTGGGAGAACTGAAAGTATTGGTCCATCAAGGGAAGCCCGGGCTAAAGAATCGGCTAGTTCATTTAATTGTAGCCCGCAGTGACCTGGGACCCACAATAATTTCAGGAGTTTCAGCTGTGGTGGTACTAATGTGCGCAAAGTCATTAGGGCTCGTGATTGTTCTGAAGCTGTAAGTGCTGCATTAATAGGCCGCAACATATTTTCTTGGCCAATCCCCCCGAGTGGGTATGTGCCAATATGCACAGGCTACAAACAAACAAACAAACATTTTGTCCTTGGGAGCCCCCTAATTAGGCTACTGTCACACGAATGTCTGCTTCGCTATTGAAAGATATTCCATTGAATCATAACGGTTGTGACTCTGAATTCGTGAATTACAATTATTAATTCATGTTGATTATTCCAAAATTTCACAATAGCCTTACAATTCACGAGTCCATTTTTTTTAGAAATTCTTCGTTTCTTGGCCCCAGTGAAGGTGTGAGCAAGTGACCTAGGCCACCACAATCATAGTCTTCATCATCATTCCACTGAACTGGTAAATGTTCTTGACATTTCGAAATCGCGTAAGCACATAAAATAGGCGCTGTAAAGACATTCGAAATTCTATTCCTAATTTCGTCATTCCCTATAGGGCGTTAGGAAATTAAGAATAGAATTAGGATTAGGATAGGATTAGGATTAAGAATTAGAATTAGGAGAAATTACGATTAGGAATAGAAACGCAGCCTTAATAACAGCTGTTATTAAGGCTACGCTTTTGTGAAAACGGGTCCCACGTTTGTTTGTTCTTTATCGTTCTTTATTTATTGCCGTACACCCACACTACCTGAATGGACGCCTCCCAATTCAAATAAATTTACTCGAGGTACACCTGGCGCGGCCATTGCATACCTGAAAGGCCGATTAGGCGAGTTTGTAGGTTTCCATGGTAAATACAAAATAACGATAAAGTCTCAGGCGCAAGTTGAGGTACGCGTGTCTCACATCTTCCTGCATTGTGCCGTGCATATTGCTCTGATTTATATTTATCACGGCGGAGCGATTCTTCGACTACCAACAAGCGCAATAAGAAGGACATACATGGCTTAGAATAATCTTCATTCTCGTCACTCGAGGCGGTTTTCGGCTTCATTCAATAAACCCTGTCCGTCTAGATTCTCAAGCAACGATACCTTTCTAGACGAGCGGAGGCCGCGCGTCAATCTAATTCTGGGCCTCTTCTACAGCAGACTTAAACCACATCATGTGGGGTTGCCCTAAGCATCCTCGTCCCACTTTCTTGAAACACTTAGTTTCTTGCGAGGAGCAGTGGGAGGCTGCCTTGCTCAGCTCGAGGCCCGACATTCAGGAGGCCCCCCCTGGAGTGGGCCGAGGGGGTAGAGGAGGCCTACGTCAAGTAGTTCCTCACCCGTGCCCTCTCTCGTATTGCCGCCTTCCCTTTAACCAGGGACAAATAAGATACTCATTCATTCATTCATTCATTCATTCATTCATTCATTCATTCATTCATTCATTCATTCATTCATTCATCTGAGACCGCCCAGTCTATCCTTTTTCCTATTGGTAAACAGCGCAGCCAGCGCAGCGAGTTCACTCACTGTCCTCTGACCTGACCTCTCATCTTGCCCCATTTTATTCCATGTAGCACTGCTGAAGAATACGTCCTGTAAGGTATACGTTTTTACGCGTAGAGTCCCTCGTCCTATTCTTTGTAGGGCTTTCGATGAACATATAAATATCGCGGAAGGAAGAGATACTAGACAGATTTAGTTGCTAGACAGAACGTACGGACGCAGCTTGCCAGCCATTTCCTATGGCAGGCTGCGTCCGTACGTTGTCGCGGACGCTCAACTAAATCTGTCCAATAATGCCGTATTTTGTAGTAGAAAACTCCGTATGGAAAGCGCCGAAGTCCTTTGAAACCAGGAGTAGAAGGTTGCGTTTCTTGCCTCGTTCTGTACATACAGTTTCTCACAAATATGGCTAGAGGGAAATCTGGCGCCACTGTCTATGCGAATTTCTTAAAAGGGGCACCGTTGCTGAGATGGGAATGATGGTATATGTGTTTGCGAGGCTTTTGTTGGCTGGTGTTGAGCGAGGCTTCGACGGAAAAGCGTACAGGATTGCGCAAATAAAGCTTCTCTAAGACGAAACATTTGTAAACAGATCTTATTCTCGCGTATTATATTCTAGAATAAACGTACACAGACCTTTACGGCATAACCAAACTGTGAAAGAAAGAAAGAAACAGACGACAAGCAGCGGCAGAGTCAACGCTGGCATTGTCGTCTGCCTTCAGAGTTTAGCGGCTGTTCGTTACGTTTTCCATAGAGTTTCTTACAATAATTGTATGAAACTCTATGACGTTTTCCGCTTCATAAAATTGTGCATCGACGCAGGAGTTGTCAAAGTTAAATAAAACTTGTTTCTGTGCAACGATATGAAATAAATAGCTTACTACGTGCTCCTTCAGTACGAAATACCACTTTGACACAAGGAACACGTTGAAGCCAGACGCGTCTTCGAGATGTCCGGGCTCTTCGTGAACGATGCCAATCCAAACGAAGTCCAATTCTCACATATCCCAGCATTCCCATGCGTACAACAGCTTGCAATGCCAGTTTTTCCTCTAGGTAAGCGTAAGGAACTCTGTGTTTCTGTACTGTTTCGCCGGTATTCTCTTCTATTCTATTCTAATCTATTCTTCTCCACACGTCATTTCCGCGATGGCACAAAAATCCCTTACTTGCATTGCCACTTCGCATGGGAACTAGTACGAAAATCCCATTTAGTACTTCTTCTGGGAAACACAGCGGCGTTACATAATACCGCTACAAGGCCGAACGGAACCACGAGTCGTCCCCACTGATCTCCACTAGGAGGAGCTGGATGGCGCATCGAGCACGCGGGCGTGAAGCCACCGGAAGCCGCCGTTTTTGTCCCGGAAGAGAGCTTTTCTCTTCTTTTTAAAAAAAAATGCCTGCCTGTAGCGCAGAAAACTGTACGAATCGACCGGAAAAGTCGTCAGGGAAGACATTTCACGCGTAAGTACCTCAAAGTTGCATTACTTTTTGCGCATTTTGTACGTTGCAGCACTCCGCCGTATTCGGACGGTGTCGGCACGGCGTCTGTCATCTTTCGTGTAGCGTTCGTCGGCGTCTAAAGTGAGGCGTAATCGCAGAGTTTGAAAAAATAAAAAATAAAAACGATCATAACAACAGCTGCTACCCGAGAATATTTGAATTGCGCGACTGAGACGCACAGAAGACGCCGGCTTCCGGGACAAACAGGGCACCTTCCGGTGGCTTCACAAGCGCCCGCCTCGCAGAGCGGGGATGCGCCGTCCAGCCTTTCTAATGGAGGTCAGTGGTCGTCCCACGTAACGGTGCGAATAACGCGAACGCTGCGCGCGCTCGCCTTTAACGTGGAAAACTCGCTTTCGCACGCCTTACGAAGAATGCGCATGTCGCCGTAACCTATATGCATGCACTGAGCGCGTGGCGGCCCAAGACGACCGCTCGCTCGTTTGTCCGGCGAGAATCAGAGCGTCGCGTGTTGTCTGCGCGCATGCGTGTGTTGCTTACCCGTCTGTGATGTTATAACTACGACCGAGAATAACGACGCCGCCGTAATTTAGACGTTCGCGTGCGCGCCGCGCCACGGGAGTACGCTTCCTCGTGCAAGGCCTACACGAGAGGTGCGTCCTTAGCGTACAACTACTCCCCCCCCCCCCCCCTTCACTGATCACAAAGCAGGCGCGTTGAGACGCAGCATCAAGACAGCCTCCTTTGTTGGCACGCGTCGTCGTTGCTCTAATTGTACGTTGAGACACGCTAATTACAAGGCTCTGTTCTAGGCTAATGAGACGCTGGAGCGCCAGATGGAACTATACGCATCGCACGTCGGCCGAGTCTTGTCACGGGCGCGATGACGGCGAACGCACGTGACAGTACGTCGAAGTGCCCTGGTCGAACGTTCTGGTTCATCCCGCTGCAGCTGAGAGCGTGTCGCGAAGCGTGGCCCCGGAGAAGCAGCGTAACGGTGTTCTAGAATTGACACGGCCAGCAATGTGTTTCGGGAACAGAAATGTATAATAATAATATAATTCTCGGGGTTTAACGTCCCAAAACCCCGATTTGGTTAGGAGAGACGCTGTAGTGGAGAGCTCCGGAAATTTTAACCATCTGGTGTTGTTGAACGTGCACCTAAATCTCAGTACACGGGCCTCAAGCATTTTCGCCTCCATCGAAAATGCGGCCGCCACGGCCGGGATTCGATCCCGCGATTTGCGGGTCAGTAGTCGAGCACCAAGCCATCATATGGCGCGTGCTTCGCACCACTGTGGAATGTCATGGCTCCCAGCCATTACATTCCACAGTGGTGCGAAGCACGCGCCATACCGCACTACTTCGAGTATAGGTACATGTGTAGAAACTCATGAACTCCGCTCCCGTAGCCTACCCATCGTTGCCAAGAAAAGTTAATAAGGCTGCAATAGAGGGTAGTTGGTCTTTATCTTAGAGTTTTATACAATAACCTAGGGAAGAAACTGGCGCTGCGATCGTTCAACCACCATGGGAATGATGGGAAATATAGACTACGGATTGGATTGCGTTAACTAGCGAACTGTCTACGAATCTTCTTCTGCAGTTTCAGTTTCGTTCTTCGCGAGGCGTTGGTTGTGCGGTGCGTTGCAAAGCACTCAAGCAGTGCCTTTGTTGTTCAAAGAGGCTGAATACCGCTAGATATCTTGGTTTGCTGCCCCGTTGCAGCAAACCAAGATGGTTGTATTTGACAGTTCTAGCAAAGCATCGCGCACTCACCGCGGCGCATAGATGTAGTGTCCCATGACAGTGCAGGAAACTGCATAGAGTTCACGTTTGTTTGATAAATGCGTCTTGCCAAAACTCATTTCAACTCGTTGAAATCAGCTGCAAAACGACGGCGAAGCTAAGTAGATGAATCGTCACGCTCCTCCGACTTCACATCACAACAAAACGAGAGATGCGTTGGGGGCAGACCACTTAGAGACGCCCTTGGCATCACAGCAGATGATACGTTAAATGTTTCTCACTCAATACAGTACTGTTATTTCTATAAATCACAGAGTTAGTTTCTTACAATAATACCTAGAGGGGATCCTGTCGCTAGTGTCTACGCGGGCTCCTTGAGCGGTGCTTCAACCAACATGGGAATGATGGGAAGTACAGGCTTCGGATTTGCTTCGGATGGATTAGGTTCTTGAGATTTGTGACGCTTGTTTGCCGAGTGTAAAAGAAAGCGATATGAAGTTATTGTCAATTAAAACTTGCTTCATTCTTTTGTACGTAAAAGTTATCGCAAAAAGTTTGCGTGACCATGAGATGGAAGTGTAACCTGGGCAAGTTCAACCACCAGGGTATTCATTGCTCTGCAATTGTGTTCCAGATTTGGCATCACAATATAATGAATTATTTTATCTACAACACTTAAAATGCGCTTGTCTTTCCCTCGAAAGTACGCATTATCTATTTATGGAAATAACAGTACCATATTGAGTGAGAAACACTTAACGTATCATCCGCTGCGATGCCAGGTGCGTCTGTCCGAGTGGTCTGCCCCCAACGCATCTCTCGTTTCGTTGTCAAGTGAAGTCAGAGGAGCGTGACGGTGCGTCTACTTAGCTTCGCCGTTGTTTTGCAGTCGATTTGAAAGGATTTTTACAAGTAGCGCTTATCACAAAACGTGATAAGTGGGGTGCGTTGCAAGGCACTCAAGGTTGTTCAAAGATGCTGAAGAGTCTTCAGCATCTTTGAACAACCTTGAGTGCCTTGCAACGCACCCCACTTATCACGTTTTGTGATAAGCGCTACTTGTCAAAATTCCTTCAAAGTGAAGACCACTAGGTTTCTTGGTTTGCTGCCACGTTGCAGCTTTACAGGTTGTATTTCACCGTTTTAGCAAAGCGTCATGCACTCACCGCTGCGCATAGATGTAGCGTCCCATGCCAGTGCAGTCGGTTTGCACTGCCCCCATAGCAAATGAAAGCGCAATGCTCTAAAAACACAAAAAGGCAAGTTTCGAATGAATGCGTGAAACGGTCCATTTATAGCGAATTTTTCTTTCGTACCTGGTTTCCCACCATATTGGGAAGTTCAAATGGTGCTCACATGCCCGAAAAATTTTTGCCGCTCAAAACATTTTGGGAAAATACTGTTGAACTAATGTCTATATGTGTGTAATTTTCTCAGATTTTTTCAGAGAAATTGATTTTTGTCGAGCGCCCCGACTGGGACAGTTGGCGTGGAATGACCCTATTATTATTATTATTATTATTATTATTATTATTATTATTATTATTATTATTATTATTATTATTATTATTATTATTATTATTATTATTATTATTATTATTATTATTATTATTATTATTATTATTATTATTACTGAACCACACTTAATTTTTCTCACTATCATCATTTCTTAAAGAACAAATGCAGGGTATTGTTAGATTTTCTCGCTTTTAATTCCCTACAGCAGCACAATAGTATTGCCAATTCCTGTGGTAACGTTTTAGATCTGTGTATTTCTAATAATCAACCTATCGAAGTATCACTCTCTCACATCTCTCTTGTTCGTCCTTACAAATTTCACCCACCACTCAAACTAACACTCTGTATTTCACCGAAAAACCAAGCTTTCCCAGAAAAATCGACAAAACGCCCAGATTTGCCTTCAAGCGAGGTGACTACGTTGGCTTGTACCATGACTTGTCCAACACAGATTGGTCACTTGTAATTGACAAACCCAATGTTGAAGATCAAGTCGATCAGTTTACGGAACTTATCTTGACCAGCATGCACAAGTTAATTCCCCAGTATACACCTAATCATTGTAAATATCCCTCCTGGTTCTCATCAGAACTTGTAAGTGCACCGAAATATAAAGATCGTGCACACAGGAAGTATAAATGTTCTCCATCAACTCATTTGAAGGAAGAATTCTGTCGTTTTCGTACTCTTTGTAAACACCTTTATAAACGGGATCACAGTCATTATATTTCATTTTACAGCGAAAGCTGTTATGAGATCATTTCACCGGCCGTTTTTGGTGCCGTAGTTGTCCGCCGCCGCCGCCGCCGCCGCCGCCGGTGTCCGTAACCAGTATCGCTCGAAATAAGAAAAAAAACTTAATAAGAAAAAAATTCCAGGGTGGAACGAGGTTCGAACCTGGGCCCTCTGCGTGGGAGCCCAGTATTCAACCTCTGAGCCATGCCGGTGCTTGAAACTGCTATGCAAAAAGGTCCTATACAGGCTTCATGTCGGGAAGGAACCACATTAGCATATGCAATATAGCGTGGTAAAAGAGTAGAATAAGCACCAAGCGTCGCACAACGCGAATTCTGTAACCAGGCGTCACACAATGCGAATTGCGCAACGAGTAGGTTGTTGAATGCTTCCAACCCATTACAAAGAGCTCTGCCATAACTCTTCATCGTCATCACGCACAGCATTAATAAAGTGCGCATAATGCCTTACATGCGTTTAGCAGGTACCACGGCTGTCTGTAGAATGACGAAAAATGGCACAGTGCCTACTGCCCTACTTCTCAAAAATTACAATGATTTATAGCGTAGTGGGTTCCTCGCAAGTGCACTTCTGTTGGTTGCGAAGGAAGCCCATAAGGCTCCCATGATCCATTTCCTCAGGGTTTCAATAAAGTCAATTCTCTCTCTCTCTCGCTCTACGTTTCTCCGGTTAAAGTGTGTTATAAAGCGTGGTGGGACAGTTAAGTAACGACCGGGCGTCACACAATATGCATTACGTAACTAGTGGGTCGTTTAAAGCTTCCAACCCATTACAAAGGGCGCAACCATAATTATTCATCGTCATCAACCGCCGCATCAACAAACTGCACATAATCGCTTACATATGGTACCTCGCTTCTCCGCAGAACAACGAATAATGTCGTGCTGGGTGCTTCCCAACTTCACAAAAATTGCGCTTTGTGGCGTAGTGGGTACGTTGCTAATGTACCTGTATTAGTAGCCACAGGAGAGTTTATAACGGGATCTACAAATGCCGCTCTTCCAGCTTTCGCTGTGACTGTGCTGCGCTTTCCGCGCAGGCCTGGCGTTTTTTTAGAAAAAAGCGCGTCTGACAGGCCAGCTGAGTTTTGGAAGTATGTGCGCAAACGGTCGAGCAAAAGTGGCGAGCCCTTCAGGATACTGGACCCAAATGGAGTAGAAGTTCAAGCCGTTGCTGACTGTTTTGCCATGCATTTTTCATCTGTCTATAAGTCTCCAGCCTCTGTAGCTAGTAACGGCCGACAGGTTAAGGCAGTTGGCACAGCTGATGCTGTGTCTCTAGATGAAGATTCCATTTCAGAATGCATTAAGCGCCTGAAACCATCCTTTTCAGCTGGCCCAGATGGCATCCCCTCTGACCTACTAAAAGCCTATGGCAGTATACTTGCACCAGTATTGACTACCATATTTAATAAGTGTCTGCATACTTCAACTTTTCCTAGCATGTGGAAAACTGCTCGTGTTTTCCCAGTATTTAAGTCTGGCTGTAATAGTGATGTCTCGAACTACCGCCCTATTTCCCTTCTTTGTGCCGCATCCAAAATCTTTGAGCTTGCTCTTCATAAAATATTGTCTTTTGATGTAAAAAATTCATTGATCGTGAATCAGCATGGGTTTCTCGCTGGCCGCTCAACTGTCACTAATCTTGCCAGTTTCATGATGCAAGTCTCCACGCCTATTTCGCAGAGAGGACAGGTTGACGCTATTTACTGTGACCTCAGCAAAGCTTTTGACGTTGTCAGCCATTCGCTGCTTGTGGATAAACTTGTACACTTTGATGTTGATTCTTCAATTGTGAATCTCCTCCATAGCTATCTTCTTGATAGATCATGTTATGTTGCCGTTAATGGTCAAACGTCCTCTTTGTACAAAGCCACTAGTGGGGTTCCTCAAGGGTCGGTAATGGGCCCACTCCTCTTTGTAACTTATGTTAATGATGTTTCCTCTGTCATTCGGAATTCTTCTTTCCTTTTGTATGCCAATGACATAAAGATATTTAAGGAAATTCATTCAGTTATCGATTGTCGCTTGCTGCAATCTGATTTGTGTTCTTTTTCTGAATAGTGCAGGAGCAATAACCTCTCCCTAAATATTTCAAAAACCAAGGTAATGAGTCTCACTCGAGAAACATCTAGTGTGCCATTTTTATATTCTGTCAATTCTGTGTTGTTGTGTAAGGTATGTGAGATCAATGATCTAGGTGTTCTTTTTGATAACACCTTACACTTTACTGCTCGCTCTAAGCGTGTTGCTTTGCGGGGTCTTCGCACCTTACGCTGTGTTTGCAGAATGTCTAGAGAATTTCATTCTCCTATGCCCTTCCAAAAATTGTACACCGCGCTATGTCTTCCTCAACTTGAGTATGCATCTGTGATCTGGAATGGCATTCCGAATTCCAGCAGCGACGACCATTGAGCGAGTCCAGAAAAAACTTCATAAGCATTTACAACCATCGTTTCGCTAGAAATGACTCTGGATCTCGTTCTAACGCTGCTGGATTATTATCATTGCCATCACTTTGCTGCCGACGAAATCGCACTGATCTGTTATTTCTTTACAAGCTTGTGCATGGTATCATATCCTTCCCTGTACTGCTCAACTGTCTTAATTTCCGAATTCCACGTAAGCTGACCAGAGAGAATAGACCTTTTCATGTAACCGCCTGCCTCTGTGAACATTTGACCATTGGCAGGATACAACGTCTTTACAATGCTTACTTTTTGGAGCTAGATGTTTTTGACAGCTCCCAGTCGTTGTTCTGCTCCGAGCTTTGCACTGTACTTACATAGCCTCGTACACTGTTGACCTTTTTTTTTCCTGCGCATAGCTGTATATGTGCAATTTTATAACGTTTTTATCCCTGATATTTTATTATGAATGTTGGTCTTTGTTTTTTTGTTTTTTTTTCGTGCGCCAGTACAAAGACCTTATGGTTGTTCCTGGGCACGTTAAATAAACGTTTGATTGATTGATTATTATTATTAACCCTTGGAAGTTTCCCGCTCCGACATCTCTCGTACGTACTGACAAATTCCACCCACCACTTAACGTAAGGTTATCTGCATCAGCCGAAACAACGAGCTACAGCAGTTACGTATCGTTAATTGTCCGCCGTTGAGTGGTCCCAGGTTACTGACAAACCAAATGTTGATGACCACGTTGATCAGTTTATGGAGCTTGTATTGAACAGCATGCGTAATTTTATTCCCCAGTATACACCTAAACAACGTAAATATCTCCAGTGGTTCTCATCTGAACTTATCAGTGCACTGAAACATAAAGATCGCGAACACAGAAAATCTAAGTGTTCTCCATCCAGCGAGTGGAAGGAAGAGTAGAGGTTTTTTCGAACTCTCTCTCTAAACACCTATATAAACGGGATCATAGTTCGTATACTGAATTCTTGGGGGAAAAAAGCGCCTCTGACAGACCGGCCGAGTGTTGGAAGTATGTACGTAAATGGCCTAGAAAAAGGGGAGAGTCCTTCAGACTACTGGACTCAAGTGTGGTAGAGGTGCATGCCGTCGCTGACTGTTTTGCCACGCAACTCTCATCCGTTTATAAGACCTCAGACTCTAGCACTGATATCAGGCAGTTAGCTCATCCAGTGCTTTGTCGCTGGATGACAATCTTATCTGCGAATGCATTAAGCGCATAAAACCATCCTTATCATGTGGCCCAGGTGGCATCCCCTCCGCCATACTACACATGCAAAAGCTTATGGTAGTATATTTGTCCCAGTACTGACTACGATATTTAATAACTGTCTAGACACTTCCACATTTCCTAGCATGTGGAAAACTGCTCGTGTTTTTCCAGTATTTAAGTCGGGCTCTAAAACAGATGCTTCTAATTATCGCCCGATTTGTCTACTATGTGCCACATCAAAGATCTTCGAGCTGGCTCTTCACAACATATTGTCTTTTAGTGTGAAAAACTCACTGATTCCTAATCAACATGGTTTTCTCCCTGGCCGCTCAACTACCACAAATCTTGCTAGTTTGATGACGCAGATCTCCACACCTATTTCTCAGAGAGGACAGGTTGACGTAATTTACTGTGACCTGAGCAACGCTTTTGACGTAGTCAGCCACACATTGATAATGGTTAAACTTGCGCACTTTGATGTTGACTTGTCGGTTGTGAATCTCCTGCAGAGCTATCTGCTCAATAGATATTGTCATGTAGCCGTAAATGGCTTAACGTCTTCTTTGTATAAAGTGACTAGTGGGGTCCCTCAAGGGTCGGTATTAGGCCCACTCCTATTTTTAATTTACGTTAATCGTGTTTCTTTTGTCATTCGTAATTCTTCTTTCCTCTTGTATGCCGATGACATCAAAATTTTTAAGGAAATTCATTCAGTTAACGACTGTCGCTTGCTGCAGGCAGATTTCTGCTCTTTTTCCGAATGGTGCAAAGGTAATAACCTTTCTCTGAATACCTCGAAGACAAAATTCATGTCTATCGCTCGCAAAGCATCTAGCGTGTCATTTCAATACTTGTAAATTCTGTGTCCTTATGCAAGGTTTATGAGATCAGTGATCTTGGTGTTGTTGTTGACAGCGCGTTAAACTTTTCTGCTCACGTTAAGCGTGCTGCTATGCGGGGCCTTCGTTCTCTCGGATGTGTATGCAGAATATCTCGAGAATTCAGGTCTTCCATGGCCCTCCACAAATTGTATACTTCAATATGTCTTCCACAACTTGAGTATGCGTCCGTGATATGGAATGGCATTGCTCAATCCAGCGTTAACACCATTGAACGACTCCAGAAAACATTCCTGAGCATATATAACCATCGCTTTGCTAAAAATGACTCTGGATCTCGTTTAAATACTGCTGAATTATTAACACTGCCATCACTTCACTGCCGACGAAACCGTTCTGATCTCTTATTTCTTTACAAGCTCGTTCACGGTATCATATCCTGCCCTGTACTTCTCAATTGTGTTAATTTTCGAATTCCGCGTAAGTTAACCAGAGAGAACAGACCGTTTCATGTACCCGCCTGCTTCTTCCAACACTCTACCGTTCACAGAATACAAAGTCTCTATAATGTTAATTTTCTTGATCTTGACGTTTTTCATAGCCCACAATCATTGTTTTTATCCGAGCTTTGCACTGTTTTGACATAGTGTGGCACAATGTACGAAGTCTTCCCTTCTCAGTCTTTCCGCATAGTTGTGTATATGCAACCTAATTTTTTATTCCCCGTCAATATTTCTCGTGTTGTCTTATTTTGTGTTAATTTCTCTTTGTCTACGTGTTTTCGCTCTTTTTATTTCTGAAAACTGTCTGTACTGTATTGTTTCATTTTATTGTTTTTTTTTGCGTGCGCCTGCACAAAGACCTTACGGTTGTTCCTGCAGGGCACGTTAAATAAATTATTATTATTATTATTATTATTATTATTATTATTATTATTATTATTATTATTATTATTATTATTATTATTATTATTATTATTATTATTATTATACAAAGGGGTCTCAGTTGACTCATGGCAGTGGTTAACAAATGGAGGGTTCTCATGCACTTGTCGCCGTGTCGACCAACAGGTGTGGATCACGCGAATTCACGTGAGTCCACGCAGTGTGTCTCAGTGACGGTTATAGGGAGTCACTGCGCGGCACGCAAATGTGCACCGACACCCCTCATTCGCTAATTCTTCAATTACGCTGCCTGCGTATAGAATCTCGTACGCGTTCTTATTTTCTCATTCTCTTTAGTCACCGTGTAATTACTGCTGCCTGTGGCTGCGACAGCCGCTGTGGGTGGTCACGTGCACGGGCTTACTGGAAGTATAGAGAAATTACCGCCAAACGTAGACGAAGCGCGAATAGATCAGTAGCAGCATCAATTCACGTCGAGTCAAGTTGAAGGCCACCCTGACGGGAAAGCTGCAAGCATGTGCAGCTTGATGGGGTTAAGGGCCTACCGCTAGGCAACAGCAGCAATACTTCTTTCTGTGCGAGTTGGTTCACATTTAATCTACACTGTTCATCATATATGTACAGGTACAGTCATAAGCGTGCGCACAAGGGGGTCAGGAGCCCCCCCCCCCCTAATCTTCTAAGAGGGGGAGCGTAAAATCTGCCCCGTATATGGACCCTTCTAGTCACCTAAGAGCGGGGGTGGGCACAAGATACGCCCAATACATTGACTTAGCAGGTTTGGAGGGGGGGCGCTGCGACGAACCTTTGCCCCCCCCCCCCTGATGGGGAACCCTGCGCACGCGTATGAGTACAGTGCACGCGTACAGTGCGAAACATGTACATGCACCATTTACATGTACGTGTTGCGCTGTTACTGTACATTTAACCAGGCAACAACAGCAGTGCACACATCCGTAATAGAAACAATAAGCCGCTTTCCGTTAAAGTAGCGTCGTTAGTACAAGGCGTGATATATGCACGGTTCCCTCGGCCTACATACACCTACGTACATGTACACGTATTACGAGCACATTGAAATACGCGTAAATACATAACGGTCGGGGAAATATATACTCCTACTGTCAGAATGAGCAGTAATGAAATCAGTAATTTAAAGGAACTGCAAAGAATGTGCACGTGCCAGTTAAAGAAATGAATATATATATATATATATGTACTTTACCTCCTCCCTCTGACAGTTAAGTATACTACTGTAAATGCTACTAAACAACTGTGTAGCTCATGGCCACAAAAAATTTTTAAGGCGATGGTGTTAAAGAGCTCGTTACTCGGAAATTCCGGTGTCGGCGGCGTCGTCGTTGCTTGAGAGCGAAATATCGGCGTTGTCTGTGATCGGAAATTGAGAATAGATGCGAATAAATAAATAATAAAGAATCACACCATATCCCGCTAAAGGGGACCATGAGGCGATGCGACGCAGTGTTTCGGCATGTAGAACCCGCGTTTCAGAGGTGGAGTGGTGAGGTGGAAACGGGAGAGGGAGAAAGGGGGAGGGGAGTGGTGAGGGGATGGGGAGAGGGGAAATGAGAGGGGGAGGGGAAAGGCTGGGGGAAAGGGAAGGGGGAGAGGGAAGGGGAGAGGTGATGTGGAGAGGGGGTAAGGGGGAGGAGAGGAGAGGAGAGAGGGGCGTGGAGAGGGCTTGCGCATGCGCAGTAAGGGTGGTCACGCCGCACACCACCACCACCACCACCGGATTGAACTCCGCTATCAGATGCTTCACATCTAAAACACCTTTGGTCACAATGAGAATCGAACCCAGGCCTCCTGCATAGCAAGCAGGTGTTCTGTCATGGAGTCACGCCAGTGCTTGTAACTACCTCGCAAAAAAAAAAAAAGGTTTTTAAGAAAGTCATGTAGTGGAAGAGTCTCCTTAACGCATGTAATATTACGTGGCAGAATTGTAGAATTGCATCAGGCATTGAAACATGTGAATTGCGCAACAACTGGGTGGTTTAGACCTGCCCAGCCTTTACAATGTGTGAAGCTGCACAGGTCCGCGTGGCTCCTACCGGACGCGCAGTGGGTGCTTCGCCAATTTGCAAAAAGAAGAATTGTGGCGTAGTGGGCACTTCGCAACTGTACTTGCAGTAGACGTTATGGGATAGTTTTAAAAGGCCAGTGTTACGCGCACAAACGTTGCTTGGGACACGGTTAAAGGCGATGTGCACAGAGCCCGATAACGCTATCGTGTTCTACCCTTGAAGGCGGAGCTCAGGCGTTCTCCAAGTTTTTATTTTCTTTAAGATCTCAGGTGGACGGCATGGATTACAGTACCAGGATCCGTGTTCACAAAGCTTCTCAAGTCATAACTCTTCGTGAGAGTAAAATTTCAACCAAATATAATGCTAGACTTATTAGCGAAACCGGCCAGCCAATGGATAAAAGCACTTACGATCTCAGAGGGAGAAAAGGAGAGATATGGAATGAAGAAAACAGAGAGAGGTCAAGTACACTTTGTATTTTGCTACCCTGCATGTGGCCAGTAGAATGAGGGGGTAAAAGGGGGAGGAAGAAATTAGGGGGGGCTCCGGAAATTTCGACCAACACCGTGCATCTAAATCCAAGTACACGGGCCTCTAGCATTCTCGCGCGTGTCCCCGCGACTTAACAGTAGCATCATATACAACATTTTTGAACACAAAAACAGAAATAAAGCAATCTTAAGAAAAATGAATGGAGACAGTGCATCTTTCTTAAAGGGACCCTGCAACACCTTTCTAAGTACTATTAGAATTGCTTCAATAAAGGATGTCATTGCCTCGCGAATCAACTGCCCCTAAATATTTATAATCCGTCAAGTACGAGAGGAGTTTTACAGGGATTTCCCTAGCAAAAATTTCCAATAAAAAACCAATAGCCTATTGGGTTATTGACACCTATTGGTCTATTGGTTCTATAGGTCTATTGGAACTGTATTTGGCTATTGGTTCTATATCAGCCTACTGGACCTATAATGGTGTATTGGTTCTCTATTAGCCAATTGGAATTATATTGGCCTATTGGTTCTGTATTTGCCTGCTGGCATTGTATTAGTTTTGTATTTGCCTACTTCTCAGCCCCATTAGAATTAGTCTTGCGCAAGTGTTTTATGGGTGTCTTGTCGTCATGCAGAAGGCCCACACTGTGGCAGCGCCCTGCAATGATAATCACAGTGGATGAATGAGGCATATGTTCAAATATATTCTCATAATCAAAACTACAAGTGCTTCTTCTGACCCTTGATGATGTTGGCGATCTTGCGGGCGACTATTTTGCCAAGGCAACTATGTCTTGTGTCAATTTCTTCTGGACTGCCTCATCCGCACTCGAGGAAGTGCCTGAAAGATTCTGTAAATAAACAGAGCCATGAAATCAGAAAACAGTAACACATGTTTAATTAAAGTTTACCTTCGAAGCAATGTATAGAAAGTAGGCGGCACAGTGAGAAATTATCTAGACCTTAATTCACTGCACATGTTCACAATGTTGCAGGAGCTGAACTATAGCAAAAAACTGAGTGAAATATTACACACCCAACTGTGGCTTATTGCGTGGAAGAAAACAGTATATCGGCAAAATTTTGCGGCAAAAAAGGAAGGAAAAGAAAGGGGCAATTTTTTTTTTTTAATTAAGCAGCACCTTATCAGGTTTACACGCTTGCGTCCAGTGTTTTTTGAGCTGTACCCAAGAATGAACTGCAAACTCGTCCTTAAATTACAGCAAACTCAATAATCACTTACTATTTGTGACGTGCTCTTTTTCACGATGGTGGTGCGACTATCATACCTAGAGCATGCCACTAAATCTCAACTTAAAGATGGCATGAAATAAATTAAGCTAAGGTAGATTCACGATGAGGCAACGGTAATATGTAAGACAGTAGTAAAGGCAGCCTAGATTCCATATCGTTGCAAGCCCAACACAGCAGTCAGTCTGCAATGAGTTGGATATAACACACGTTCTGCATGTTACGTGCTTATCCAATTACGCCAACAACATTAATAAACCCACTCCTGCGATAGCCTTAATTGGGCTGCAGTATGTAAAAAAAATATGAAATAAAAAATCGCACCAGTGCAGTACATACCCTATGCACATTTTGTATAATGAATTATCATGTGGCCTTCTGTGGCTCTTGTGACATTATGTCGAACAAGTATGATAAGCCAATTGGCGCGCACTACAACACACAAACCGCATCGACTAGAGCGCTTTACTATGAGGCGATAAACGCGTTATCGGCTTAACACGCACGTTGTAAATACATACAAAGGGCTTGCGAAACTCCAACTACACTCACGAGCAGGGCGCCTGTCCTTTACCTCTAATCTATGCTACGTTTTTTGTGCATACTGACAAACACAAAAACAAACTGCAATGATATATGCGCTCAATCATTCAACTTCTGAGAGCGTGTGGACTTGCAATCGAGGCGTCGCTGGTCTCGCTGTCATCAAATACCGGAGACAAAGGACGAGGGACTTGTTTTCCCGACCTTTCAGCTTCGTCCTAAGTTTGAATACAAAAAGAAAGGTGATATCAAATAAATACTAAATAGGAGTAACTACCATGTCCACTCAACTCACCAAACAATCGGAGCACATGGGCCTTGTTGCTCGTCTTGCCATTATTCTTGGTGCCACTTTGTAGAGTCGAAATCGGTCGAAATCCAAGACATTTATGGCTCAGAACGTCTCCATCTGGTGCACGCTGAACACAGTCTTCACGTTATCGTCGCGGAAGCACACTAAAGCAAACATCGTGTAAGCAGGCTTACGTGAAGCATCGAGATCACACAAAGCGCGCGCTAGGGCGACAGACACAACGTTTTGGCTTAGCTTGGCCGCAGGCTGGGCTTGTCTTCGTATCGGCCGAGCGCGGATGGCGCGCCAAACGCACGGTCTGTTGCGTTTGCAGATCCACAATTCTTTCTCCTGTATCTTTACAGCGCTACTTATATTGCTTAGCATAAATAGTTATAAACTTTACATATTATCCCGCGCACCGTCTCACTTTTTTTTGTTTGTTTGTCACCTGGTTGGTTCTATATGCCGGTTGTTATCTCATGGCGGTTTCTTTATTATTATTCTGTGGTGTCTGTGTTGTCGATTCCTTCGCAAGTTCTTCTTTAGCGTGTTTTACTATAGTGCCCGTTTACCGCACGGCATGTACGGAGACACCGTACCGCCGTGGTCGACACGCAGCCTTTTTATATAGCTCTTTTAGTCGCGCGAGTTGCTAACTGCACACGGTGTCTCACGGTGCGATTAAGCTCAATCGGGATCAGACATATCAAAAGTGAATTGATCCCGTCTGCAGCTTGCGTATAATATAGCCAATCATGATCAAGAAATTTGATCGGGATCGGGTGCGACGCGCTCAGTCAGTCATAAGATGTTATAAACAGCTACCAATAGGCGGTAGCTGTTTGAACAATAAAACTCCTGTTGGCCTTATACATCTTCTGTTAGTACATTAAGAAACCAATAGAAGTACTTATTTGACCAATACAACTTCTATTGGCCCAATAAGTCATCAATAGGCAGCACCTATTTGACCAATACAACTTCTATTGGTCCAATAAGACACCAAAAGGCAGCCCATATTTGACCAATACAACTTCTATTGGTCCAATAAGACACCAATAGGTGGTGGCTATTGGTGTCTATTGGTACCCATAGAAGTCTTATACAACCAATACAGCTCCAATAGATGTCCTATAGAACCAATAGCGATTTTCTATTGGACCAATAGAAAATCCTATTGGTATTTTTGCATTTGTAGCAAGCTGTAAGCGCTTTCTCTCTTCTCTCGTCCTTACGAGCGCGCTGGTAGCTAACCAACGTGACGTGCGTGTCATGACCTTGAGTACTTTCTTTTTTTTTCTTCGAACCCACGCCTTACATTCAGTGGGATCACGAGCGAGCACGTGCACACGTCGCGCCATCCCGCGGCGGTCGCGGTAACTATGAAGCTCGCGATGCTCAATTTAGTCCGTGGCCGGAGACTTTCTAGCTGACTGAGAATTATTTTACATTCCAGGCCGTGTGCCGCGCCATTATGTTTGGCTCACATGCTCTCAGGAGCCTCGACTACCTATCGGCAGCGTTTTCTGACCATGCACAAAAAGTGTTGCATGTTCCCTTTAAGATTTCATTATTTCCTTCTTTGCGCTAAGAAAATGTCGTACGTGATCCAACAGAGACTCAACCAGCAGCGAGTCTTATTTAACGGTAGCCAGAGTGCTCGAACAAATTGGACGTTTCCATCTGCTCACAAATGGGTTCTAACAAACCGCGCAATCGTCCTAGCCTACACGCTTGTGCATCGTGCGTTCCATTCTATATGATGTTATGTGATCTGAAGCATTGAATAGTAGCACTGAACGTGCATATTTAGAACGACAATTATGGTAACCACGAGCGGTTAAAACAGCGAAAAGCGTAGACGTTTCGTGCATGTTAACATTTATGACGCATAAACATACCTGTTACGTGGACAATTGTATTCTAGCACTGGAATTAAATTAAAAGACATGCCGAAATTCTCTCCTCCGCAACGCCGCGATGAGCTCGAGCGCATGCGCGTCCCCTCCCCTTCTATCTCCTCTCCTACGCTGCCCCCCTCTCGCCCGCCTGTCGACCGCGTTCCCCGCTCGCCCTGTGAGAATTAACGGCCAGGCTAGGTGGAAGATACGACGCGCGTAGCGTCCCTCTTCGCGTTCCACGGCGCGAGGTCGGTAGCATGCCCAACGAACGCCAACGGAACGCGATTGTGCAAGTGCTCCGGCTTCGCATCGCCTCATGGTCCCCTTTAGCGGGAGATGGTGTAGTTTTTGGTGCCTCGACCTTCATCGGGACTTTCGTCGTGTTGCGGGAATGCTCCAGGCAGGTTATCTTGGGTTTAGACTTTGTTCGAGAATATGGGGCCATTATAAATCTCCGAGGGCTGCTGGTGACGTTTTCACGTAACGCAAACTCGCACGAATGCGAATCGCACATAATGGCGTTGCGTCTATCCGACGATTCAGTGACCATACCACCCCGTTCGAGTGTGCTAGTTAACGTGGTGAGCGACAGCAACCGAACCGCTTTCGGAGTTGTGGAAGGCAATGTGTCCGTGCTCTTATCGCGTCAAGTATGCGTCGCCCGCGGCCTCATGGAACTGACACAAGAGCCTGCAAAAATTCTACTGACAAATTTCAGTCATGAATACCAGCACTTCATGAGGCAGTGTGTCGTCGCTTACTTCGAAGAAATCAGCGACTCCAGAGCCAGCTTATCACTCGCGTAACTCTCTTCCGGTCCTCACGACGACAAGCAGTCCACGGTTAAGATTGACGTGAACTCCGAACTATCGGCTTCACAGCAAGAGAGTCTTCGCTCCCTCCTGCTTTCCTTCAGTGACTGCTTTGCCACGACGTCTAAAATCAAGCAGATACCCGTTATGAAGCACAGAATCATAACCGAGCCCAACGAAAGACCTATTCGACAACATGCTTATCTTGTTTCCCGAAGAGAACAAGACGCCATTCACGAACAAGTTCAACAAATGCTTGCTGACGACATCATTCAGCCATCTACGAGCCCATGGGCATCACCAGTTGTGTTGGTGAAAAAGAAAGATGGCACATTGAGCTTCTGTGTTGAATATCGCAAGCTGAACAACGTGACAAAGAAAGACGTCTATCCGCTTCCCTGCATCGACGACTCGCTCGACCGACTTCGACACGCCAGATACTTTTCATCCATGGACCTTTGCAGCGGTTATTGGCAAATTGAGGTCGATGACCGTGACCGGTAAAAGACCGCATTCATTACTCCTGACGGGCTCTTTGAATTTAAGGTGCTTCCCTTTGGATTGTGTTCTGCTCCTGCGACTTTTCAACGAATGATGGATACAGTTTTGTCCGGTCTGAAGTGGCAATCGTGTCTTGTTTATTTAGATGACGTCGTCGTTTTTTTTCAACGACTTTCGAGCAGCACCTTCAGCGCTCCGAACAGCTTGCCGAACTTGATGCGCTCCGAACAGCTTGCCTGTCACTCAAGCCCGAAAAATGTCACTTCGGCTACGAGGAGCTCAAATTTCTCGGCCACGTAGTAAGCAGCGACGGAATTCGCCCAGATCCCGACAAAACGCGAGCTGTTGCTGCCTTCCCAACCCCAGCGAACAAGCAAGACGTTCGCCGTTTTCTGGGACTTTGTGCGTACTACCGTCGCTTCGTCCCGAACTTTTCGAAGATAGCAGAACCCTTGCACCACCTCACAAGAGACAACGTCGCTTTTGTTTGGGACACAAAACAACGCCAGGCTTTTTGCGAGCTGCAGCGACGCCTTCAGACGCCACCAATATTAGGGCACTTTGACGAAAATGCAGACACTGAAGTGCACACAGACGCAAGCAATATTGGCCTCGGCGCCGTCCTTGTGCAGTGGCAAGAAGGTATCGAGCGAGTGATCGCCTACGCTAGCCGTACGTTATCATCGGCTGAATCTAACTATTCGACCACAGAAAAATTATGTCTAGCTGTCGTGTGGGCCATAGCCAAGTTCTGACCGTATTTGTACGGGCGACCTTTCAAAGTAGTCACCGATCACCTTTCTTTGTGCTGGCTTGCAGGCCTCAAAGACCCCTCAGGCCGCCTCGCACGATGGAGTCTCCGCCTCCAAGAATTTGACGTTACGGTGGTTTATAAGTCGGGACGCAAGCACACCGACGCTGACTGCCTCTCACGCGCCCCAGTCGAGTCGACTCCTCCTGACCAAACTGACGACGAGAGTTTCCTCATGGCCGTCACAGCGTCTGACTTGGCTCAGAAACAGCGTGATGACCTAGAGCTTCGTCCACTCATCGACTATCTTGAGGGCCAGCTTCAGCAGCCACCACGAACATTCAGGTGCACGATTTCGTCATTTTTCCTTCGCGACAACATCCTGTACAAGCGGAACTTCGATCCCAGCGCTCGAACCACCCTTCTGGTAGTACTATCTGCGATGCGAGAAGAGATCCTAAATGCGTGTCATGACGAACCGTCTTCTGGACATTTAGGGTTCACGCATACTCTCGCTCGTATTCGCCACAAGTACTACTGGCCTAAACTGTCCCGTACTGTCAAGCACTACGTCAAAACCTGCCGAGACTGCCAGCGGCGCAAGATTCCGCCCATGAAACCTACTGGCTTTTTACACCCTGTAGAGCCACCTCGAGCACCATTTCAGCAAGTTGGCATGGACCTGCTAGGCCCATTTCCGAAATCTTCAGCGGGTAATCGTTGGATAATAGTTGCAACGGATTATTTAACCCGCTATTGCGAAACGCGGGCACTGCCACGAGGTACTGCAAGCGAAGTCGCCGACTTCTTCATTCATGCTGTCGTCCTCCGCCATGGTGCACCGCCGTGGTTCTAACCGACAGAGGCACGGCCTTCACCGCCCAACTGCTGGAAGAAGTGATGACACTTAGCGGCACCGTACGTCGCCGGACGACAGCTTACCATCTGCAAACGAACGGCCTAACAGAACGGCTCAATAAGAACATTACAGACATGCTTTCAATGTATGTCGACGTGGACCACAGGAACTGGGACAGTGTCCTTCCTTTCATAACTTTTGCGTATAACACCGCCGTGCAGGAAACTACAGGATTTACCCCTTTCCGCTTGCTGCACGGCCGCGAGGTTACTACGATGTTAGACGTCATGCTTTTACCTGACGCCTTTGCGACCACCACCGAAAATGCCGCCCAGTATGCGCAACGCGCCGAAGAAGCTCGTCAACTAGCTCGCTTGCGCATTCGCTCACAGCAACATTACGACGCTCACAGGTACAACCTTCGCCACAGGGAAGTTGCCTACCACCCGGGAGACAAAGTGTGGATATGGAGTCCTGTGCGTCAACGCGGCCGGTCAGAGAAACTCCTACGCCGTTATTTCGGCCCTTATCGGGTTCTTCAACGCCTCAACGATGTCAACTACCAAGTTGTCGCAGAGACTGGTGCACGATCCTCCCGCCGTGCAGCACAACCGGACATCGTCCACGTGGCCAGGATGAAGCCATATTACACACGCTGAAGACTTGCTCTTGCCTAGACACATTCGAACGCATTGAGTCGATGCTTTTCGAGGGGGAGAGTACTGACACGGACATGTAGTGGGTATCTGGCTGTTGCGCGGCTAGTTTCGCCATTATTTGTGCGTGGCAAAGAGATCGCTGGTGGTGGAAAAAGACGAAGACTTGCTGCTCGATCGGAGCTGTTCCGCTGTTCGCCGTGTTTCTTCTTGTTTTCCTTTATTTACCGTGACAATATAGCCAAGATAGGAAGTCCCGTGGTGACTACAGCCATTCTCCAAGCAGCCGAGCTCACAGATGAAGAAAGCTTAGAAGATACGATCTGTCCGAACATGCAGCAAAACATTGTTATCGTCAACACACCTGACCCGGACCATGCAGACCAGTACGCCCGCATCCGTTCTATCCAAGTGAACGGCGTCACCCATGAGGTGAATGCCTACGAAACCGCAGCTGAA
The DNA here is from genome assembly GCF_013339695.2 of Rhipicephalus sanguineus. Classification (NCBI taxonomy): domain Eukaryota; kingdom Metazoa; phylum Arthropoda; class Arachnida; order Ixodida; family Ixodidae; genus Rhipicephalus; species Rhipicephalus sanguineus. The sequence continues at coordinate 70,794,381 of NC_051184.2, read as the reverse complement.
CACACGACGAAGGGGGTCATCCGTGGGATCCCACTCACGGAGACCCCCCAGCAGATCGACAACAACATCGTCACTGCTCGGAACCCGACGGCCCTGGCAGCCAAGCGTATCGCCTCAACTACAACGGTGATTATCGCCTTTGACGGCCCGGACGTGCCTTATCAGGTCCGCTACGGGCCCACTTTACTCCCATGTTCGCTATATCGGAAGCAAATTGACATTTGCTACCAGTGTGGCCGCCTTGGACACCGCATGGACGTTTGTCCCTACCCAAATAACAAAATTTGCCGAGGCTGCGGGGCCCGCAACCCCCCCGCCGATCACAGCTGTGACCCTAAGTGCTGTCTCTGCGGTGGCCCTCATCTTACCGCAGAAAAAAACTGCACTGCTCGTTATAAAACCCCGTACGTCATTCGCAAGCGTATTGGGGAACGACGGGCAACGAGCCAAGCTATCGATCAAGCAGCCGGTCCCTCCACCCTCGACACCAAGGCCAGATCCCGCTTCCGCAACCAGGACAAGGGGAGGTGATCCCGCTCCAGAACTTCATCTCGGTCCAGGAAACAACACTCAAGATCCCGGTCTGCATCAGCATCAGGCAGCAAATCTACCTACAATACCAAGGTGAGCTTCGCAGAGAAACTCAAAGGCACCTCGCCTAAGGGTCGTAACACAAACAACACACAAGCCGCCCCCCCCTCCTCCTTTGCCAGACAATCCAGAAATAGCTCAGCTCAAGCGCGAGAACGCGATCCTACGCGATCTCTTAACCAAACTCACGCAGGAGGTTAGAGCCCTAAAGAAACCCAAACTCTAACCCCTACACCTACCGCTCAGAACGCCCCTGCCCCTAGTCAGGAGGCCCCTTTGCCACCTGCCCCCAAAAGGAGAGCCCTGCAAGATGGAGCCACGGGCCAAGTCCGTTCTGAGGTTAAAGACATGCTCATATCGCTCCAAACGACGATGAGTACTTTCCAACAGGCGCACGACTCCATGCAGCACGCACTCACGGGCATTGTTCAACGGGTGACCAACCTGGAAACTCATATTCTCACGCCTTCTAGCCATGCTGCCCCCGTCTGCGACCCTTCTGGGACACCGATGGCGACATCCCTTATTTCCCATCATGGCCCACACTAATCAAGGCACCCTCGTTTGGCAGTGGAACTGCCGAGGCTTTCACCAGAAACAACCGGTCCTCAATCAATACCTACGTCAACATACCCGCCGCCCTGATGCTATTCTACTCCAAGAAACCAACAACGCCCCTATCACACTCCCCGGTTATCAAACATTTCATACAACTCACCCTCTTCGCCGGGTTTCTACCCTAGTACAGTGTCGCATCCCTGTGATTGAGCATGATCTCCATAGCTCTCATATAGAACATCTATTCCTCGAATTGATTCCCAACCGTAAACGGAAAGAGTGCATCTTCCTTCTGAACATTTACAATAGCCCCAAGAACAAAGCAAAGTGTCGATTCCTCACCCTCTTCAAGAAGGCCCTCCAAGTTGCTGGAACGCACCCTCTCCTTATCGGAGGCGACTTCAACCTTGCCCATACCGGTTGGGGTTACGTTCGCACGGAAGCTGCAGCTCGCAACTTCTGGCTAGATTACCACGACTTAGGCCTTACGCTTATCACAAATCCATCTTTTCCCACACGCCTTGGCACCTCCACTACCCGGGACTCTACCCCGGACCTCACTTTTATCAACCATATCAACAATGCACACTGGACAAATACCCAACAGGACCTGGGCAGTGACCATTACATCATCACTATCTCTTTACCTCATCTCGTTACTGCCCCTGCCCCCACCAAAGAGTTTACCATTACCGACTGGGATGCATTTCGCAAGATACGCATCGGCGCTACCTCAGCGGATGGCATCACCGACATTGACACCTGGACGCAAGCGCTACGCACTGACGTTCAGACGGCCACTCGGGTGGTAACCACAGATGCCCCGGTTGAACGCATGGATAGCCGCCTGGCCCACCTTCTGGAGGCTAAGGCCTCTACTGTAGCTCGGTGGAAGGGGCAGCGCCTAAACCGTCGCCTCAGATGCAAGATTTCTAAACTGAACGCAGCCATAGAGGAGCAGTGTCAAACGCTCAGCCGGCAACAATGGACGGAGCTGTGCAGCACGATGGACGGGCAACTTCACCGCCCATCCTCGTGGAAAATCCTGAGACACCTGCTCGACAATACCAACACCCGTACTTCCCAGCAGGATCAGCAGGAACGAACAAAACCCTTCCCGTGTCCCACCTCACTGACTACATCAACGATTCCTGGCGCAATGGCTCCCTCCCGCCCGCCTGGAAGACTGCCAAAGTCATCCTAATTCCAAAGCCTGGCAAACCGTCTAGCCTCAAAAACCTAAGACCCATTTCCCTCACTTCATGCGTGGGCAAGGTGATGGAACATGCCTTCCTGGCACGTGTCAACACTCACCTCGAAGACAACTCTATCTATCCCCACACCATTATTGGATTTGGACCTCACCTGTCAGCTCAAGACGCTATGCTGCAACTTAAACATCAAGTCCTAAACGATCGTTCCCGTAACACGAAAGCAATTCTCGGACTCGACCTTACTCAAGCATTTGACAACATTTCCCATGCTGCTATTCTTGATCAATTTTGTCACCTCCACCTGGGAGAGCGCGCCTACAATTATATTCGAGACTTCCTCTCCAACCGCACGGCCACCCTTTCGGTCGGAGATTTACGATCAGCCCAGATTCCCCTTGGCAGTGCAGGCACCCCTCAAGGGTTAGGCATCTCTCCCATGCTCTTTAACTTAGTCATGCTTGGCCTTGCACAGCAACTACAACAGGTCGACAACATCCACCATACTATCTACGCCGACGACATCACCATCTGGGCGTGCCAAGGTAGTGATGGTCAAGTGGAGTCAGCTCTGCAGACAGCGATTGACACTGTTGAGGCCTATCTCCAAGGAACCGGACTGCGCTGCTCACTGGCTAAATCGGAGCTTCTTCTCTACAAGCCCATTCAGCGGGGACGCCCCCCCAAACACCAACTTGAGCAGCGACCCTGTGATGACATCACTCTTCATCTTCAAGATGGCAGCCTTATCCCGCACGTCCCTAGTATCCGGGTCCTCGGTCTCACTATATCAGCCAATGGCTCTAACGGCTTGGCTCTCAACAAGATTTCTGCTCAATCTCAAAACACCTTACGTCTCCTCAAACGTATATCCAACTGAAGAGGCGGTCTCAAAGAAGAAAGCCTTATCCGCCTCGTGCAGTCGTTTGTCCTATGTCACATCACCTACGTTGCTGCGTACCTCAACTGGTACCGTGCAGAACAAAACAAGCTCGACACCCTTATACGAGGGGTCCACAAGCAAGCACTTGGCCTCCCGCACTACACCAGCACCGAACGTTTCAATCAACTGGGTGTTCACAACACCCTTGCCGAACTCATTGAAGCCCAACAACGCGCTCAGCTTGAACGGCTCACACTCACGGAAACGGGACGTTCGACTCTCTCGACCCTTGGCTTCACGTATCATCAGCAACAGGGCCCCAAACAATCGATTCCGAATGACATCCGCAGCTGGATCCACGCGGATCCCATCCCCAGAAATATGCACCCCGAGTACAACAGAGCCCGGCGCAAAGCTCGGGCTAGAGCCATCATAAAAGCCCTTGCCCACTTACCTGGCGCCACATTTGTTGACGCAGCTCAATATCTTCAAGGCACACGTTTTGTAGCTGTCACCACACGCGATGGAGTCCTACACCATGCAACCAGCGTCACTACTTCCTCTTCCGAGACGGCTGAAGAAGTGGCCATCGCCCTGGCCACTCTAGATCCCACCTGTGACACCATTGTGTGCGACTCTCGCTCAGCCGTCATTAACTACAGCAAAGGCCGCATCTCTCCTCAAGCGCTTCGCATCATCTGCCAGGCACCGCACTCCAAAGACAGCATGATCTCCCTGACATGGATCCCCGCCCATGCGGGCCCTGTCCATCCACGCCTCCCCAACCTCAACGGGGTCACCAACTCCATTGCGCGAGGCCTTGTCAACCGCGCCGGAGCTACTGGAGACGAGATGGACACCAGGGACAACCTGACTACCTTCAATGACCTCGTTAAGACCTTTTACCTCAGACGCCGAGTCTTCCCCCCACCTCACCCCAAGCTCAGCCGGGCACGGGCCACCACTTTGCGTCTACTACAAACAAACACGTATCCCTCCCCTGCCGGCCTCCACCTCATATTCCCGGACGTGTACACTACCCCCAACTGCCGGTGCTGTGGCACTCACCCGGCGACGCTTCCGCATATGCTGTGGGAGTGTCCGGCACAGTACACTCACACTAACACCACGACCCTTTCGTCGAGGCTGCGCGAGGCTCTGGGAGCTCCGCTCTTGAACAAACCTGGGCGACCCAGCACGCCCGTGAGGTGGCGTTAAGGCAAGCCCTTGACGTCCCCTCATGGGAGGCCTAGGCCCGGCCACTTAAACCTGCCGGTTTCCCTTAATAAAATTTATTCCTCCTCCTCGCGGCCCGGCGCGGGCCACGCGCACTCGAGCAAAAATGTAAACGCGTATTAACGCTCCCCGCGTGACCAGAAGAATTATTGTCGGAGAAGACTCATGTAAATAGTTCCTTTTTTGAGAGCTTATAGAAAAAATAAACTTCTCTTTGAGACCAAAATTTCTGCGTTTAAGTTCCCCAAGAAAGAGTATCGTCTTTAAAAAAAAATCCACAGCATATCCACGGGGTGAATGCTGATGAGTGGGGCGAAGCTCTCGTACGGCAGGATCTTGGCGGCGGCGTCGCGCAGCTTCACGCCCAGTACATCATCAACGACGTGAGCTTTTAGACGTGAAATCGGGCCGGTTTATCCTAAAGGGTAGGGTCGATGAGAGTCATGGCGACTTGCAGCTCACTTTAATTTTACATGTACGCTGTGAAATTTTATTGCTTAATCACGCACAGGAGAAATTTCACCAGGCACTACCTTGGAGGTAAACAATGGCTGCTAATGGGGAATGAGAGACAGAAGAAATCGGCTTTTAGCTAACACTTACACTTCTACTTCTACTAACGTTTCCTACTGGAACATGCCAATGGCTGCTAATGGGGAACGAGAGACAGAAGTCGGCTTTTAGTTAACGCGCACGCTGCGAATTTTTTATTGTTCAACAACGCACAGGAGAAATCTCCCACCGGCACCACCTTGGAGGTCAAGATCTGGTACTAGCGTTAAGACTGGTTACGCACTACGACAGGACGAACGGGTGCCGCATTAAGGAGCTTCGCCCCTAAAAGCCCGCGTCGCGTTGAGCCGCTGCACTTTCTACGCATCATGCCACCTCTCACGCTCGATACCAAGAAAAACAACTGTGGTTCACGGAAGCAGCAGTGTGGTTGGGTAATTGCAATGATTACATGTATATCACTATGCACTTTAGTACATGTAGCGTTTTATTAAATGCGAAGCATTAGCGAACCTCTGGCACTTTGAGCGTTTCTATCTATCTATCTATCTATCTATCTATCTATCTATCTATCTATCTATCTATCTATCTATCTATCTATCTATCTATCTATCTATCTATCTATCTATCTATCTATCTATCTATCTATCTATCTATCTATCTATCTATCTATCTAATTTACATGGGAGCGTAAGAAGATTTGACGAATATGATTGCCGGGTCATGACATGAATAACATTAAAATCCTGTTGCGTACGTCGTCAAACCCTTTCCACTAGACACGTGTGGCACATACCCGTATACCACGGGCCGCGGTGTACGGGTATGCGCCACAGGTGATTGATAGTTTATATCTACCCAGGAACGGCTAGAACAGACATTGGTAACTTAAATGTTAGAGCGTTAAGGAAACCAACATCGGCAGCGTTGACTCAACCAATGGAAAGAATGAAAATTAGGATCCCAGCAGGAATAGAACCCAGGCACTCTGCGTGGCAATCAGGTATTCTACCACTGAGCCATGCCAAGTCTATAAACTGGTTTGGAAAAACAGCCTACGCAGGCGTAATATCGGTGCAACGTCAATTGTTGTTGTGCTGCTGGCTATCTAATTTCACAAGAAAGCAATAAACACTACATGATACTTTTACGATGTGTACTCCTACGATACAGGCGCCATATCAGATTAACGTCTGTAGCTCCAGTGTTGGCTACGCTTTCATAGCAGTCTAATAAACATTACGTTTGTATCCCTATGATTCAGCAAGCTATATTGAAGCATTGCTCGACCTCGGAGGAATACATTAACGAAAGTTACATATGATATCCACATCACCGCACGGTACAGTGCACTTTGTCCGCCAGAACGACGCAGTGTCCTCTTCATTTCTTACGAGGATGGGCGATGGCCTCATGCTGACCGAGGATGATGCCAGATTGATTGACAGACGCTTTGTAGACTCGGCTACATAGGCCACATACGCCCAGGTAGTCTACGATTACGACAAACACCACCCACTGATGTGGGTCTACGTAGCACTATCCAGGCCTACAAGTCTCGACGGCCTATACCTCACCAACGCGAAGGGTGGCTTCAGGTTCCGACATGTCGCCGGCTCTGTCGACAGACAATGTGTCGACGAAATGACCGAGGCATCCACGAATTCCAACAGCTCTACTATACCACATACTTCACTACACATGGACCCCTCGTCAACACCATCATGACCGGATCCTATAACAAGTCATGACCAGCTGCTGGTGCTCACTGATCACGGTGATGATGCCCTTGTTCAAGAACCGTCAAGAACTTCTTGCACACATGCACACAGGTTCGTGAAACATGCGTACGTTCTCGGGACACGTATAAGCACTACATATCAGCTTACCGCTTCTGGTGTTGGGAATACCCACGTTGCCATCGGTAGCGTTACCCAACCGCAAACAACTGGTTATATAACACATATGCGGCTCTTCAACCTATATATCATCATCATCATCAGCCTGTCTACGCCCACTGCACGGCAAAGGCCTCTCCCATGTTCCGCCAATCAACCCGGTCCTGTGCTTTCTGCTGCCACGTTGTGCCTGCAAACTTCTTAATCTCATCTACCCACCTAATTTTCTGTCTCCCCCTCACGCGTTTGCCATATCTCTTGGAATCCAGTCAGTTACCCTTAATGACCACCGGTTATCCTACCGACGTGCTACGTGCCCGGCCCATATCCATTTCTTCTTTTTGATTTCAACTAAGATGTCCTTAACCCTCGTTTGTTCCCTGACCCACTCTGCTCTCTTCCTGTCTCTTAAGGTTACACCTATCATTTTCCTTTCCATCGCTCGCTGCGTCGTCCTCAATTTAAGTTGAACCCTCTTTGTAAGTCTCCAGGTTTCTGCTCCGTAGGTAAGTGCCGGTAAGATGCAGCTGTTATATACCTTCCTCTTGAGGGATAGTGGTAGATTGCCATTCATGATTTGATAATGCTTGCCGAATAAGCCCCAACCCATCCTTATTCTTCTAGTTATTTCACTCTCATGGTTCGGCTCTGCGGTTACTACCTGTCCTAATTAGACGTACTCCTTTACAACTTCCAGTGTCTCGCCACCTATCGCAAAGCGCTGTTCTCTGCCAAGATTGTTCCACATTACTTTAGTTTTATGCATATTAATTTTCAGACCTACTCTTCTACTTTCCATATCCAGTTCAGTAATCATGAGCTGCAATTCGTCTCCCGCGTTACTAATCAATGCAATGTCATCAGCGAATCGCAGGTTACTGAGATACTCTCCATTAACTCTTATCCCTAACTCTTCCCAATCTAGGGCCCTGAAAACCTATTGTAAACACGCGGTGAATAACATTGGAGAGATCGTGTCTCCCTGCCGTACGCCCTTCTTTACTGGGATTCTGTCGCTTTCTTTATGGAGGAATATAGTGGCTGTGGATCCGCTGTAGATTTCTTCCATTATGTTTATACAGGCTTCGTCGATGCCTTGATTCCGCAGTGCCTGCATGACTGCTGATGTCTCCACCGAATCAAATGCCTTCTCGTAATCTATGAAGGCTATATGTATAGGGGTTGGTTGTATTCCGCGCATTTCTCTATCACCTGATTGATAGTATGAGTATGGTCTATTGTTGAGAATCCTGTACGAAATCCTGCCTGGTCCCTTGGTTGATCGAACTCTAATGTCGTATTAATTCTGTTAGCAATTACTTTTGTAAATAGCTTGTAGACAACGGACAGTGCAACGGAAGTTGCAGCGATGGCGTAGTGGTAGAGCATCAGCTTCGCATGCGAGAGGTCCGTGGTTCGAATCCTGGTGCCGGACAATTCCCAACCGGATAAAAAAAATCCGCGTGATGATGGAATTGTGTAAAAAGGCCTGGGGTGCAGCCTCACTGGCGACCACAGCCAGCAATGCACTCCCTCACCAGAGCAGGATTGGCCACCCTGGTGTAGTACTTGGCCACTCCCTCCCACATGAATACACCAATTAACCCTCGGCCCTCAGTCCCCAGCGCAGGTCTGACCGCCGCCTGACCAAGGCGGCGGTCAGACCTGCGACGCAGCAGAGGGTGCTAAGAATCTCTGGGTCCGGACAGGCCGCCATTGGAATCTGAATTTGGCTACGTATAACACTAGAACGTTATCGAGTGAGGCAAGTCTAGCTGTACTATTAGAGGGTGTTAAATGGGATGTAATAGGGCTCAGTGAGGTTAGGAGGCCACAGGAGGCTTATACAACCTATATATGTGTGCGTATAAAATTTATGCAAATCTATGCGCCATTTTGTAACGTGTCGCCTCAGTTAAAAAAGTTACGCCACTCTCACCTACCCGACGCATGCTTCGCATAAATAACATCGACTCCCACGGTACGTGGGAGCTGCCGAACTTTTTTTATATTATTCTTGTACAGACGAAGATTTTCAATGCCAACGAACAGCTGCAGTAGCAGCTTAAAGTTAATGTGACGTGCTGCTGATCTAGAGGACGCGGGATCGAGTTTCGGTCACGGCGGCCGCATTTCGATGGGAACGGAATGCAACAAACACTGGCATACTTAAATCTAAGTGCACGTTAGGAAACCTCAGGCTGTCAGAATTATTCTGCAGTCGCCCCGCTATGGGAGGCCTCATAATCACATTGTGATTTTGTCATGTAAAATTCCAAAATATTGTTCAAATCTGATCGTACATTGAAACCTTTACTTTCTCCAATCTTTTCGCAAAGCGCGTACCAAAGACATTACCGTCAGCGTGTACAGTCAAGTGTTCAAGTAAACGCGCTCAGTCACAAAAAATAAGAACAGTTACCGTATTGTCAATATTTCTGAATTTCTCTCAATGCATACAGATTTGTTTTTATTTTACCTTGCAGGAGTATTCCCATTCCTGGTGCTTCTATCGCTTAGCGAAAAAACACCTCCCTTGTACTCTGCTCACAGAATAACGCATATATTTTTTATTTATTTTTATAGAAAATCTTTCTTACTGCAACCAAGCCAAGGTGTACGACGCGTTGTACGGTGGCCGGCGTGGTGTCTACGTCATAAATGCAGTATGATTACAGACTCTACACATGTCTGGATATTTACTTCACGTTTACTTTCCTTCTTACGTGTGTCTTGTGTTACGTCTTTACTGTGTTTCTTCTGGCAAGTGTTGGGTCCAAGTTGGTTCCTCTTCCGGTTGTTAGGTTCAAGATGGGTCGAAACGAGGCTTCACACGGCACTTTCTGACTGACTAGCGAAACAATGCAACAAATTAAACCACGTACCAATATTTCAAAGTGTTAGCGACAGTCGTTAGTGTTTCTTGCATCTTGGATATTCGACCGATGAAATATATCTTGCGATGGAGCCCAATTCCAACCGCAAAACCCAAAGCTCCACTGCTTTCTGAGTGGAGAATGCCGTGCTGTGTAATTTATTTTTCGTTTCTTCTTGTTACTCCCAAGGTGCCCAAACGCCGTTGTGTTTCTCGGGGTAACCCCTTTCGTCTACGTCGCCGACGATCTCGGGACGGGCAGACTCTCTGTAGGCGCTCAACTTCTCCAGCAAGAAGGACACCATCTGCAATTGCGCAAAGCAGAAAACAATGAGTGAGCACATATTTGCCACGAAAAGATCTATGCCAACTTCTACTTAATTATCGTTTCAGAACAGTGGGTGCTGTGAAATATAAGCGAATATGGAGCCGCAATGCTAGGAGATATTCCTTGGCAACGAGCGTGCGTCGCTTCGCAACACTTTCTCTCTCTCTCTCTCTCTCTCTCTCTCTCTCTCTCTATATATATATATATATATATATATATATATATATATATATATATATATATATATATGGTGCCCCACGTGTCTTTAGCCAGAAGTTAAAAATAAGCAAGCGCACTCAATGACGACTGACCAAAGGGATGTTGCTGACTATTGCCTATAGTAGGTCAGACAATTTCTTGTGTTCTGATTATTTCAATAACTAGACCACTTTAATTAAGTAACTTCTGAAGCAACAAAGCTGCGCAAACAGTTTTAATGAGAAAGTTATCCTTATCGAAACGTTCCGTATGTCATTCCAATAGTTCCATATGTTCCATACGGAATCCATGTTTTCCCTATATTTTCCATGTGTACTGAAACATGGAATTATTGGAGTGGCCATACGGAATGTTCCAATAGGGATAGATTGGTTTGCAAAACACTGGAGGCGAAAATGTTTGAGGCCCGTGTACTTAGATTTGGGTGCACGTTAAAGACCCCCAGGTGGTCGAAATTGCCGGAGCCCTTCACTATACGGCATCTCTCATGATCATATCGTGCTTTTGGGACGTTAAACCCCCGATAATATTATTGGTTCGCAAAACATTCGATTGGACAGTTTCGAACTTTCTATCTATTACGTTTTAGTGTTTTTTTCTGCTTATTATAAATGCCCGCGAAATACTATATATTACCACATGACATGCCGGCTTACGGAGCTCCCGAACGTTCCGCATGCAAACGACCACAGCACTTATCCGGTTGTGGTGCCTCGACAGGGCAGCTACGATGATGATGGCTATGCAACGAAGCACCTTTTGCCAGCGGCAAAACAAGCGATAACCACAGCGTCTGCTTATCGCTGTCATGAGCCGGCGCGAGGAAAGCTTACCGTTTGTACACGGAACGTTAGGGAGCACTAGAGTCACCGCGCGCATAGGCGCGCAAGTGGGCACCTCACGTGGTATTTCTTTGTATTTCGCAGGCTTCTGTATTAAGCAGGAAAGCACTAATACTTAAGAGATAGAAAGTTAGAAACTGTCTAATCGGACGCTTTACAAACCGGTCAACAACTTTCTCTTTGGAATTTTTGCCCAGCTTTGTTGCTTCGAGAGTTAGTTAATGAAAGTATACTATTTAAGCAATTAAAGAACACAAAAATTGCCACACAATATATTGAACACAATATATATATATATATATATATATATATATATATATATATATATATATATATATATATATATATATATATATATATTTGTTTATTTATTTATTTAAAAGTTCGGAATAGGGCTCATTCGGCTAGCATTATCAAATCATGAATGGTAGTCTACCACTATCCCTCAAGAGGAAGGTAGCTGCATCTTACCGGTACTTACCTACGGAGCAGAAACCTGGAGACTTACAAAGAGGGTTCAACTTAAATTGAGGACGACGCAGCGAGCAATGCAAAGGAAAATGATAGGTGTAACCATAAGAGACAGGAAGAGAGCAGAGGGGGTCTGGGAACAAACGGGGGTTAAGGACATCATAGTTGAAATCAAGAAGAAGAAATGGATATGGGCCGGGCACGTAGCACGTCGGCAGGATAACCGGTGGTCATTAAGGGTAACTGACTGGATTCTAATAGAGGGCAAACGCGTGAGGGGAGACAGAAAATTAGGTGGGTAGATGAGATTAAAAAGTTTGTAGGTATAACGTGGCAGCAGAAAGCACAGGACCGGGTTGATTGGCGGAACATGGGAGAGGCCTTTGCCCTGCAGTGGTCGCAGACAGGCTGATGATTATATATATATATATATATATATATATATATATATATATATATATATATATATATATATATATATATATATATATATATATATATATATATATATATATATATATATATATATATATATATATATATATATATGATGTGCAGCTGCACGCACCAAAACACAAAATAACATTTATTGCAAGTTTTCAGCGGGGACCAGTCTTTTTCGAGAGTGGAGTTGACGGGCACAGTCAATGAATTTATACACGTTCGCTCGTAGAGAGGTGCGAGGAAGGCTTTCTATTAGAATAAGAAGATGACCACTTCATCCAGAAAAAACATACATGCTAATTTGCAGCAAGAGGCGGGGCAAGTGCTTCTGCAGTAGCATTTGCCTGCACAAGCACTTGTCCCCCCCCCCTCTTACTGCAAGTGAGCATGTAGAAAGATCCAAGTGAACGTGTATATAAACGTTCACCTGGATCTTTCTACAATGTTTCTGTTGAAGCTACAGGCCGCGAGACGGTCACTTCGCTGGCCGCAGCGGCCGCGTTTGCTAAAGGAGTGAGCTACTAGCTAGAAGAGCCAAAGTAGGGGCTAGTTAAAGCAACAACTGTGGCAGTTAGTTCGCGCTCGTCCCGTGCATACCTGTGCGTTCTTTTCATGCGTCCTGTTTTTTGTTTGAGCTGCGTCCTGCAAGTTTCGAGCTGTGGCACTTGTTAGTTCATGCTCGCTCTGTGTGTGTTCTTTTGGTGCTGCGTCCTTTGTGTTTGAGCAGTGCGCGCAGCAAGTTTTGAGCTGCTTGCCGTTCTTCATGTGATATTGCGATTTGTTGCTATCGCATTCATTGCTTCACCCTTGCGGCGAAACTGTCACTTTTTATTAGGATTGAAAAAGTGAAAATGCCTTAGTGTAGTGTGTCCACCTTTCTGTGCCTCATCAAACGCGAGAAGTCTGCGTCGGCGTCGAAACAAATGGTTGAAAGGATCAAGCCGGCACGCTTCATGGTTGCATGCGTCATAAAAGACGCCTAAAATCCCTAAATCGTTACAAAGTGAAGTAATTATTGACTGAGAGCAATTAAGTGAGTGTAATTGAGAGGAAATCGGAAGTAAATGACAGTAAGTGGGAGTGACTGAAAGGTACCTTAATGTGACAAGGAGGTAATTGAACGTAGCTGAGAACAATCCAACGACGGAATATGAATTGTTAGACGGGCTCGTTGCTTTGTTGTACGCAACTAAATCAAACCAACAGACATTCGAGCCAAGGAAAGCATAGAGGACATTTGTTTTGTTTTATTGCGATAGCTTTTATATAGAGACTCTCGGCGGGCGAGTTCTTGCCGTCGCCGTCATGTCATATATATAAATATATATATATATATATATATATATATATATATATATATATATATATATATATATATATATATATATATATATATATATATATATATATATATATATATATATATATATATATATATATATATATATAGCCGCAAAGAACAATAAATAACACGAGAAAATTTTTTGGAAGCACTAGCCTGGGGATTTGTGACCTCTCGCTTTGCCGCGAGCTGTGTTATTCACTTCTGCCACACACCATGCGTCCTCTAGTACACTAACCACAAGCTCTTTATACACACACCATTTACCGCTGATGGCACGCAGACCTCGGAGGTGCTTCGGCGTGTTGAATCACCCACGAGATGGCGCAAAGAGCACTCTTTTGACGGGGCGGTAGCTGCTATGCTAGATACGTAGGGTGTTGTGGAAACGGGATGTGGTGGCAGGACACGAAATACACGCACAGTGCTGGAGTTATGTGCCTCCTGAATATGTGCGTATTTATTACAAATTTTTATTGGGCTAGAACACCAATACCGAGTCCACTCGGTACAAATGGTAATTGGTCACACATTCATCATCATCAAAGGTCATCTTCCCGTTCCTGTTTTGCAGGAGGTAGGATGGCCGTGTCAAGCGTTTTAGTGACGTTGCGAGCGTCCGACATTTATTTGCCCTACAGCGCGTGGTCGCCCGTGCTCGCGCGTTCATCTCTTGAGGAGGGGAGGTTTGTACGTCTTGTGCTTTCACTGCGAAGTTTCCCTTGAAGATGCCCCACGAAGGTCACTTCGCTCACTGCAGCGGCCGTGTTTGCGTGCTAGCTAGAAGAGCCAAAGTAAGGGCTATGAAAAAATCCGTAAATACTGAGTGGGTGCTCGAGCCGACGTTTCAAGTGGACTTGTCTTCTTCAAGGCTTCTTCAAAGTAGGGGCTAGTCTGTTGTGCGTAGTCGACACTTGCAGCGCGGTGCTCAAACACAAAGTAACAACTGTGACAGTCAGTACGCGCTCGTCCTGCGTATACCTCTGCGTTCTTTTCGTGCGTCCTTCTTTGTGTTTGAGCACTGAAAGTGTCGCGCTATGACAGCTGTAGTTCTTAGTTCGCGCTCGTCCTGTGCGTGTTCTTTTCGTGCGTCCTTAGTGCTTGACCAGCCCGCTGAAAATTTCCAGCAGCCTGCCGTTCTTAGTGTGATATTCTAACTTGTTGCTATCGCATTCATTGTTTCGTCCTTGCGGCGAAACTGTGACTTTTTATACTTCTACTGCAGTAAGAAAATACAGTTAAACAACAACAAATAATACCGGTTGTGCTTTCCTTGGCTTTATTTTCTGCTGGTTTCGTTTAGCTGAAATTAATTCAACGTAATTGTGTGCAATTGAGAATAACTGAAAGTAAGTAAGGGTGATTGAGAGTAATTGAAATTGCGTTAATAATGTAGATGTAATGGCTCTCGCCGTCAAGTCGTGTCAGCATGCGATCAGGAACCCTGTTAACACTTTTTATGTGCATCCTACCTTTGAGCTTTCGTTGGCCAGGTTGTGCAGTTCGCAGGGGTCCTCTTTCAAGTTGTACAGGTAGCTCGGCTCACCGGAGGCGAAATTCGTCGTGCTTGCGTCCCGTCCGCAGTCGACCGTCGCCTCCCGCCTCCATTCGCTGCTTCCACGCTCTACCAGTCTCGGGTCATGGTAGAATCGACTGAGAACACGCGCTGTCCTTGATTCCGCCTGCATTTCGTCCAGGTCCCTCTGAGGTCCACTGCTGCCGATCACCTGCGGGCACTTCTCCGTGAGCACGTTTGTTGCCGTCCTTAAAGGGGTCCTCCAACACTTTTCCGAGTAATGATCGAATGACTTCATTAAATTAGTTTATTGCCTCACGAATCGACTGCCGCAAAAAATTTTTAGAATCCGATAAGTGCGAGCGGAGTCACAGATTTGCCGCACGATTTAAGCGCTGTATCTCTCCTTTTGTATCAGCGAGAGCGCTGAAAGCGATGCATAGAGGGGGGGGGGGGGGGGTGTTATGACAAGGAGTCAAGAAGCCACGTATGTTCGTCAGCGCACGTTCTGAACTTGATCACTTTCTTTTCTTTTCTTTTTTGCGAAAGCGCCACTTACTTCCAGTGCGATGGCGAGGTAACGCGAGGGCACTTGGCGCAAAAAGAAGATGCGCAAAAAGAAAATGCGGGTGGCGAGGCCACCTTGATATTCGCACAGCAAACGCCATGATGTCATAGATTCTGCGGCGTCTGCTGGAGCCTACGCAGATTCTCATCTGCAAAAATGAAGAAAATTGACCTCTCAGAGGGCCATAGACCTAAAATACCAAGTTTCAGGAAATTTCCTTGAGCCAATCTTTCCAAAATACGACAAACGCAGCTTGAAATCCCAGACGTTACGAGCGCAGATTGCGTTGCGAAATTTAAAAAATCTAGCTTTGACCTTGATTTTTTTCCTGTATTGATAAACTTATGATGCTGAAATTAATGACCGTTCGAGTTCTAAGAGTACACTTTATCAGTCTAAACCGAATCACTGTTTCCCTTTAAAGTCCCCTTGAAAAATCAGCAACGTCCAAGCCCGGCCCGACCCGAGCCCGCCACCTCAAACCCGGGCTCGAATCTAAGCCCGGAGCTTCAGACCCGGGCCCGGCCCGGGCCTGCCTTTGAAACTACTTCTCCCGGCCTGACCCGGCCCGGTCCGTGTTTTTGGGTGGGCGCTACTGCTTTAGCGATCAACGCGCGTAAGGTAACCTAAGTGCCTCTGAAAGTTCATTTATGTGTATCCTGTCTACGAATGTAAGTCGCGTGTGTGGGTGCATGACGTCACGTCACGCGTGGTTGCATTACGGGTCGGTCGGTCCAAATGGCCAGAAGACAACAGTATAAATCTTACACGCATGTTAAAAGAAAAAAAAAACAAATACAGAACGAAGGTAGGAAACGAATGAACCTCGTAACGTCCGTCCCATGGGTCTCCGTAGCTTCCCACAACCAGCTTGTAGTCTTCGTAACGAATGGCCGCTGTTCCGGCATCCGCATCGATGTCGTGCAGTAACTCCGTGCGTGGCGACAGCCCTACCATGTGCAAGGCCTGCCACATGTCCACGCCATCTATATTGCCAAGCCCTTCGATGTCACCTCCTGTATCAAGCAGTCGACACGTCGCTATCACTATACACAGCCTTAACTCCGTCTAAAGGGGCCCCGCAACAATTCTCCAAGTAATCGTCGAATGTCTTCAATAAAAGAGTGTATTGCTTCACGAATCGAATGCCGCAAACATGCTTAGAGTGCGTCAAGTACGACAGGAGTTACGGAGATTTGTCTCACGTTTCAAGCGTTTTCTCGCTCCTTTCGTACCAGCGAGCGCTCTGAAATATACGCGGGGGAGGGGGGGGGGACAAGAATCAACGCCCATTCGTCAAAGCGCTTCATGACCTTGAGCACTTTCTTTTCTTTAAGACGATAGCCTTTATTGGGATATTTGAATGCAGGCATTTTGGTCTCTCCGTCCGTCTGTGTGTCACACGATTCAGCCACCCGGCCCAAGTTTAAGCACTTGCTGAACGCCGAGCCATCTTGAACTGGTAGCTGCGTTCATACTTGCGAACATTGTCGATCAAAAAGCAAAAATATTACGCATATCTGAGGCGCAACATCAATGCGTAAGTATTAGGTGGTGTGCTCCTTTACCAGAAATTACAAAGTTACGTAATTCTAAAGACCGTAGTAATAATGAGAACAAACAGGCAATAATGGCAAGGAAAGTATAGGGGACGTTATTAGTAGTAAATGTAATGTAAATGTCAAGATTCGGAGGTCGCAGGTTCGGTCCCTGCCCGCGGCAAGCTATCTTTTCGTGCCCTTTTCTTTCTTTACATTTACTACTAATAACGTCCCCTATACTTTCCTAGGCATTATTGTCTGTTAGTTCTCATTAATATTGTGTATAACAAAGAAAAACGAGCCCTTGAAATTTACACTTCTTTCCTTCATTCATAGCGACGGTCTCGTTCTGTCAGACTTGATGCTTTCAGGTAGTATGCGAGGGATTATTAATCAGCTGCCATCTCGTAATAAGTTCAGGTGCAACGTGACGCCAACAGGCAGAAAAAGAGTGTTCCACACTCGCCGTCCTGGCTCATGGCGGCACTGACTGACGCTCCCACGTTCAAATACGCATATATACCCCATAAAGTGTACGGGGGATGGCCACCGCGGTAGCTCAGTTGGTAGAGCATCGGACGCGTTATTCGAAGGTCGCAGGTTCGGTCCCTGCCCGCGGCAAGCTATCTTTTCTCCCACTTTTCTTTCTTCACATTTACATTACATTTACTGCTAATAACGTCCCCTATACTTTCCTTGGCATTATTGTCGGTTAGTTCTCATTAATATTGTGTATAACAAAGAAATGCGAGCGCTTGAAAGTTTCCACTTCCTTCCCTAAAGACCCTTGTGTTTCTCAGGCTGCACTGGAATTGCGACGCTATGCGACTAGAGCACTAGGGCACTCATCTGCGACTAGAGCACGCATCTGCAACGCAGCGAGCGCGGAGCGTCGGCGTCGCGAGGCAAAAGATGGGGGAGGGGGGGACTTTACTGATCGGCGCTCGCCCGTTGCCGATCGAGCGAGGTGGCTACATACTACTACTACACAGGAGGGAACGACCCACACTCTAAGGAGCTTCGCCCCTAAAAAGTGTTGCAGGGCCCCTATAAGGCGTGGTGAAGAGAATGCAGCGACGGTACATCATGTTTAGGACAGTAAGCTAACTAGGACAGTCATAACCAAGGCGACGCGCCTTGATTCGAGGTTCGTCACTCCCTCGTCACGGGTGGTTCCGATCTGACGTCACAGAGTGGCCGCGTGTCCTGGGCGCCGTGCGCGGCCAGTTTTGATATCGCCGTTAAAATTCGATGATGAATGTCTGTTATAACGTGCATGTTTTGCGATTTCTCAAAGAAAAAGGTATGCCATAAAATCTGACGCCCAGCAACATTTATCATATAAAGGACTCCCCTCCAGTAAAAACTACCAAGTTAATTGAATTTATTCAATTTATTCAGTTTCTTTACAATGTAACATAATTAGTGATATGTATTATATTCGGAGGTCCCATAGTTCTGAGAACTGATGGGGGGACCTCCTAATGCTGAAACACATGTATGTTAAATCTCAAATGCAGCAATGAATCAGTTATTGTTAATTAGGCACGTGTGTATCATTTTAGCTGCAGCAAATTAGTTCCGTCTATGCAGAGAGTTTACGTTATTTTCCTAAATACTTTACTTTCTACACATTTACTTCCTATATATTTTCTGGTAGCAATAAACTACGCTGCGTTGATACTTCGCGCTCGGTGCGTGTGCTCCTTTTGTTCTGTCCAGTCTTCGCGCTTTTTTTTTTCGTTCAGATAAAACCAAGCCATTCTGGGACTCACCGGCAGCCGAATAGAGCGTGGGCAGCCAGTCGCTCACGTGCATGAGGTCGGTGCTTACGCGAGGGCTATTGTCCAGCAAGGGGCTCCATACAAAAGCCGCGGCTCGGAGGGAGCCTTCCCAAAGGCTGAGTTTCGTGCCTCGCAGGGGCCAATTGAAGCCGTAGTTCTGGCCGGGCCCGTACGGGAGAGCGCCGTTGTCCGCGCTGAATACGAGCAGGGTGTTACTCAGCATTCCAGCCTCTTCCAGCGCCTCCATCAGGGAGCCGATCGACTGGTCCAGGGCGTCTACCATTCCTTGAATGCGAATGCAGATAAATAGATAAATAAATGATATAGGGTCAAAACCTCCGTGTTTTAAGGTTGACGTGGAATGCACAAACTTTTGTAAAATCAAGAATTTCGTAGTCTTCACAGGCGTACTGAGCTGCCGTGGTAGCGTACCGACTAAGGTAATTGCGCTGCTATGCTTTAGGATCAAGCATACTAGACAGTGGCTGAAACGAGGGCAGCGAAATATCGGTCGACCGGCCTTGGGCGGCCACAAATGAGTAGCCATAGAGGCCATTCAAGGAGTGGTTAGATGTTCGTCGTAGGAGGCTTGAGAAACTTGCAGCAGGCTAGACCATGAGGGCCGCTTACGTCTAAAAAACGACCGCAGGTGGACCCGGTTCTTGTTCAGATACACCAGTTCGTGTTGTTGAACAGCGCAACGAACAAGGGACAGTAGAAAAGAGATTAGGAACGGACAGGACTACCGTCCCTTGACCTTCGCGCTGTTATACATCATGAACCAGAACCTACTTGCGCAACTTAGGTGACTCTGCGCAAGTACATGCAGGCGACGGAGCAGTTGGTGCAGCGAACTATGCGGCAGTCCGCACCACCAAAACAAGCATGGTGCAATGCTGGCGCACAATGCAGCGGAATAGGAGTTCAAGTTGTGGAAATATGAGGTCGCGCACACTAACTGCAAACTTATGCTATCTGTGGAGTGCATTTGCCTTTCTTTTCTTGTTCTACCGATTATTTGCCTAGGACAGGTTAGATTTGCCCGCCCGATACAAATGGCTCAGCCACACATCACCGTGACCATCATCCTGAACGTGGCTTCGATCACCGGGCACGCCCCGATTACCGAGGCGAGAGAGAGAGAGAGAGAGAGAAAGCACAAATGTGGAAAACCCACACTATACACATGCACAGCGCAGCGTGGCTAGAGGTGATCACTTAAGATGCGCCCTTAGAGTGCGGAACTGGAGCATGAAAGACTGTGAAAGACAGGGACAAGCGCAGACTATATACTACATGAAAGCTTATCACCAATGCGCCCTACCAATACAAAAAAGGGACTGAAAGTGATAGAAGGATAAAAACAAAACTTGCAAGCGAGCGGCTGAAATTAAGGCAATACATTTAGAATAATGAAACTTACAAGTGAGTGAAAGGGACCCTGCTATGCTTCTTCAAGTAACACTGAATGACCTCACTATAGGAATCTATCGTCTCACGAATCGATTGCGGCAAACACTGTAGTATTCACCGATTTCGAATCCGTCAATTACGACAGGAATCACAGGAATTTGCCCCACTCTTGAAGACCTTTTTCTCCCCTTTCGCTTCGACGAACTTGCAAAATTGTATTACGTTCAGACCGTGCGCAGTCTGGCCCCACTATATTATAGCGTTTTGCGTGGCGTCTCACTAAAACCCTCTAATATTAAACTCGTGGTCAAAATTGCAGCGCTTTGCCTTCACCTTCGATAATAAAATGTCAATTAACGCAAATGGTTGGCCGCCCCGCCACGGTGGTCTCGTTGTTATGCCGCTCGACTGCTGACCCGAAAGTCGCGGAATCGAATCCCGGCCGCGGCGGCTACATTTTCGATGGAGGCGAAAATGTCTCAGGCCAGTGTGCTTAGACTTAGGTGCACGTTAAAGAATACCCAGGTGGTCGTAATGTCCGGAGCCCTCCACTACGGCGTCTCCCATAATGATGTTGTGGTTTTCAGACGTTAAAACCCAGATATTGTTATTAAATGGTTGGCTCGATACAAACACGAGTGTTACCATAAAAAAACAACTTGTGAAAACGGGCCCCTATTTTTTTTTTAAATCGCGATCAGATAACTTGAACGATATGAACAGTCGAGAGAACTACGATATAGGGAACACTTAAAACACATTTTAAAACTCACAGCCCTTAAACGCAGTTGGTAAGCGCAAATATATTCATAACAAAAACGCTAAAGCGGAAAGGTATCCTTTGCAATTAAAATAGGTCACATTTATGTCGGTACACTACAAGTAATTGTTAATTAAACGTGAATTCGGTGTTTACTCTCATATTTATCACGCTTGCACATCTCGCGTGATATTTATGTTAAGTCAGAGTTGTACGTAACGCGTTACATGTAATCGGTTAGCGAAGACGAGGTCTATACACGTCCCCCTGGTTGTTGTTGGATGTTTATGGTCATATGAAATGCATGAGAGCATAACGCACCCCTAGCGGTCGCCATTCAAACCAGAGACCTGACCGGGCGCGAGCGCTGCTACCGCAGCGCCCCTAGCGGACTCCGTGCAAACCACAGCTACGCTGGACGCGGGGGGTACAAGGCTCGGCTCTAAGGTGCTTCGCCCCTAAAAAGCTCCTCTTGAAAGTTAACAACGTGTAACACTATATCACAGGAGCCACAGTAAGCCTCCAAGCCTTCGCACAAGCATTCTCTCCGCCATGCAATCCACAGTGGTTAGTCGTAGCTTGAGTAAACTTTTGTTATTGTGTTACGGCAATAAAAATTTGAAGGAAAGTAACGCAAAAGTAAGCGATTACATTGCTGTAATTGCTCAGTTACTTTTCTGGTGCTGTAACTAGCCACTGTAATCAATTGCATTTTAAGAGAAGTAACTGTAATCGTAATCGGTTACTTATATTCTGTAACGTCTACAAGTCTGATGTTAACTGGTACGCTGTACACATAGGAAATAAAGATCATTTCAGTTTTAAGTAGTCCACAATTGAGACGTACCAGCATAAATGGCCCTGTTTTGGTCGCCGATATAGGTAAACTTCTCAACGTTGGCGTCTGGAGCCTGAAGCGACACCGGCGAGTAGGCGCTGTGCGTGGCCTGTTCAGCCAGGTACAGGAACATGGGCTGCGAGCGGATGCGTGCATTGTAGCTGTGAATCCTGAAGTAGACTTCTCATAGGCTCACGTACGTTACGCCTGCTTTTGTCCTGAGGTGTATGCGGAATACAGTGTCTGTATAAAAAGTATCGAGAAAAGTTGCGGAAATATAGGTTTATTAGGGATATTGCTATATTGCCTCGATAGTCTTCAAAGTACATCTCTTGAGCACCGACCCGCTTTTGCTGACGGCTTTTCCGCCACTCGAAGGCCCCCAGTAGCCGGGTTTCGGAAGGTCTTTTAAGAGCACATATACAAGCACCATGGTACCTAGGGTGCTTTGGTGGTGCCCTTTGAGGGCGGACTTCACTTTTGGTAATAGGAAATAGTCGATTGGTGTCAAGTCGGGGCTGTGAGGGGGTTGCTAATCGTCGCGGTGTCGTTTATCGTCAGGTAGTCAGGTATTGTCAGGCTAACACAAAATTTGATGTTCAATGGTACAGCTGTTCAATCGTTCGCTGCATTATGCGCTTGCACCGAGCCACTCGACAGAGGCACTCTAAAAACACAATCTAGCCTCAACAAACGCTCGCTGGCACTTGGCGCCTATTAAAGGTTGCATCTTCCGCCACAGTGCATGCGCGTTGCGAGCGAGGTGCGCTATAGTCACGTCAGGAAAAAAATTGTTCCCTATAATCTTTATACAGGCCCTGTATGTTGTGTCACCATCCAACGCGGCGCTTTAGTAGTTCATCTGATCGCAGGAAATTAGGGAACAACTGCAAATAGCCTTGTTTTAGCTATCGGAGCATTCGACCTGCGCACCGCGCTGGCTGCCTTCCGACGCTGTGCACGCAACTGAATTCTCTTGTAATAGATTAGTTTCCAAGCAATGCATTTTTGCCCATACAAATGAATTGCTCAAGTAAGCCATTTCGAATACCTAAAAACCGAGTTTTCAGGGTGAAGAACGCTTACATTCGAACTGTTGTCACCACTGATCTCTACGAGGTTTGCTGGATGGCGCTTCGAGCTCTCCGGCGGACGGTCACCGGAAATTAGAGCACTCGTCCCGGAAGTTCGGCAAATGGCCGCCGGGCAAGTGTAGCTGCTGCAACGTTTGGCCTGATGTCGTTCGCATTTCGCCAAAAATGCCTGCTTTTGTTACGTAAACTGTACAGCATTTGCTAAAATTTTCGATAAAAGCTGTAACCACTTGGCGAATCAAAGTAGAAAAATGTCGGTTTCCAATAGGCACTAATGTGCGGACTGGGTTATTGTCCCTCAGAACTAGCAATGTGTGTGTTCATCAAGCCATAAGTTTTTTCTCTAGAGCAGAACTGTCGCCGTGGTGGCTCTGTGGCTATGGTGCTCGGCTGCCGACCCGAAATGCGCGGGTTCGATTCCGGCCTCGGCGGTCACATTCGATGGAGGCGAAATGCCGAGGTCCGTGTACTGTGCGATGTGAGTGCATGTGAGAGAATCCCAGGTGGTCGAACTTATTCGGAGCCCTGCTGTAAGCCTGATTCAGGGCCGTAACTGAGGGGGGGTTGAGGGGGTTCTCACACTCCCCGAAATTTTCTCATGCTTTAACTTTTCGGGCGATACTAACATACTTGCACGCCTGCACAGCGACCACCAATTGTCAAAGTTAGCCGTTCTTCGCACCAGCACCCCCCCGAAAAAAATTCCTGGGTAATTCCCTGGCGTGATTCATTAATATATCGTAATTTCGGATCGTAGCTACCCAGAAATTATTCATAATC
The DNA here is from genome assembly GCF_013339695.2 of Rhipicephalus sanguineus. Lineage (NCBI taxonomy): Eukaryota > Metazoa > Arthropoda > Arachnida > Ixodida > Ixodidae > Rhipicephalus > Rhipicephalus sanguineus. The sequence continues at coordinate 70,770,676 of NC_051184.2, read as the reverse complement.
CAGCAAAACTTAGCCTGGGTAACACTTTCACTACGCCCTGTTTACGAATATATTTGCATACTTTTGCTTACAGTACTGCGAAGGGTTCTAATGTATTCGTTTTTTTATGTTATAACATGGGCAAGCAGCGCAGTCACTGCAGGTTATTTTTATTCTCAGCATGCAGCAGCCCCATAACCGAAACTTCTGTGCCGGTCAGCTTCTTTCGCGTTGATACCGAACTCGCTTATCGTCTTTTCGTGAGCGCTGGTTGATTGTCGGCTAAGTGATTTTATGACTGTTAATTTATTGTAAGACGTGCATATTTACACCGGACGTAGTGTCCGCTCGCCAGCGTGAATCCGATTCGAGCGGCGCCTTGTCCGCTAAAACCAAGACACAAGGGACCTTTTCCTTCCTTTTCTCTGCTACATTCTGCTTCATATTCGCGTCGCATGTCTGTAGCATAGTATTAGTAGTCTGGAATAAAATTACGTCTTCAAAAATGCAATAAGGAGTGAACTACAAGCCAAAACGAACGCTAATCGGCGGCTGAGAAGCGCAGCAGACGACCCACTTCCGGGACGAGCCCTTAAACTTCCGGTGGCCCTGCGCACGCCCGGCCGTAACAGCGGCAAAGCGCAGGGTGTTGAAGAAAGCAGATGAGCGCATCCTATTAAGACTCCAGACTAACACAATGTTATGTCCTGCAATCATAAAACATTTCGACCCTATGGTCACAGGACAGTGCCAGCACTGTGGGGAGGAAGCGGGCACCTACCACATGGTGTGGGCCTGTCAAAACAACTCAGCCCTTACTCCTCACCCGAATCCTACACGAGAGGACTGGTAGGCGGCCCTGCTCGGCTGCTCGGACCTTCGGGCCCAACAGGCCTTGGTGCAGAGAGCCAGGGCGGCGGCTTCAACCAATGGAGTCCCGGAATTGCAACTCCACCTAGTCTGTAGGAACCTCTAAAGTAGTCCCACGCCTCTCCTTGTAAATAAATGCTTTTCACCACCACCATCCAGCAAACCTAGTGGAGATCAGTGGTTGTCACTTCTTGTTCGGTACACTTATCTTAGCCTGGTGTATCTTTTAACAGCAGAGCTGTTATGGCCGAGGTTTGCAGTGTGCTGTGATACAAGATTATCGTCATCATGAACCGGCACGCACTCAGTGACAGCCCAAGCATTCTGTACAGATGGTGAACAAGATAAGCTGAAATTTGCCCACCAGCTCTGCTGTGACGCAGCCTTACGCGGCTTAGTGCGAGCTGCGATATATTTTTTAAGCTTATGGTTTGACCGGCGTCAGATGCGAAAACTCGGCGGGTATGCACCACAGAAAGCTCCCAGCATAGAATAGCCGTGCATAATATAGTATAGCAAGAGGGTGGGAAAGGGAAGTGAGGCTTAGGACTGATGTCAGGGCGAGAAGGAGGCAAAGAATGAAGAAAAAGAGGAGGTGAGAGGGTAAACCATAGCATAATCATGTACACTATAGCATAGCAATGTGTGGGAAAGAGAAGTGAGGGAAAGGAGGAGAGAGCAATATAGAAAGAGATAAAGAAAGATCAAAGAGAGGAGAAGATGCAGAAACAGATAAAGAAAGAAAGAAACATGAAAAATAAAGGAGAAGAAAGATTTAAAACTAACTCAATCTGCGTTCGCCAGGTGGCGGCACTTGCTGGCCAGCTCAGCTGTTTACTCAGATTTCACAGCCGTGGAACTGGTTTCATTTTTATTTTATTTTTATTTTGTTAGCGAAAGGAACAAAATTTTTTTCTTGCCTTGGATTTGTCTCTGTTTCGAATGATAGATCTGGCCCGCTCTGCGAATCGCGTCGTGGCGTAGGTGTCGTCCTCCAGCGGAAGCGGCTCAGTGTTGTTCCAGAAGTCGAGTCCCTTGTGATCGCCCTGCGATTGGTTGACAAGCTCGATGGTATTGCATGTGTCCAACGTTTTGTTCTGAAATATCGCCGCTATACTTACTGCACTTGTACGAAGGCGGTGGTGGGCTCCTATGAATGGCGATGATGATAGTAGCTTTTCTTATTTACCGAAATTCTGACAGAACGTGGGGCGTAGTCAGAATTTATTTTCGGGAGCTAGGAGGAGAGGAGGGAGTTTAACTAGCCTTTTTGCACGTTCATGGGTAGTGTTTGTATGTGTGCGTGTACATGTTTACAGCAGGCCCGTAGCCAGGAATTTTTTTCGGGGGGGGGGGGGGGCACTTGCTGTAAGCCTTGACTATTTGAGAAAAACGCCTATTTTCATGATTTATTTTCGATAAAACACCATGTGGCATCGAAATTTCTGGGGGGGGGGTGCCCCCCCCCCCCCCCCCCCAGGCTACGGGCCTGGTTTACAGTCTAAATCGCACTCGTCTAGAGCGATTGAGCGCGCGGCTGTGGACTCTGGCGCCGTACGCAGCTGCTACCTCGCGTTAGCTAGAAGCTTCCATTCATGCTTGAATGATATAGCACAAGTATCCAGCATGGGGTACGACTATGTTGGTATCATTACGGCGTCGATCCCTGAATGTATTTTGCAAAAACCGGCGGCTTAAGCGGCCGCCTGGCCGCTCTAGACAAATATGATTCAGACTGTAGATGCAATTTTGCAAAATTCCAAAGGGTAGAGGTCGGACCCCCAACCCTCCCCCCTCCTTCCGGCTGCTATACGCCAGTGGATGGAACTAGAATCAACGCTTGGAAGTTTGTGTTCTCTCTACATAAGGAGAAATAACACTTAAATAAGTACGGACATGCAGAACACATATGAAAATATACTGACCAAAAAAAGTTACTGTTTCGCCGCAACGGCGAAGCAGCGAATGCGATAGCAACAAATTAGAATTAACAAGAAATTAGAATGTCACACGAAGGTCGACAAGCAGCTCGATACTTGCAACGCACCGTTGAAACGCAAAGGATTCACGACAAGAACACACACACACACATAGACAGAGCACGACGGGCGAATGATAATTGGTGAGAATCGTATGTCATATCCTCTGCGTGCATATAAAATATCCTTGCAGGGGCTTTTTGCGCCAAAGGCATGACATAATAATGCGACGCAAAATACTTGATAAGTCCGAAATAATGGGGCGCTGAAACACATTTTGAACGTGGTCAGGAAATGCTATCGATCCGTAGGCTTCTGCGATTATGCGAGCCAAACATTATAACGCAGTACGCGGAATTGAATTTACAAATAAATTTCAAAGACAGCTGGAAATCGCTCGCTCTTCTCTCCACAAATGATGCCTTATACCCAAAATCAACTGCGTGACATACACAAAAGCACATGGAATCAGCCATTGACTGATTTGAACATTGTGAGCCCCATAGTTACCGCGGCTGCCGCCGTGTGCCGTGACGTTCCCGCGCCGCGCTCTATAGTGTTACACTTTAGAATTACACCAACGTCCTCGTGATCACACTGACTGTGGGCCGCGCGTTCAAAGAAAACAAGAAAACAAAGTGCTCAAGGTAATGAAGCCCGCTGTTGTACGGATGTCGGTACTTGCCTCATGATTATACCCCCCTTGCCTATATAGCTTTGAGCGCGCTCGCTGGGACGAAAGGAGAGAGGAAGCGTTCAGAGCGTGCGACAAATCCTTGTAATTTCGCTCGTACTTGACGGATTTTAAAAATGGCGGCCAATCGATTCTTGAGGCAATAAAGCACAATGATGAGGTCATTCGATGATTACTTGGAAAAGTGTTACAGGGCCCCTTTAAGACTCACCGTGCACTATGGTAGCGAATGCGCACTGCCCGTTTCGAGTGTCAAGTAGATAAGGGCGCGCTTCAAGGTACTCACGTATTCCAACAGGTGCTGATAGTAATCGTTGAAACCATTGAGGTAGCCGTAAAAGCTGTCGAAACCACGCCTGGTGGGCGTCGCGTTAAAGCTGCTGTATCCCAAGTGCCACTGCCCAGAAATAAAAGCATCGAACGCGAGTTATACGGCACTTCCCATCACACAACCTCTGACGTATTGTCCCAGAAAAACAAAAGGATTACGGCTAGTTTTCAAGACGACAGCCTTAGATGCCTCATTAAACATGACAATTGACCGTCGGCGTTGGGCGTCCCGTGGCGGCGGCGTCTACACGAGTGATGCAGAAAATCATCATCACGTCACTACATCGCCAAGTGACGTCATCGTGACGTCATAGATAGGAAAATGTGTAACGTCACCACATGACGTCTCGCTTGTTAAAAGGTGGGCTGATCACGGAGGCATTGCAATACCAGGTGATGTGCACAAAGCTTGCAATGCCTCGGATCCTGGAGGCAGTGCAAACCATGTTAGGTGCAGAAAGCCTTGGGAGAGGTGCAGGGGAAGATCAACACATCTACTGAGAAGTAGAAGGTGGCTTCGCCTTCGAGTCGTCCTAGGCGAGTGCGCAAGGCTACATGTGAGTTTTGAATACAGAAATTCTTCCATTGCTATGAATTATCATCTGCGTTTCTGCGTCCTAGACATTCAGTATACCGCGTCCTTTACACCAACTTCATTGCTTTGTAATGGCGGGCTAAATCAGTGGAAAAGTCATCATCCTAGTTAAGTCCATTGCGGGGCGACCACCTCTCTGTACGATCTACGATTATACCCTATTCAGTGCGAGGTGATTCAACTTCATGCCTGCAAATTATAAGGGGAAAGCGTTAATTGCATCGTTCAGCGGCGCCTTGAGCGAAACACGGCCGGCGAAAGGAGCGAACTACCCACGTGGCCTCTATGTCACTAATAACATCTTGTTGCGAAGTCATCGCCCCGCCACGGTGGTCTAATGGTTATGGCGCTCGACTGCTGAGCCGAAGGTCGCGGGGTCGAATCCCGGCCGTGGCAGCTGCATTTTCGATGGAGGCGAAAAGGTTTGAGGCCCGTGTACTTAGATTTAGGTGCACGTTAAAGAACCCCAAGTGGTCGAAATTTCCGGAGCCCTCCACTACGGCGTCTCTCATAATCACATCGTGGTTCTAGGACGTTAAACCCAAGATATTATTATTGCGAAGTCATCATGTGACGGCATGACGTCACATCACCGTGACGCAATCATCGTGACGTCACATCACGACCTTATCACATGGCATCATTTCTTAGTCCGCTGTGTGCTGATCCCAGAGGTCGTACAACACCACGTGAAGTGCAGAAAGCTTCAGATGGGGAGGAATAAGTGCGATACTATCAGAGCGTAAAGGTAATTTAATGCGCGTTTCTCACGCTGCGGTCCGTTATGTCTAGCAAGAGGTCTTGTAACCGATTGGTTAACCTGATGCATACCAACTGTGCAGCAGGCTTTCGCCTTCACCTGGTGGTTGTGGTGCTCAACTGCTTGCCCGAAGGTCGCGGGAGCGAATCCCGGCCGCGGCGGCCGTATCTCAATGGAGGCGAAATCCTATAGAGACGCGTGTACTTAAATTTAGGTGTACATTCAAGAACACCAGGCGGTCGAAATTTCCGGAGCCCTCCACTACAGCGTCCCTGATAATCGTTTCGTTGTTTTGCGATTTGAAACCCCAACAATTACCATATTATTGTTGCCTACACGTTTTACTGAGCGCAACACGCAGCCGAACATTTTTTTTTAATTTCGTTTCCCCACCTAGCTTTCTGCCATTCTTGGCTGCGTTTCCTACACCTTGGTACTCATTCAATCGCTCTTACTATAGGTTGCATATCCTACTCATTACGTGACCTGCCCATGTCCATTTTTAAGTGCGGATAACTTTAGAGGCCCGGACTGTCGCGTCACGTCGTTTCATAGCGTCGATTGGCGCCAAGCTCAAAGTACGAAAATGAACCAAAAAACGTCAATTTCAATTTATTTTCCTAAGAACGGAGGACCAATATAGGTCTAGAAAGGCGCGTCTGCATCACAAAAGAAGGTTTCCGTTCCCGCATTGAACGCTCAGCAGGCTGCACGATTGGAACGCCAGCGCTTGCTTGCCCCTGAACGCCAGCGTCGCAGAAGGCCTAACTCGTGTGTCCGAGCCAGCGCTGGGAGTTAGATGAAGGTCTACGAAAGAGAGAAGCGGAGCCTTAACGCCAGCGAATGCGAGGTAACCCTCGGCTTTGGAAGGCTCAGGCACAAGCCGAGCGCCAACAAAGATAGGCGAGCCCGCAGCTTCGACTCAAACACAAGCCAAGCGTCAGCAGAGACAGCCGAATGCGCAGCTCTGCTACCCAAGTTTATACAGTTTTCGCGGTGTGTAACTGGGGCGAGTTGATTTCCTCAGTGTGAATTACGACATGGGCCATTCCTGTTTGACCTCTTATCCGTTATGCTGTTACGCCTGTTTTCTGCAGTGAAACACTTCCCCACCACATCTGAAGCTTTCTGCGCCTCACGTCGCGCATGCAGTGCCGTATCGGCCCATCCTTGACCAAGCGAAGATGTCCTGTGATGACGTCATGTGACGTCATTTTAGGCGATGACGTCATGGCGACGTCATATATCTTGGTAATTTGTAATGTCATGTTGGCGTCACAGATGACGTCCCATGTCGTCATCTTCGGTCACGTGATATTTTTGGACCGTTCTTGTTGACGCCGACGGTCACTATTCGCGTTTCATGAGGCATCTAAGATTTTTGCCTTAATAATCTACAGTGGGATACAACTTAAGAAGTCCGGAGAGGCCTCGCCTAGACGACCGAAGCGGGGCAGCCGATCGCCTCCGCGATGAAAAAATTAGTACCGCTCATGCACTCGGCAATGTTCCCTAAGGCGGTGTCACCGGCCATCCGGCTTGTGACGTTTGTCTGGAATGTGAACCCCTTGGTGCAGGCTTGTGCACATCCACCTTTGAGGAGGAAAATGCCGCGGACTTCTAAGTATGTATCCGACTATAGTGACAAATTTAAAGTACACCAGTTAAAAGCAAGGAAAAGTACGCCTATCGTGGCCTATAGCAGGTGTGGTTTAACACCCCATGTCAACTTCACACAGAAAATCGGTCATGCACAAAAAGCGAACATTTCCGACAAATGCATTCCAGCGTTCAATTGTCGAGGGCAAAAATTCACCGACGGTTGCGATACTGCCTAATGCGAATTCTGAGCGCAGCTTCGTGTTTGGGCAAAGCCAGCTGTGTTTGAAGTTTTGGCTGTCCGCAAGGTATCGACTACGCCATAAATCATAAATTTTTGTGATGTAGGACACCACCCACTACGCCATTGTTCGTCTTTCTGTGGATAAGCGAGGTACCCCCTACACATCTGTAAGGTATTAAGTGCACTTTGTTGGTGCTGCATATGACTGAGGACGATGAAGCATTATGGCTGAGCACTTTGCAGTGGGTGGGAAGCATTAAACCACACACTCATTGCGCAATTAGCATTGTGTGATGACTGGTTGTTATTTTACTCTTCTGTCACGCTATATAACATAGGTTAACGCGATGCCTTGCCCGACATTACGCTTGTATAGTGTATTTTTGCAAAGGAGTTTGCCGCACAAGCGTGGCTCTGTAGAATACTCGTCTGTCACGCAGAGGGCCGAGGTTAAACTCCAATTCAATCCTGCGTATTTTTTTTTCTCATCTTGTTTGCTCATGTCTATCGATTACTTTTAGGGGCGAAGCTCCTTAGGGGTGTGGGTCTGTCCCTCCTCTGTAGTATGTAGTAGTAGTAGGTAGCCACCTCTAGTTCTTGGAGTGTTCACTAGATGGCGCTGTCGTAGCCACCTCTAGTTCTCAGAAAGATCCCTCACTGCGTTGCAGATGCGTGCTCTGGTCCCCGTGGATATGCTGTGGATTTTTTTCATGACTATCGGTTGCGCCAGCGACGGCAACGGCGACGCTGCTCAACGCAGGAACGGGCGCCTAAGAACTGCGCTCTGAAAAACTATGCTTGTACAAGTCACTTCTAGATTGCAATGACAAAATATTTAGGGTGTGCGAGCTACGGATACAAGAAAGGTGAACAGACTCACAGCTATATATCTAAGCGTAACGGTACGGCGTGGAGATTTAATAATAGCGTGTGGAAACATGAGCTTTCCTCGTGGCGCCGTGTTGCCATAGTGGTTAAGTTGACGCTACCTGAGCTCGCAATTCCCGTTCGAAATACACCAAAATGTCGTGTGAGTAGCTTTACGGCCATTTCCCAGTTGTAATAGACCAGGACGCACCCAGCCACCGCAGAAAATTAGCGCTTATTAGTGGCACGGGCACCGAGTGACACTCTGGTTTCTCTTCTAAGCATTTCCGGTAGAGCACTTACTTCCGGTTTCCCGAATATTCATATAATGGGATATCATTCAGGTAATGTGATTAAAAGATAAAGCTGGTACGAAATCGATGGTCCTGTTTCAAGTTCATAGTTATATTGGATACATGTGATATCCGCACATAAGTTTACAAAGATAAGAAAAAATTATTTGTACCGATGAATTATCACAATTAATTGAATGAGTTCATTGAAAGAGGATACGCTTTTCTTGTGAGCAGCTGGGATCTGTCCCGCACCTCGCGGACCAGGTCGCACCGACGCGCTTCTCTCTACGTGGCCTCTGAGATCCTCTTCGTCAGTGCAACGAAGCACGAAGTAAACCCAAAGAATACACAAGAGCACACGAACGCAGAGTTACGTGTGCAACTACCACACACCGAAGACAGGAACTTATGGGTCGTCTCCACTTTCTTTTTTCTTTGTTATTGAAAACCGGCAACATAGGTTTTCTTCAACGTACACCATCAGTGACACAATATGGCCCCGTACCTTTCCAACCATATGCGTTTCGTATCCCAGGTCCTTCAAATGTTCAGGCAATAACTTCATTTGCAGGGGCAGGCCGGATGTCGAAGCCGGCATCAAGGGATAGTGTAGGCCTGCGAGTTGATCATGAAAACGTGGAGCACCCATGACTTCCAACAAAGACGTAAACTGAAAATTCAGCTGAGGCAGGCTAGGCAATGGAAAGCAGGACAAACGATGATAGAGGAAGGACCACAAGGGCGAGTCAAGACAACACATGGTGTGCCATGGCTAGCATGAAGAGACAACTTTTTTGTGAGAATGTCGTTGTTCCTTCACTGTTAGCCTAACGCGTTAATTTATGGTGAACCACAGCGCAACTACCGAGACGAGGACGATAAGAAGGAGGACACACAATGCGCTGTAACACAAGTCTCGGTAGTTGCGCTGTGGTTGACCATGCATCACGAGCTCGCCCGAATTTCATCAGTACAACGCTGTTTGGCATGTAGAACAGCAATTTATAACAGTTGGTAGAGATCACTTTTCTAGCAGAGAGAGAGAGAGAGATACGAAGAGGAAAGGCAGGGAGGTTAACCAAGCTTTGGCTCGGTTGGCTACCCTGCACTTGGGGTGGGGGAAGGGGGAATAATAGAAAAGAAAGGGTAAAGAAGAAAGAAGAAGAGCAAGAAAGGGATAGATGAACTACACAACACGAACTCGCGCTGTTAGTTCACAGGCGCTCGTGAAGTCCGGTGGTCCTCAAGAAGCACAAGAGGGCTTTCGTGGCCTTGCGCGTATGCGAGACCGTAGGCCAAGGTCCCAAGATCATCTTTTCTGTCAGCGGTCTTGAGTCCAGGTGACGGAGCTTGACTTCCATACTACGTCGTTGAGCTTGGTATGATGGGCAGTGGCATAGAATGTGTTCAAGCGTCTCCTCGCAGGCGCAAATGTTGCATGCCGCACTGCTGGCCATTCCAATGAGACACGAATACGCATTCGTAAATGCCACGCCCAACCACATGCGGCACAGTAAAGTTGCATCGCGTCTTGAGAGCCCTGGTGGCAAACGAAGTTGCAAATTTGGGTCAATCGAATACAGGCGCGCGTTGGAGAAACCCGGCGTATTCCATTGCAGAAGAGTGATACGGCGTGCAAGTGCTCGTAGTCGCCACGCGGCGTCTGTTCTCAAGAGTGGTATGGGTGTCCGCAGATCTTGGTCATGAGCCGATCGTGCAGCTTCATCCGCGCGATCATTGCCGACAATTCCGCAATGACTCGGCAACCATAAGCGTGCGCAGGGTTCCCCTTCAGGGGGGGCGAAGGTTCGTCGCAGCGCCCCCCCATCCCTATTATGTCAATGTATGCGGCTGCCTTTGCGCCCCTCTTCTCGCCCCCCCTACAATGTATAGGGCTGACTTTGCGCCCCCCCTTCTCGCCCCCCTTGCCCCCCCCCCCCTTCGCACGCCTATGTCGGCAACCATTGAAATATAATATCATGTTCTTCCTCGAGTGCTTGCCAACATCTCGTACACGGTTTGTTCGTGTAATCCGTGCCGTAAAGCAAACCGTAGTGTTTGTAAGGCTGACCTGGAGTCGCAAAAGATGGCCCATCGATTAGGTGGCTGCTGCAGGATGTACTTGACCGCACCTTGAAGCGCTGCGAGCTCTGCGGCTGTCGACGTCGTGATGTGAGAAAACTTGAACAGTAACAGTACGTCATCAGATGGAACAACCACCGCTCCGGTAGAGCTGTTGGAATTAGTGGAGCCATCAGTGTAAACATGGTTGCGATCAATGTAGGTTTCTTCCAACAGACGCAAAGACAACTGCTTCAGGGCTAGCGGTGACATGCGTGCCTTCTTAACGATTCCAGGAACCGATAAGCACACGTCAGTCCACAACGCAGATGCCGGACGCATCGCAGGTTTGAAGCCAGGTGGTAATATGTCGTAGTGTTTTGTCACAATACCGCAGAATGAAGCATGGGGCCTCCGCGCTGGCAAACACGCTAAATGATGTGACGGTAGCCGTGACAAATGCCGTATGTACGCTCTCAGCGTCTCAACGATGATATGAGTTGCGACCGGCTGTTCTTGTCCGATAGCGATAGTTGCAACTGTCGATGAGCATCTTGGAAGGCCAAGATATGTCCGAAGTGCTTGGGCTTGCACGCTCTGTAGTGCACGGATGTTAGTCTTGCACGTGTTGGACAGGGCAGGAAGGCTGTACCGTAGAAATCCGATAAAGAGGGCTGTATAAAGCTGCAGCATTGAATGCACGGATGGTCCCCATGATTTTCCGGCAACGAACTTAAATATGTTCTCAATGCATATCAGTTTTCTCTTCAGATGTGCGACATGGGGACTCCAGGTTAGGTCGCGATCCACAATGACACCTAGGAATCTATGGCTGCTCTTATAAGCAATTGATTGGCCTTCGATGCACACTGGGTAGAAAGACATCGGTTTGCGTGTAAATGCCACTGCTGCACATTTTTCTGTAGCGATAGTCAAACCTTGCTGGCGAAGGTATGCAGATGTCAAGGTTGCCGCCTTCTGTATTCTTGCGCGCACTTGAGGCCGTGTCACGCCGGACGCCCAGATGCAGATATCGTCAGCGCAGAGAGATATATTAGCCGTCTGTGGCAGCGTTTCGGTGAGCCCCACCAGAACTAGGTTGAAAAGACTCGAGCTCAGCACGCCACCTTGTGGCACCCCACGACTTGTGAAATGCTTATTCGTAGGCCCATCTTCTGTTAGGACGAACATGGATCTCTTTGTGAGGTAGCTTCTTACCCATCGAAAGACGTGACCTCCAAGTTCTGCTGCTTCGAGAGCTTCGAGAACGGCCTCGTGGGTCACGTTGTCATAGGCACCTTTCACGTCTAAGAACAGTGCTACCGACAGCCGCTTCTTAGCTTTCTGCTGCTGAACGGAGGTCACCAAGTCAATGACGCTGTCGATTGAAGATCGACCCCGTCGAAAGCCAGCCATAGCATCAGGATAGATGTTATAATGTTCGAGGTACCATTCCATGCGTGTCAGCAGCATCCTCTCCATGACCTTGCCGACGCAGCTTGCTAGTGCGATGGGCCGGTATGATGCCAAATCCAGCGGAGACTTTCCGGGCTTCAACAAAGGCACCAGGCGGCTGCACTTCCACTCGTCGGGGACTTCGCCATCATGCCAAGATTGATTGAATATGTCCAGGAGACAGCGTTGTGCCTTCGGACCCAGGTGACGTAAGGCAGCATAGGTCACTCCATCTGGACCTGGGGACGACGAGCGCCTGCACGTGTTCAGTGCTGCATGAAGTTCTTCCATAGAGAATGGAACCTCCATTTGCTGATCTCGTGCAACCGGAACGTCATGTGGTAACAGGTCGGTCGGTATAGCGATGTCCCCAGCGATCTTGGCACAAAATTCACCAGAGACCTCAAGCTGTGAGCGACGTTGATGTAGTGCCAGCGCAGCGAAGGGATGACGCTGTTGCGGATGTGAGTGAATGCCTTGAAGAGTCCTCCATACGGGGGACAAAGGCTTGCGGGGATCCAGCGAGTCACAGATGCTCTTCCATCGTTGTTCCTGTAGTTTCTAGCGGCGAATAGAGTAGAAAAAGAGCGCGCGTACAGCGTTCTTTTTTACTACGCGACTGTTCATTTCGTGCTTTCGTGGCTTGTGTGCGCTCAATCAAACAGGATTAACGCACGTTTGCTGAGGATGTGAGTAAGCACACCATGAGTGAGGTCGCTATCCAGGACGAAAAAAAAGAACAAGAAATCAGTGTTCCTTACCGTGGTGAATCGGAAACAGACCGGTCATCAGCGATGCCCTCGAAGGTGTGCACTCCTGCTGAACGTAATAGTTGTTCAGCACAACAGACATGCTGGCCAGGGCGTCCATGTTGGGTGTCGGGATTTGCACCGCGCCGTGCAGGCTCGTGTCTGCCCAGCCCTGTGATGCGACGGTGCGTCGAGCATGAAGGCAGAAAAAAAAACATTTAGGAGCGCTACGGTGTCGGCCCGAAACGTGATCAAAACGCCAGAGGTATGCTTGTTGTCACGGTTATGTTCTGGTTTTGAGCCCGCTTCACGAGCTGGCCGAACTGCGCCAGACAGGCACGCTTCGATTAAAAACTACCGGGCTCTAAGCCCCAATGTCTCGGCAAATCTCACTTCTTGCGCGATCTTGACGCAAGAAGTCACGCGTCCAATTGACACTGCTGGCTTCAGAGTTTTGGAATGCCACGACACCGGTACCTAGCCTGCTCAATTGACGTTAAAGACTTGTATTATTCGCTACCGCAGGATGTCCCTACTTCTTTGTATTGAGCAATATATTGGCTTCAGAGGGCGTTCGTATACCAAGGCTGGCTGCGTGACGTGATGCGCCCTCCTAAGTTTTCCTACTTCGATGGCGTCGAGGGACAGAGTCGGTAAAGAATAGATGTTGGTGATTGCGTTGCAGGCAATGTGCTCCTGAGTCTTTTCCACCCACATTTTGCAACTGTGTACGATGGGTATTATGACTGAATTCGACTCATACTATACCAGCAACAGTTAGTGTTGGTGAAATTATGGCTAATTTTAGCGAAAGATGGCTCAATGAATGCTAGTTCTGGCTTGTGTTGTAGAACTATTGGGAAAGGATTGTTAGTGTTGCCAATTAATGACCATGCTGTTAGATGTATGAAGGCGAATGTTTATTACTGTTTGATAATGTTCGCTGTCCGCTGTTATACCACAAAGATTGTTACCTTTAGTGCACAGCTCTAGTACTTAGTAAATGCCTATAGCTGCAGGGTAACTCCTTTATTAAGGCTTAGAGCTGTCCATGGGGCGGTGGGTACGCTACTCGGCTACCGACCCGCAAGACGCAGGTTCGATCCCGTCTGCAGGCGGTCGCATTTCGATGGAGGTTGAGTGCTAGAGGTCTGTGTACTGGTCGGTGTCAGTGCACGTTCAGGGATCCCAGGTAGTCAAAAGTACCCGGAGCCCTCCACTGCGACGCGATTCATAATAATCATACCATATTATTGGCACGCAAAACTATATAATTATTTGTATTATTCTACGTGCGTTATGCAAGCCCATCCGTGTTTCATTATATCACTTCCTGAAACTTAATGTTGGAGTATCTGCCCCCAACTACGATTTATAAACGAGATATAGTTGCTGAAGTAATTAAACTACCAAGAACCACTGTAAAACTCGAAAACCAAACTGAAACCGGAAACACTTAGGGTTATTGATCTTCCGTATCGGAAGTTTAATTTCATTCCATTTCACTTTATTTCCCAGTTATAAAGTTTGACGGCACAAACAAGCTAATTAAGGACTAATGGCTATGAGTTCGACGAACGCTTTTTTAATCAACCGGTTGCAGTTCGGCAAGGGCAGAAGGAATGACAGTACGAACAAATGTAATTGCGCCACTGCAGCGCTATAACAAGAAGTAATCACAAAGAGAACTGATTAAAAAATGTAACTGCAGCAACCTCTTAATGAGAATCAATCAGTCAGCCGGAACACAATAAAACCGTCACCATGGCGACGGAAGCACAAGAATTACAATTTTGTACTTCTTTGTTCTTGTTCGGGCTGACCTGCGCAGTCATATAACGCTCAAGTGCCGTAACACAAATTGCAATAAAAACACCCGAGGAATCTACTACGTAAACCTGTAAACCCGGAAAACTAGACAGTTATTTATTACTCATATTTAAACGCACTATAGTACCCTGTCGGTCATGCTTGAAGGGTGGTACATAACGTTATTGTTTGAACAACAGTGAATACATGGGCATAAAGCACATACACCTTATACATTAATACCACAGACAAAATGATAACGGCACAATAAAATGTGGATACAATAAATGCTGCAAGGTTTTAGCTTTGCGGGATTGCTTCGAGAAGATACCACTGGAAAGTTAATTTCAATAACATACAAGAAGTTACAGTTCAATTACACAATTTTCATTTATTACTTACAATTACTAACTGCAAAGAAAATAATAATTTCTGTAGTCATACTGTAATGAAATGTTCGTTGCTATGCATGTAAACTTGTGGCGCTCATAGATACCCCTTTTTGCATGTCAGTGCGTGTATTTGTATGTACGCCCGTAAGTAAAAGCATACCAAATGAACTAATTCGGGAGGGTTTGAATCCTTCCCCCCCACCCCCCTGGATACACCATGGCCTGCCCCTCTAGACTGTAAGTGTTTCGCCGGGTACGAAAAATATGCAACGCAAGTGGGATCAGTCGGAAGTCAAAATAGACCACCAACTCGAAACAAATCAAACAATTCACTCTTGAAAGATGCGTCGTGGAACAACACATGCAAGAAGATATATCGCTTTTATGATACACGAATGACTAAAAAAACTTGGAGGACGCTTGAGCTTCGCCTTCAAGAGTATAACGCGATAGCGTAATCGGGCCCCCTGCGCGTATCGCATTCTCAAATGCGAGCCTCGCTTCGGTTCTCGGTGCATGTTTCAATCATGCCGCAAGAAAACGAACGTCTGTGCGCGTAACGTCGGCCGTTTCCTATTATCCTAGAATACCTACTGCAATTACAGTTGTGCTGTGCCCACTACGCCATAGTTCTTCGTTTGGCGAATCAGCGAAGGGCCCACTACGCGCCTATAAGGCAACACGCGAACCTACGCAGCTGTGCACAGTGTTGATGCTTTTGCTGCTGCTGATGATGATCTAATATGGCTGAGCGCTTTGTAATGGGCGAGCCTTTAAAACACCCACTCGATGCGAAATCGACATGTTTCGACGCCTAACGTGATTCTTCGCTCCTGCCACGCAATATTACATGCTTTAAGGAGACTCCTTCCACTACATGACACTCACAAAGTGTTTTTTTTTTTCCGAAGCAGTTTCAAGAAGTAGCGTGCCTTTGTGTTAGAACACCTGCGTCCCACGCAGGTGGCCTGGGTTCAATTCTCACTCGAACCCTAATATTTTTATTATTTATGTTCTTTGCACCTTTTCCAATTTTTCGGCCACGGTCGCCGCAAGGGTGAAGCAATGAATGCGATAGCAATAAAATGGAATGTCGCACGAAGAACGGCAGGAAGCTCGAAATTTGAAGCGCTGCTCAAACACAAAGGACGCACTAAAAGAAAACAGACAAGACGAGCGCGACCTACCAACTGTCACAGCTCGACACTTGCGGCGCGCTGCTGAAACACGAAGGAAGCATGAAAAGAACGCACAGATATACAGAGGACGATTGCGAAATAAAGAGTGCTACAGTCGTTACTTCTTTGTGGTTGAGCAGCGCGCTGCAAGTGTCGACTTTTCGGTGGTGGTCGTCTCGCACGGGATTCTGCGAGACGACGTCCAGCTTCTTTTCGCTTTGGAGACCGTCGCGCCCACGATGGTGACCGCTTGTCGACCAGCCAAGTACCTTCACCAAGTCGTCGTTCGCAATCTCCGTCACCTGTGCGTCACACTTCCCCGAACAGCCAGAGCTACGCTGACGTTACCAGAGGCCGTTCCCCGAGCCCGCGCCGGGGAAACTAACTGCTGCGACCTCGGGGGGCAAGGTTGCCAATCGTCGAGACGCCGAAAAGTCCCCCCTACCGCCTCAAGACGACGATATGACGACGACGACGAATACTAATGCCGACGACGTCGTACGGGCCGATCTCAGTGTTCTCATAGACGGACACCGCGGGACAGCACTGGTTGACACAGGCGCTGACTTCTCGATTACGCGGCAAGAGCTCGCCAACCCCCTTCGGAAGGTCAAGACGCCGTGGACAGGGCCGCACGTAAGAAGTGCTGGTGGTCAGCTAATGACTCCAACGGGTAAATGCACCGCTCGGCTCGTAATCGGCGATTCCACCTTCGTCGCCACTTTTGTCCTTCTACCAGAATGTTGTAAAGAGCTCATTTTGGGTATGGATTTTCTGCGAGAGTAGGATGCTGTGATGAACATTCCGGACCGTCTGGTGACGTTTTCCGCACATCCGTATGTCGACACCACCACGACCACCACTGACGACCGACACGAGCGTTTGCGAGTAGCCGACGATGTGACGCTCCCGCCGAGATCCTGCTGCCTTGTGTCTGTATCATGCGAGCGGCCGTGTCATAAGGATGTGATAGCGGAGCAAATAGCAACGCTATTGCTTACGCAAGGTGTTTCCGTCGCGGGAGGCGTTCTGGCACTAGCTGGTGGGCAGGCAGAAGTACTCCTCACCAACTTCAGCAACGAGCGCCGTCACATCCAGAAGGGTACCGCGATTGCCTACTACGACGACATTGACCAAACGAGGGATTGTTTCGCTCTGCAACCTCACGACGCGACCACGCCTGCCTCGACGCCTTTGTCTGTCGACGTCAACTCTACTCTGTCACCCTCCGATAGGCAGCGCATACTGGAACTGATACACCAGTTCGAAGATTGTTTTTCGTGTACATCAAAGGTCAGGCAAACACCATTGACCAAGCACCGAATCGTTGTTGAAGATAACACGAGACCGATCCGACAAAATCCCTACCGTGTGGCTCCGAAAGGACGCGAGGAGATTCAAAGGAAAGTAGAGAAGATGCTTCAGGATGACGTCATACAACCTTCAAAAAGTCCTTGGGCAACCCCCGTGGTATTGGTTAAAAAGAAAGACGGCAGCTTGCGCTTCTGTATAGATTACCGCAAGTTAAACCAAGTCACGAAGAAAGACGTCTACCCGCTGCCACGCATAGACGATTCTCTGGATAGACTGTGACATGCACGCTATTTCTCATCAATGAACCTACGAAGTGGCTATTCGCAGATAGAGGTCGACGAGCGCGATCGTGAGAAAACTGCCTTCGTGACGCCCGACGGTCTTTATGAATTTAAAGTCCTTCCATTCGGGTTATGCTCAGCGCCAGCCACTTTTCAGTGTTTTATGGACACCGTGCTATCAGGCCTGAAATGGCAAACATGCTTGGTATATCTAGACGACATTATTGTCTTCTCAGCTACATTTGAAGAACATCTAAGCCGGTTATTCACAGTTCTCCAAGCTATACGTTCAACTGGCCTGACGTTAAAACCAGAAAAATGTCATTTTGTCTTCAGTGAGCTTTCTTTCCACGGCGACGTCGTAAGCCACGAGGGTGTTCGACCTGACCCAGCCAAAATAGACGCTGTTGCAAACTTTCCTGCACCACACGACAAAAAGCACTGAGGCGCTTCTTAGGACTATGTGCCTATTACCGACGATTCATCGCGGACTTTTCGTCTGTTGCGGCACCTTTGACACGACTCACACGAGAGGATGTTTCCTTTCTTTGGGGCGAAAAGGGACAAATGGCATTTACCGACTTAACGTCAACGCCTCCAAACACCTCCAGTTATTGCGCACTTTGACCACGAAGTGCCAACAGCACTTCACACCGACGCCAGCAATGTAGACCTGGGCGACGTACTGGTACAGTGGCAAGACGGCACTGAAAAAGTGATGGCCTATGCCAGCAGTGCTCTCTCTCGCACCGACGAGAACTACTCGACTACCGAGGAGTGTCTCGCTGTGGTGTGGACAGTTATTAAATTTCGTCCATATTTGTACGGGCGCTCATTAAAGGTCGTCAGCGATCACCATTCACTCTGCTGGCTTACTAACCTGAAAGACCCATCTCGCCGTTTGGCGCGCTGGAGCCTTCGGCTTCAAGAATTTGATATGAGCATAACTTATAAATCCGGAAAGAGGCATACTGACGCCGACTGCCTCTCACGCTTGCCCGTCGAGCCTGCCGCTATTGATGACGAATCCATGGACGCCGCATTCTTGGGAGTCGTCAACACAGTTACTATTTCACAAGAGCAGCGCGGCGACCTAGAGCTGCTTCCGCTCATCGATTTCTTGGAAGGACGACGTAAAGACGTGCCGCGAATTTTTGCCAAAGGACTGCCGTCTTTTTGTTTACGGAACGACGTTCTCTACAAGAACTTTTCTCCAACCGGCAGCGCGTACTTGCTCGTCGTGCCTTCATCACTGCGAAAAGAAATGTTAGAAGCCTGCCATGACGAGGCCACTTCCGGTCACCTAGGCTACAGCCGAACGTTGTCCCGACTGCGACGAAAGTACTACTGGCACAAACTACCTGCTGCTGTAAAACATCACGTCCAGACTTGTACTGACGGCCAAAGACGCAAAGCGCCCCCCGGTAAACCAGCGGGCCTATTACATCCTGTGAAAGTACCAGCACGGCCATTCGCCCAAATTGGAATGGCATTCCTGGGCCCATTCCCAACTTCTACTGCAGGGAACCGATGGATCATTGTCACCACTGATTACCTCTCTCGCTCTATACAGAGGGGCACAGCAGCAGAAGCGGCTCACTTCTTCATCGAAAACGTCGTCCTTCGGCACGGCGCCCCAACAGTGGTCATCACAGACAGAGGAACTGCCTTCACGGCGGAACTTTTGGAGTCGGTTCTCAGGCTTAGTGGTACAGCTCACCGGAGAACAACTGCGTAACATCCCCAAACAAACGGACTAACGGAGCGCCTTATTAGGACCCTCGCAGACATGCTTTCCATGTACATCGACACAGAACATAATACCTGGAACGAAATCTTGCCTTTACGTGACCTTCGCCTATAATACCGCTCGACAGGAGACTACTGGAATGACACCATTCAGTTTAATCCATGGTCGCGAGGTCACGACAACGTTGGACGTTATGCTGCCGCACGAGGGTGACGACATTGATACTGACGCCAAAATCACATTCTTGGGGAATGCGAGGGAAACCCGCCTCCAAAAGCAATACTGCCAGCTTCCTCCCTCGAGGCGTGGGAGTCACTCCTGTCATCAAATGACCAACGTATTCAGACAGAAGTTATCAACTGGGCCGAAAAGGTCGTACTACCTGCTCCTAATGAGCAGGCAGTATGACCGAAACAGCTCCGTACTACAGGCCGTATGCCAGCGTCTAATCGAGCAAATCAAAGGGTCGAACTTCGCCAGCAAGAACAGGACCAAAGCAATAGTCACTATCATACCGTATGCGCATGCGCTTTCACATCGCTTAAAAAAGACCTCTCAATGATTTGGAGCATGTGTTTTTTTTTTGTTGTTGTTGCCAGAAACAAGCTGGGAGGCTTTCGTTCGTTCGATCGTCGGAAATAGGTTGGACTCCGGTGGCCATGTTCCCGCGCGTGCTGCACCATCAGCCGCAATTAGGGTCAGGTTCCTTTCGTGTACGATGAACATTGCTGCTTTCCGTTGATATGTGGGCGAATGCACGTAGGCCAGAGATCGCTGTATAGCAAGGAAGGAAGGAACAGGAGAGAGAGGAAAGGCATGAATTTTAGTCAGTCTAGAAGGACCGGTATGGTACCCTACACTTGAGAAGGGATGGGGGAGATATAAAAACAGAGAAAGAGAGAGAAGGAGAGCGCGCACGCACAAAGCCACACACATCTCACAGTCATGATAACGCCGTTAGTCTATAACAGCTGGTGCAAGTCTGATGTCTTCAAAAAGTTGAGCACTGCCTTCGTCGCCTTCACCCGCGATTACCTCTCAAGACGACATTCAGGAATCATTTCGGCCGTCATCGGTCTGGGATCTATGCGAGCAAGAGCGACTGCGAGTGATTTTCTCTGCGCATTGTAGCGACCACAGTCGCAGAAGATGTGCTGTAGTGCCTCCTCGCTAACACAGTTGTCACAAAACGACTTGTCAGCCATTTCGGTTCGAACGGAGAATGGCTTCGTGAAAGCCACTCTTAGGCATAAACGGCAAAGCAGAGTGGCATCATTTCGGCGTAGTCCAGTAGGTGTCTAAAGACGTAAAGTGGTCGGGCTGTGGTGGTGGTGGTGGGGCTGTGCAGTCTCCTGCATTACAGGCGGAGGAAGTGCGGCCACTCGAAGTTGGCTAGCAACATTGGTCCTTGTAGCGGTATTGTCTCGAGCCTGTCACCTTTAAGAGCTCATCGAGCAGCATTGTCGGCGTGTTGATTGCTTATCCCGCCGCAGTGACTTGGCAGCCACTGAAATGTCACGTGGTGTATGGAGGAGATAGCTAACCTCGAAGACCAACTGCTCGCATGGTCCGTGCCGCAGGGCTGATAGCAAAGATTGCAGGGCTGCTTTCGAATCGCTGAAAATTGACCATCGTCGAGGCTATTCGCGGTTGACTACACAAAGTGCAGCGCGAAGAGCGGCAAGTTCTACTGCCGTCGATGTCGTTGGCTGGTCTGTCTTGAAACGGACGGTAATAGCTTTCGCTGGGACGACCACTGCTACGGACGAACACTAGAGAGTAGTTGATCAATCGCTAAAACATGCACGTGATCAGCGTACTTCTCGTGCAAAAGAATCAGAGATAGCTGCTTCAGCACTGGTGATGTGAGCTCAGATTTTGTTTATTCCCGGTACGCTGAGGTGCACTCCAGGTCGAATGAAGCACCAAGGAGATATCGCTGTCTTAGATGCAGGGCTGAAGCCTGGCGGAAGGAAGGCAGAATGGTTTGCAATCGTTGCATAATGCGATGGCCGTGGTCATTGTTGCAAGTTGGTGGCAATGTGCCCGGGAAAAATGCGTGATATGAGCTCTCAAGGCTTCTACAGCAATGTGTGTTTTGCATAGGTTGGTCCCGTGCGATGGAAATAGTCGCTTCAGTCGACGCGCATTTTGGCAAGCCAAGGCAAAATCTGAGAGCCTGAGCTTGTACAGCCTGCAGAGTGCGAATATTTGTCTTGCATGTATTAGTACGGGCAGACTAGATCTCAAGAAACCGAGAAACAGTGATCTGTACAGTTCCAGCATTGCGTCTGGCGCTGTTTCATGTAAGACACATGTGGGCTCCAACGAAGGTCTCTATCGATGATTATACCCAGAAATTTATGGTTTGGCCATAAGAAATGGTCCGCCCTTCAATTGAAATGGCGTAGTGCGTCATTGGTTTACGTGTGAAGGAACTAATGCACATTTTTCCAGTGATATTTAAGGCCTTACTTCCCGAGATAGCTCGCAGTCAAACTTGCAGCTTATTGAAGCCTCTCTCGTATCTGGAGGCGTGTGACGGCTGCTGTCCAGGCACATATGTATATAGATATCTCGATCGTACATGGCAGGTATTCGGTTAGTTTAATGGAGTGATAGTGAATAGAGTAGGACTTAGCACTCCACCCTGACGAAAGCCCCGGCAGGTATAGCGTCTTGTGGTTGGGCCGTCGTCGGTTGACACAAAGATCTAGCTGTCAGGTAGCTAGCAATCCATCGAAAAACTCGCACACCCAGGCCAACCATCTCAAGGGCATCGAGAATGGTCTCGTGTAGCACGTTATCGTATGTGCCTTTTACATCTAGGAACAAGGCTGCAGACAAACGCTTGCGGGATTTCTGCTGTTGGCCATATGTAATCAGATCAATGACATTATCGATAGATGAGCGATCACGCGAAATGTAGCCATGGAGTTTGGATAAATCTTGAAATGTTCAAGATACCACTCGAGGCGGCTAAGGATGATCCGTTCCATTATCTTTCCCACGCAGCTGGCCAGTGCGATAGGCCGGTATGAGGCAAGTTCAAGTGGGGACTTGCCTTGCTTCAGAAGTGGTACCAAACGATTTGTCTTCCATTCGCCAGGAACAATTCCCTCTTGCCAGGATGCGTTGTACAGACGTAGCGGCTCTCCCCGCGCAATCTCACCCAGTATGCACAGGGCTCGATGTGATATCGAGCCCTGTGCATACTGCGCAGACCACGCACCTTTCTCCGGATGTGAGATAGGGGCTTGCGGGGGTCTAGTGGCTGACAAAACGTTCTCCAACGTTCAGAGGCTAACTTGTCCATGCGACGCTGAATCTTCTTTTGCATTCTTCTGGCTGTTCTAAGGTCGTGGACGGATTTTGTGCGCCGATATCTGCGTTTCGCACGGCGGCGAAGCGCTAGCAGTCTTTCCAATTCGGCATCAAAATCGTTCCGTCTGGATGCAAGCGGTATCGTGCGCGTGGCATCTTGCATTGTGCACTTGATTACTTGTTCTAGGCCAGTGCTTAGACCCGCTTGGCAAGCATCTTCCACGTCTGACTTGAAAGTGGTCCAGCCAATTCTTCGAACGGTCTTCTCTGGACCAGATCTGGACATTCCTTTGATGCGAAGATAAGTGGGAATATGGTCACTCCCGTCTGTCTCAATATCCGAAAACCACTTAACACATCTGGCGAACGAGCTGGAAACGAAAGCAAGATCAAGGCAGCTGCCATATGTGACACCTCGAAGTGGGGCTGCCGTCGTTCATGAGGGTAAGGTCATGATTGTAAGCAAAGCTTGCTAATCTGCGCCCTCTTTCAATGGGCCTCGTACTTCCGCATGCCAGGTGATGTGCATTGAAGTCTCCTATGATGACCCATGGATCTGGAAACACGGCCTAAATACTAGCTAATCTTTTCAGTGAAAATTACTTGAAGGCGATATGTAAACGCCTATAAGAGTGAACATGAGCTTTTTTCCTCTTAATTGTCAGGCATGCATATTGACTACCATCATGAGGCGCAATTAGATGCAACAAATAAGTGAGTTCCCGACGAATATAAACGATGACTTTGCTGCATGCTCCATTTGTCGGGGACATGACAGCTGCGTACCCCAATAGTCTTATACTGGCTTCGATCAGTTGGGCTCACAAATTATGATGACTGGGAACATGCTAGAGTGCACAAACTGACGAAAGTCTGGAAGGCGCGATGCTAGACCTCTGGCTTTCCACTGGATGATGGACGCTGCCTTGACTTCTCGGAAAGGAGGGTGAACGTTAGCCATGTTTCTACTCGAGGGATTCAAGCATTGGGTTTAAGGCGTGGGAAGTTAAAGGTGGGAAGTAAAAAATTATTGCAGCTTAGCACTACTGGTGCTAAGCATGAAGGAAGGCCGGAGCTGGGTGGCCTTGCTTGTTTCTCTTTATTTTTGTATTTCTTTCTTCTCTTTCTTTCTCTTTCGCTCTGTTTTTGTATCTGCTTTCTGTACCTGTTGCTTTCTATTGGTTTGTTTCTCCTCGCTCCTTCTATCTTTATTTCTCTTTCTTCTCTTTCTTTGTCTCTCTCACTCTGCGTCTTTCTCACTGTTTCTTCGTTTCTCTTTATTTCTATCTTTCTTTCTCCTTCTGTCTTGCTTTCTGATCTCTTTTTCGTGTTTTTTTTTTCTTTCTCTTTATCTCTGGTTCTGCCTTTCTGCGTTTTTCTATCTTTTCATGTCCTTATTCCCTTTATTTCTCTCTATTTTTCTCTTTCTCTTTCTGCCGCTTTCTTTCTCTCCCTCTCTTTCCCGTGTTTCACGGGGTCCACTTCGCCGAGCAGAGTTTTCGTTCAACGCTCGCACCTGCTGTACTCGACAGCAGGTGCGACGCGTACCACCTGTGGTTTTCTGCGGAAACCAAAGTTTCTACGGCCGCTTTAGACAGCTCTGCTGTTAAAAGTTCATCGAATGCAACATCAGGGGTCCTTGGTTTGGAATATCAAAAAAAAAAACAAACATTCATAGCCATAACCCCGCGCATTCCAAAATGACGTGAAATTTAAGGTCCGACTGAGTAAAGGCACGGGCCAGAATTGGAGCCTCCGTTAAGATAATTAGGGAGGACGTTCTCCTTGCATCCCCCCTTTAGCACGCCTATTGGTCACTAACCATTTGCAGCAAAGAAGTTTCATTCCTCAAAGAAAGGGGTTAGGGAAAGATATGGTATGATATAGTCGCGTGGTAGTTACGGTGAAGGCAGAAGTCACGCTGGTAGGGACGAAACTTTTTATTGGCCGAACCTGTGCCCAGAAAACTAAGTCAAAGTAGAATCATTGGTGCTCTGTACACTGATAGCGGCGGCCACAGTCGTCGGCTGTCGATAATCTGATCGTCGGCGGAAGTCGTCGTCTTTTATACACCAGCGATCGAACCTTCCAGCGTTACGCGTAAGCTCTCAAGTAAGCTTGACTACTCGCACCCTGCGCGTAATCTCGACAGAACAATGTGAAACAGTCGCGAAGCTTTCCAAACATTGCGGCGCGTCTTTCGCCGATCGATGGCAACAGTTTTTGTGTGGGTGATTCTCGATCACATATAATAAAGAACTGAGCGCGCATGGCAATATTGACCGGTGTCAGATCCTAGGAACGGTTCGCATGTGCGGCGGGCATGCACTTGTCTTGGTTGGGTTTATATGTTCGTTCTGGTTTAATAAAGGTTTAAGTTGATAGTCAGCGCTGGTCGTGGTATCCTTTCTTGTCTCCATCTCAGCTGGCGCTTGAATTTTTTAATTATACCATTGCGCTCTGCAATTCCACTTTTTGTCTCTATCACGCACAATCTCTGCTCCGCCTACTGCCTACAGATGCGACAGCGCAGCCGCGGGAAGTGTAGCAGCTGCAGGGACAAACGCCGGTAAATAACTCACCAGGTCATCGGCGAAGATGAACACGATGTGCGGCCTCGTGGAGTTTATTCCTCCGCACACGGCAGCAATTGTTCCGGCTGCGAGGAACAGCCTGAGGAACGTTGCTGGCATTGATGTTTTACAGCCTGCGAGTGTGCAACAATTTTCGTAAATAAGCCTAAGAATAATAAACACACGAATGCAGGTCAGGAACAAAGTCTCTTTTCAGGTCGATCGCCTAACTGCTACGATGTTGAAAATAACACATCTTTTTTTTCTAATAATACCGACTTTTTTCCTTGACAGTGGACTTGTTCTTTCTGGCGGTGGAGGAAGGATACTCATTACTCTTTTTCCCATTTAGGTCGTTTAGCGTTGGGTATACCCAGAGCATGTGATCGAGCGTCGCTAAGCCTTCGCAGTTTTTACATTTGGAAGAGGGCACCTCAGGACCATTCGTTTCGGATATACGGGTTTGAGATGGTCTGCAGTTTTCGCTAGATTACATCTTCCTTCTTTTTGAGATATTTATGAGGAGGAAGTAGAAGATAAAGATGGTTCTTCTGTCTATTCTATTGCGTTTTGGGATTTCTCTGTATGTGGCTAAGTCTCGCTTTTTGGACAGGGAGTAGCCTGCCTGCGCGGGCGCCCGGACGGTCTCGTTCCCTGAGAATACACTATGGGCGGGGGCCCATATTATTCTAAAGTCGTTGGGAACGTTCTCCTTGCCCGCTTGCAGAACTAGTCCGGCCTCTTTGGACACCTTACCGGTGTCGAAGCCTTTGACCGCAGTTTTAGAATGGGTGATGAGGATTATGGTTTATGGGTTTGTGATTTGGAGTCTTTGGACTCTGATTCCCCTGCGTTCCTGGTTCTATATAGGATTCATGTTTCTTGGGATGGAGCTATTCTTAACCTGTTGGCATGCAGTTTCTTTGGGGATGGCGGTTATCCCCTCTTGCGGTTCTGGGTTCTGGTAGCCCAGTTTCTTAAGGATGGATCTGCCCGTTCGGCGGCTGACAGTTAGTCTGACATATCGTGCCGTGAGTTTTATGTAGGGTGTTTGACACTCCTAGGTTGAGAATCTTCTTGGTTGTTGTGCACGCTGGTAAGCCATCGGTCAAGCCCAGGCTGCCGACGGAAGCCAACTGGTTCCGGCTTGCGTTTCACCTCGATCACCGATACACTCCGACGGTTGCAAATAAAGTGATTTCTCTCTCTCTCTCTCGTTCACAGTGTACGTACCACGTGCGTGTTTCTAATATTCTTTTTCTTTCCTACCTGCGTCAAGCAAGAGTGCAGCTAGTCCTGTTTGTGGGACGTACTTGTATGGTGGCGAACGCTACCTGCGCAAGAAACTATGCAGAATACCGAGCCGTCTTATTACGGATATTACCTTCTTGATTCTTGACCGAAGGTCACGTGTGGTAACTGCGAAATAGAATCCGAGACGCAGAAAAGGGAACCTCATGTCGGCTACGCAGAGAACCTGTGATTCAATACAACTTTCTATTTTCGGTGTGTCACCAGGCTGAACCCTTCCTCGAAAGTGCGTAATCATCATCAGTCTGACTGCGCCCACTGCAGGACAAAGGTCTGTCCCATTTTCCGAAAATCATCCCGGTCCTCTCTCAACGAAACTACTTGTCGAGATGAGTACTGATGAAGTGCTCTCAGTAAAGTTCGCCAAAACTTTGAGGTTTCTTAATATTGAAACTAGTAACACCTTGGCACTCGTTGAGCAATATCTGTGCAGAAACGTGGTTATTCCTAGCGCACTTAATAAAAGTCGCAGATCCTGATAATGAGGAGCTGCTTGTCCTTCGCTGTTCGATAACGTTTTATGATGTCCTTCGTAAGAGGGCGGGCGACCGGCTTCACTTTCTAGGCATAATTTGCACTCCGGCAATATATTTAAACCTCTTTGTCCAGTTCTTGATGCGGTCGCGTTAAACCCACAAACTCCTCAATCTCATCTGCCCACCTATCTTTATGCATCTCCCTTGTGCGCTTGCCTTTTCTGGAAATCCAGTCTGTGACTCTCAATGACCAGTGGTCATAATGCCTTCCTTCTACATGCCCTGCCCATGCCCGTTTTCCTCTTCTTCGTTTCGACTAACATGTCTTTATTGTTCCCTCACCCACTCTGCTCTCCTCTTGTTCCTTAAAAAGGGGAACTCCGGTGCATTTTCAACCATATTGAGATAATGCCATTTTCAAATAGTATTTACAGTCCTGTAACAGCTAGGGTGGTTCATTTTGCCGAGAGACTCGTCAATAATTAAAAAAAAAAAACGCCAGGCCATGCGCGGAAAGCGCAGCACAGTCACAGCGAAAGCCCGAAGAGCGGCATTTCTAGAGCCCGTTATAAACTCTCTTGTGGCTACTAGATAGTTTTAGCGCTGAGGACCCCAGGCCACCTGCGTACGCACGCCCTTGCGTTCCTTTGTAGTCTCAGCCGCATCCACGGAGAATACAAAAGAGCGCAAGGGCTTACGTACGCAGGTGGCTTGGAGTCCCCGGCACTAAAACTCTCTACTAATACAAGTACACTAGCAACGTACCTACTACGCCACAAATCATAATTTTTGTGCAGTTGGGAAGCACCCACCACGACATTATTCGTCATTCCGCGGAGAAGCGAGGTGCGATCTGTAAGGCATTATGTGCACTTTCTTGATGCATCGGCCGGCTGATGACGATGAAGAATTATGACTGAGCCTTTTGTAATGGGTTGGAAGCTTTAAACGACCAACTAGTTACGTAATTCGTATTGTGTGACGGCTGGTCGTTATTTCATTCTCCCACTACAATTTATAACACACGTTAACGTGAGAAAGAGAGGAAGAGATAGAGAGGGGGAATCAATATTATTGAGACCCTGAGGAAATGGATCATGGGGGCCTTATGGGCTCCCTTGGCAACCAATAGAAGTGCACTTGCGAGGAACCCACTACGCTGTAAATCATAATAATTTTTGTGAATTAGGGAAGCAGCCACTATGCAATTTTTCATCATTCTGCGGAGAACCATGGTACCCGCTAAACACCTGTAAGGCATTATGTGCGCTTTGTTGATGCTTTGGCTGCTGACGAAGAAGAATTATGGCAGAGCCCTTTGTAATGGGCTGGAAGCAATCAGCAACCCACTCGTTGCGCAATTAGCATTGTGTGACGCCTGGTTACAGAATTCGCATTGTGTGACGCTTGGTTGTTATTTTACTCTTCCACCACGCTACATTACATATGTTAATGTGGTTCGTTCCCGACATGAAGCCTGTATAGGGTCTTTTTGCAAATCAGTTTCAAGCACCGGCGTGGCTCAGAGGTAGAATACTGGGCTCCCACGCAGAGGGCCCAGGTTCGAACCTCGTTCCATCGTGGAAAATTTTTTTTATTTCGTTTTTTTTTCTTATTTCGAGCGATAGTGGTTACGGACACCGGCGGCGGCGAACAACTACGGCGCCAAAAACGGCCCTTGTTGTGATCTCACAACAGCTTTCGCTGTAATGAACGATGAGTCAGAACCGAAACAGGGAGGTGCTCCGTGCTGTGTATGCGATGACGTCATGAAATACGCTACACGCCGCCACGGCTGGCCAGGGTGCGAACATAGCCCACGTGCTTCTATCGCGCGAAAAGCAAGCTGGCGATGTCATACAACGCGGAATCAAGCTGTATCAGCCCGTCTGAGCTTACCAGTGACGAGTTCAACGGTGATTGCAGCTGTCTGAGCGCGGAAGCATCGCCTATTGATTTCGACCCGCCTTCACGTGAAGTAGCTGCCGTGCCCCGCATTGATCTCCTCGTTGCTCATTATTGTGCGTGCGTCATAAGACCCGATGTCAACGACGACTAAGACGCCATGCAGCTAACAAAACCGAACTGTGCTCGCGTCGTCGTCGCCTCGTAGAAGAAAGCGCGCGTTGCATCCGTCTGCTGGGCGAGGCGGGGTTGGAAAAAGAGTAGAAACGTTACGTCACATACGCAGGGTGGCCCGCGTTTACAGGCGTGATGCCGGAATTGGCTACCAATTTTTAAAACTCGTTTTCGAAAAAACTAAGGGAGTTACGGTTGTATAATTTACCAAAGAGAAATGTACCAAAGCGAATTTACCAAATAGATGTTGAAAGCTTTACTGAAACCGGTGAATATCGAAAAATCGCCGGAGTTCCCCTTTAAGGTTACACCTCTCATTTTCCTTTCCATGACTCACTCCGCCTTCCTCAATTTAAGTTGAACCATATTCCCAAGCCTCCAGGTTTCTGCTCCGTAGGTAAGAATCGATTAGATGCAGCTGTTGTACACCGAAGCTACGTAACCCTACGCATACGATTATTGTGTCTTAATTAATTTATTCATTACTACTCGGCTGCAACATGATGAAGGCGAAAATGTTTCAGACCCGTGTACTTATTTAGGTGCACGTTAAAGAACCCCAGGAGTCAAAATTTCCGGAGCCCTCCACTACGGCATCCCTCATAATCATATCGTCGTTTTAGGACGTTAAACCCCAGATATTATTATTATTATTATTATTATTATTATTATTATTATTATTATTATTATTATTATTATTATTATTATTATTATTATTATTATTATTATCGGCTGTAGCATCCCTATTACAGCATACACCAGAGAATCGATAACAGAATGTTTTTTAGTGAAATTTGAAAGCGATAAATGCACATTGCTAATTAGTTGCTTCGAATTGCTTTATTTGAACATCATTTATTTTAGATTTACAAAATGTCACAGAAAATGCTACGTGTCAACTTCATCCGGGCTTTGTCGCACGTGTCAAAAAAAAAAAATTAGCGCAGCTTGTATTAGGTCGCTCAAGGCTGGGTCACAGCAGAGCTGGCGGGCCCATTTTGGCTTCTCTTGTTAACCATCTGTACAGAATGTTTGGGCAGTCATTCAGCGCGTGCTGGTTCATGACGACGATAATTTTCTATCTACGACACACGGCAAACCTCCACCTTATGAGCTGTGCTGCAAAATTCCTATAGCGCGTGTGTTCCATAGAAAATATTCCACAGTTTGGGGCGTAAAGTCTACCCCATACTTTTACTGGATGGGGGGCAGGGTTGCGATGATCCTTCGCCCCCCCCCCCCCCCCCCCGCCATGGAAGGAAACCCTGCGCCCGCCTCGCGCTATAACCGGCTCGCGCAGGAAACCCTGCGCGAGCCGGTTATAGAGCATGATAATTTTAAATGCGAAGCATTTCTTAGCGAACCTCAGGCACTTTTGCCGTTTCTATCTATCTATCTATCTATCTATCTATCTATCTATCTATCTATCTATCTATCTATCTATCTATCTATCTATCTATCTATCTATCTATCTATCTATCTATCTATCTATCTATCTATCTATCTATCTATCTATCTATCTATCTAGCCGCCTACGTCTGGGTGCTCTCCTGGTCGTCTTCATCCTGTTCCCTGTGTTTCCTTCTCCGCTGTTGCCTCTTTCCTTCATGCTCAAACTGAGCTGCACTACACCAGTACGATATTGTAATGCACCAACTTGCCCAATCTGCAGTACTTGTCTAATATACCAAAATTGGCATAGCAGGGGATCAATGTACGACGAACTCGATTCACTGGCCATGACATGAATAACTCAGAACGCTTGTCGCGTGCGTCATGAAACCATTTCCCTCAGTCACGTGTGGCACATACCCGTACCACAGTTCATATTCCGCGGGTACGTGCCACACGTGATTCACAGTATCACCAACACATTAACGGCGAGCACACACATTGAAATGCAAGGCACGTGAGGGAGCTGAAGACAGAGCACCCCTGGAAGACGCTCGACTGCCATCCACTCGTCCACGTGGTCTGCCAGAATGACGCGGTGTTCTCTTCATTTCATATGAGGCTGGGTGACGGCCTCATGCTGGCCGAGGGTGACGTCAGAGTAAGAGCCGCTTTGTGACACGCGCAGAAGCCGCCGCTAAGTGCCCTGACAGTGTACGGCTATACTACAGCAATACGGAGGTCGACCGCATAACGCACGTTGCCTCGACGCTGCGGACAACGTGTTATGTCATCCCGCATGCGATAACATAACTGGCTCTAAGAACGAGCAGGTAGACATGGATGCCCTGACAACGGTGGCCAACATGAACGCAAGCGACATGGGTATCTGCCGGCCTCAGTTTACCTGAGCATCTGCAAGTCGTAGATGATCACGGCCAACATCGACGTAAGAGACGGTCTCATTAACGGAAACATGGGCACCTTGTGGTACATCGAGCATGACGGACACGGCAACCTCTTCTGACTGTGGCTCGAATTTCCAACGTGCACGATAGGCATTGTCGTCACAGCCAGGGATGAAGCACATCACTGCCGCACACCCTCAATAGAATTGAAATGAGCGCCCCTGGGACGCCGAACCACCACAACCAGGACATATGCCAGAAAAATATCTTGTGTGAGAGGACACAGTTTCCCCTTGCGCAAGCAAACGCCATAGCTATGTACATGTCACAAAGGGTCACATCGCCCAGATCGTCTTCGCATACGATATCCGCCATCCACTGAAGTTGGTCTACGTAGCACTTTCCAGGGCTAGCAACCTCGACGGCCTATACCTCGCCAACGCAAAATGTGACTTCAGGCTCCGACATGTCGCCGGCTCTATCGGCACATTCTGTCGACGACATGACCCGACTTGCAAACAGGCCTCTATAGATTGCCTTGGACCGAGCTACCAGCTTCGTTAGGTTCCACAACCACAACGATCATCTCACGCTCGCCGCTCTCAACGTACAGTCTGTGCACGCGCACGTGCACGACCTCGAGAAGGATGCTCTGCTCACAGAAATTGGCGGGTTAGCACTTTCTGAAACCCGGAGCGATGAGCTCACGGTAGTTACGGGATTCCAATGTGTCGTCCACAGCAAGCGGCTTCATTACAGGTGCGGCGGCGTGGACACATATAAGAACGCGGCGATGCGCAACATCAACGTAGGCCGCATCCCATTTGGCCGGACGCCAGACAACGAACACACACAGATAAGCAGCGGAATCGGTGAGGTCTGCGTTGCGCACATCAGTCACAATAACAAAGACATTGCGCTCGCCGCAATGTACGTGAGAACTGTCAAGAAACCCTTCTACACATGCACGCGGGTTCATGGAACGTGTGTGCGTTCTCCGTAATAACCCACAAGTAGTAATAGTAGTAGTAGTAGTAGTAGTAGTAGTAGTAGTAGTAGTAGTAGTAGTAGTAGTAGTAGTAGTAGTAGTAGTGGTGATGGTGGTGGTGGTAGTAGTAGTAATAGACTTTTATTCAGCCAAATTCATAGGCCGAGAATTTCGACCGCATGAGCGACCAGTCGACGCTGTACTTCCCCAGGGCATCTCCATAAGAGGTGGTTCAGGTCGGCTTCCCGCACCATGCGCAGGACAAAATGGGCAGCTTGAAGTTGTGTCGGTGTAGCCCCACTTAGCGCAGATTGAAGGCGTCACAGCCGCACTCACGCGAACTCTTCGGTGCGATACCTCCTCTTGACGAGTAAGTCCACTCGGGGGGTCATGACCACGCGGAGGTATGAGAGCTCACGTGGTGCGCCGAAGATTTTTTTTTGTGAATATCCACAGTGTCAGAAGGTGGCAGCAGGCGCAGAGGTAAGCGGTACATGATGGTTACAGGATGGCACGCGGCATCTGCCACGGCATGAGCCAGAACACTAGACCGGCGAATCCAACACACTCGAACAGAGCACGGATAAGCTGCAACACAACGGTGAAATTGCACTGCTACATCCACAGAAAGGTCTACGCGACAGAGTGCGCCCAACGCTTGCGTCGAGTCCGTATAAAGGATCACACTTGATGGGTATTGCATCTCGACGAGCGGTTGAAGTGCGGCAAGACCATCGCAGAGGGCAACTAACTCGGCCAGTACGGATGTAATCGGGGTGTCTAATGCATAGGAGCAGGTCTGGTTGGCATGTGGGTGAGATGGGCACACTAAGGATGTGTGCAGTATAGGAGATGTCAACCCAGCGTCCACATGTGCTTTAAGTTCAAGTGCCTGTGGTGCCAAAGATAAAGGGCCGAGCGGTGTGCACCTTGAAGTAGACATGTGCGCCGGACCCAAAATCACCGGCGGCGGCGCGCCGGTGTTTCCACCTCCGGCGGCGGCGCATGAACGGCGCGGGGTTTATCGGACCGGCGGCGGCGCGGCGCGGGGGTGTGGGGGGGGGGGGGGGGGAAGGAGGGAGGCGAAGCAGTGAATGCGATAAGTACACGCCGTAATGTTACATGAACGAGGGCTAGCAGCTAATTCTTCTGATCTCACCTTACTCTACAAAACGCTGGTGTATGGCAATACGGCCGCTACCGGGAGAGAAGTGGTTTTCGGTCAGTTTGTCGTATCAGTGGTCCGAGCGCGAAGCAGTGATATCACAGCGCTCACAGGGCGTAAAAGGTATACGAGCCGTTCGCTGGGGGATGTCTACCGACATAGCGCGCGTGCCAGCGCTCTTGACCACGCCCTTATAGTCAAAGTTCACAGTTGCTGTTCGAGATACGCAGTCCCTCTCCCCAGACGTCCCTTCGTACTCCTTCGCCCAGCAAATGACGGGCGGGACCTTTCTTCCTGTTTCAGAATGAATCGACGGCAGGCCTCGCACGCAGGTTGATGTTATTCCGTGTGACGGAGATGGCCAGCTCGTTTCATCTCTGCTTTAGCCATGTTCCTTGCCAACGCTCGCGAGATTTTACTCGCGGGTTAGAACAAACAATGCGCGGAGCGATGTTATCGATTTAGAGTTTACACGGAACAAGACGGGGCCGGTGAAATCCTGTCCTGAGTGTCCGTACAATCGCTAACGCAATAAAAAATAGACAAAAAACCGTCGAAGCGGGCTCGCCTTTTTCCTGGAAAGCTGCATCGTCTCCGCTGTAGAGTTCGTCCGTTGGACGAATCATATAATCTGGCACATTTTTCATTGGTTTTGTTCTCGCCTTCAATACCCTTCTTACAGGGAACATCTCCTCGCCACTTACTTCTTCATAAAGCACGCGCGCAATGTCAGCACTAAGCGTTGAACCTATTAGGATTTCGCGCTTGTCGGCTACAGTATGTTATCTTTGCATGCGCGGTCGCAAACGCACAAAATGGAGCGAAATCAGTTAATCGCGCACGATAGTCGTGCGAGAGAAGCAAGAGCGGGTGGGCGGCTGCATAGCAAAGCAGTGAGGGAGACAATTCACAACGGATTATTTCTCGTATATGGGCCAGTCGAGAGTATGTACCCTGATGATGTCATGTGAATCACTGTTCTGGAATCACGAAGTGCACCAAAAGACAAGAAACGCCAAGAGAGAATAACGCGCTCGTTTTGTTTTTTCTTGTATTTTTGGAGGTTTAGGGGCACTTTATAAAAACAGGGCGTGCAAAAACGGACACAGGAGAGTAGTCAAGACACCAGAAACGCCGCTAAGAAGTGAAAAATCAAACAGCGGCGGAAACTAAGGTAGACACAAATATTTATCTGCGCATTCCCACGTACGAGGCCATACCTATCAATCAAGTTCGAGATAGCTGTTCACTCTCTCGACTCTTCTCTTATGTGCGTGTTTCCACGTCATGTCTTCTTAACAGGAATACCTACCAACTAGCTCGGCTATATTCTAAGTTTGCCATTCTCTTTACTTCTGTATTTATTTGTCGATTTGCTCCTCGAGTAAGAATGAAACGAAAAAATGTACTAACGCACCGATATATATATATATATATATATATATATATATATATATATATATATATATATATATATATATATATATATATATATATATATATATATATATATATATATTACTTATCTATTTTATTAATTTATGCACAGTGTAATAGGTCAAGACTCCAAGAATATGCTATCTAGCGAGTTGGGTCCGTTGCCCTTTAAGGCTGGAGGACGCGGTCAGCGTTAAGGTCAGGCAATACTCGTGATATTTCTGGAGAAGAAAAAGATACTACAACTTCTGGGGAGCTATTCTCGATGCGTTCATCCAAAGGAGATGCCCACAGTCCATTTCGGCAGAGCGCATTCAGTGATTCGAAAGAGCGGTGAGCGTTGATGTCACGTCGCTCTTGACCACGTCGCCGCACCGAACCCGCCAGCACATTCCTAGCGTAAGAGAGTGGACGAAATGCGCAAAAACAGGAACTGTTCAAGTCTGAATTTGCATATGAATGTGTCCCAGATGGTTGAGAACGACGCAGGGAATGCGTACCGACCTTACAGCTGCGTTAGACGGGCGGCCGCAATAAACCTAAAGCGATGGCTAACACGATCAAAAGACATGTGCACCGAAACTCGGATCTCTGAGGGCTGCGTTCGTTCCATTGAAGCGCATTCCGTCCCTATCATTTGCGTCGAGAGTGTTTGAAAGCTTCATGATGTCGTGATGGCGCTGCAGAACAAGAACCGAAAACAGGGGGCGCGCTTCTCGCCGAGCTCCTGCTATTCAGCGACCGAAGAAATGGACAGTCCATTACATGGACACATCTAGAAGAGCTCCTCCGGCGAAGTGCTGTATTTTATTTCTAGGTTCCCCATTTGGATTAAAAGAAAAGACTAACGGCGGCGCGCCGCCATTATTGCACGGCGGCGGCGGCGGCGTGATCTCTCTTGGGACTTTGGCGGCGGCGCGAGCGGCGTGACCAATAACAGGCGGCGGCGGCGGCGCGGCGCGGCGGCGCACACCTCTACCTTGAATTAGAGTTTCCATTCACTTCTTGACGGATACATCCAAGTGGCTTATTGGTGGTCACTTGGCAATGATTTCACGATAGTACTGACAACGTAGGCTCGTCAACCAAAGGGACTTTAGGGTTCATGTAATTCGCTAACGCAGCAGCCGCAGGAACATTGCTGTGTTTTATCATCATTGCCTTGCGTCTTTGGTGAATGAGCTCATCTAGCGTATTGAGCTGTGCTTCTGCCTGGAGTGTCGGAATCGGTGTGAACCTTGGAAGGCATGTGATCGCACGCACGGCTTCACGATTAAGAGTTTTACCCATGTTGCTGGCATCTTTACGCAATTGTAAGCAACTGGTTATATAACACATGTGCGACTCTTCAACATACGTGTGTGCGTATAGCATTTGAGCCTATCTTTAGCGTCATTTCGTAACGTCTCGCTATATGTAAAAAATTACGCCACAATCACCTTGCAGCCACATGCTTCGCATTACATCGATTGCCACAGTACGTGGGACCTGCCGAATTTTTCTGTCTACGGCACACGGCAAACCTCGACCTTAACCCTTTGCGGTCCAAAACTTTTATCCGTTTTCCGGCTCTACCGGTCCGAAACTATTTTTTTTCCAGTTTCTGGCGCCGCGAAGAAAATCACAAACTGTGGAAGAAAAACTCACAGGATACTTATTTTTGCTCCTGCATTCTGCAGGCAGCTCCATTAGCGATATTTGGGCCGCGTATGATACCGCTCAAAGCATTCTCCTGGGTGCAGGCCAGGGTTGTTACTGTTCCCCCGCACTCTAAGAAAAAAAAGCGTATGCGTGACCCTTTTCGGAGAGTTCTCATTTGCCACGTATACGACTCTCTTTAAAGAGTCATGGTGACTCTCTTGGTGGGTCAGTGTCGGCGCACTCTAGGAGAGTTCCCTGACCCTCTAGGCAGAGTGGCAGGACTCCTATCAGAAGGATCACGTTACCACTTATAGGGAGTCAGACGACTCTTGCCGGTAGCACTCCTACGGGGGTCAAGTAACCCACACCGAAGCATCAAGCGACTCCACTACTATTTTAAGCTACTCATTTGACCCTTGCTCTACTTTTGCGCGACTACTGTTGAAAATAGTGAAGTGTTCATTTTAAGGAAGTCCAATAATACTTGCCGTTCTACCCAGCGAGTGAAAAAAAAGAATACTTCAATTTTCGCATTATTTTAATAAGACTCGTCAAAACAACACACCTTTCGCAGCAAAGTAATATAGAAAGCGCGAAAAGATGGTCTGTGATTTCCAATTAAGAAGTTTAGGTATTCCTCATTTACATGCTTGTATGAGTATAGCCAACTAAAATGTGTGATTGATGTGCATAGTGTCATATGGTGCAAAATAAACTGCAGAAATCGGTATCATGTTTCAATCTTTATTCCTTATGGTTAAGAATAAATCAAGAAGTGGAGACGGCTGGAGGCATCAGACTTGTGACTTGCTATGCTGTCGCTCCTGTTCAGCGTGAGCACCATGAAAATGGTATCTGAAAAGCAGAAGGTGATATTATGATGAGAAAATGAAATTGCAGTAAAAGTTTGCAAAATCTACACAATAAGTAGTTCACACGAACGTAATGAAGGCTCATATCAAAACAACAAATGCAAACAGGCATGGTAAGGAACCGAGTTTTTTTTTTCCGTTATCGTGTAAAACACAACTTGCAAATAGTAGCTTTTGTAACACGTCACTTGGCGACAAACGTGCAGCACAAGATCATGTGAGCTTCCTTAACAATAAATGAAATTGGTTTAGTCTCCTTTGCGTGGGTGCCCCTCACCTCTTTTCCTACGTCGTCTTGTCCAACCAAAGGAAATGTAGGACCGACTGCCTCGTTCGGTTGACAGGGCGAACGCCACTGTTGATTTTCCCATCACGAGCGGTAAGGCGCCAGACCAAGCGACACCTTCGTTTCCCCGAGTGTGGCTGTCAACTGGAGTGAAGAGGCGGGAGAAATGATCCGGGATTCTGGGAATAACCAAAACATACACACTGCTTATTTGTATTTAAAACCACCATTTGGTCAACGCACCGTTACTGCACACACATCTGACACGAGTGTTTCGTTCGAAATAATTTCCCAACGAAAACAAATTTTCACGTAAAAAGCAGCGGGAACATCGTTTCGCAATAGGCACTGGCTATGCACGAATGAAAGCACTTCTTTTCTGAGAAATCGCTCCAAATTTGGTTTCAGAATAAGCACGGCTTTGCGCCAGCATATTCCAGCACCCAAGCACATCCTCCGGCAGTCAGGGGGACGCCGTGAGCGGTTACTGACCGCATGTTTTACAAACGTAACCCATCCTTAAATACTCAGCAAACACATTCGAGTACGAGGGCCCGAACGACACCCAGCGCGTGCGGACGCCGTCTACGTCGAGATCAGACATGTCGTATGCTAGAATTAGCGCACATAACTCCGACAATCACGTACACTCACTTGATTCTGTTATAGCGTCATCGCAGATGTTGGCAAACCACGAAAGCAGCAAACAGAAACAAAGGAAAAGAGTGCACGGCGGCGGCCGCAACAACGCGTGCCGTCGAAAGTCTCTAGCCTTTTCACCTTGCCGGCGAGGCGTGTCCAGCTTAAGTGACTAACGCGTACGTGCTAGAAGCATCCTATATATGCACCTCAAACTACCGTCTTTAAGCGAAGAAAAACTATACCATATGGTGCGTCCAAGCGTTCTGTAGACGGTTTTTTTTCCCGTTCCCACGTGCGGAAGCACGCTGCACACTCAAGGTTGATGGAAATGTTAGGAAGTAGACTAAAGCGCATCTCAAAACGACATCTTCCACCTTAAGCAGTGGAGACACAATGTGCGATCAGCAAAAAATGACCCTTGATAATTGTTTGCATCGCTCATTTTATGGGAACTTGTACAGCAACGCGCATAACGGTGTCAACCCGTTAACTGGCACCTTAGTTGGGCATCCTCAACAGCCCCGCGGACGCTGGCTGCTGTTGGAAATGGCTGGCAGATAACTTCCCCAGAGCTGCTGCAGACGGCCAGCAAAAGCTGTATAATTAGTACCTACGAAAGCAGTACACTCACCATTAACGGGCGCACGTTGTCCGTCCGCAGCTCCATGAATATTCCGCCCTCCAAGCGTGACTTCGAGCACGGAGCATGGCGTCAACGCCACCAAAGATCCGCATTTTTGTTCGAACACAACACTGCACGACAGGCAACTGACGCATCCCGCGCACCCGCGCCACCCGCGCAACCAATGCGACGCATTCCAAAAGACCGAGCACACAGAGAGAAGGCCGACGCGCGGCGCCAGCCCAGCTGGCTCCGTCGGCGAGCGAGGGGAGACGCGCTAGAACGGCGCCGAACGGCAAACGCGCGATACGTATGGCGTATGCGACGTTGCCTTCATCACGGAAGCCAATCGAAACGCGCTTCAAGAGAGTCTGTTTGTTTGTTTGTTTGTTTGTTTGTTTGTTTGTTTGTTTGTTTGTTTGTTTGTTTGTTTGTTTGTTTGTTTGTTTGCCTTAAGGAGACTGGCTCATACCCACGAGGGGGATTGTCCCGTGACTCTAGCTGCATACGCTCTCTTTCTCTTCATCTACCTTCCAAAAGGGGTCAAAAGGACACCCGAAGAGAGTCACACGACCGTGACCTTCTTTTGACTCTTTTTTTTAGGGGCGAAGCTCCTAAAGCCGTGGGTCTGTCCCTCCTAGCTCGTACGTGACCGCCTATGGCGCGCGTATGTGTCAGTGGTGATGGCAACGAAGCAGCGCGAGTGTTCTTGGCCTAGCGCAGAGACGAAGAAGACGTTGCAGTTCTTTCTCTGATCGATAAAGCGTGTTTGTTTGTCGTGCTCCGTGTCCTCGTCGATCCCACGTCGTTACACTGGTGGAGGTGCGGGGTAAAATTCATGCTTGGCACTCCATCGCGGAGCCGACAATCGAGCCCGGAATCGCCACCACGCGTCGAAACACCGGTCCACCGATTCAGTCGCCGTCTGCTAGTCGCCGTCATGACCGTGTACCTCGCACCCAACCTGTCTATCGGGGACGTCAAGTCGTTTATAGACGCTGCGTTACGTGACTACGACAACAAGTACAAGAACCGTCCGTTTGTGCTGGTTGGGGACTTGAACGTGGACCTCACTGACAATGACTGGATCGTGCAGCACATGCTTTCGAAATACGCGCTCAGATGTATTCATATGCGACTTACCACGATCTGAGGGACGTGCATAGACTTAGTGTTTGCAAACTTCCCACTGCAGCCAGTACAAGAACCTCTCTCGCTTCATTTCACGGACCATAAAGCCGCCATATTGAAGGGACCTCGCAATCCAGCCGCCATGACAACGACGAAATTAAAAGAACAAACGAAGAAACGAAACAGCAAACGAACAAGAACAAAATAAAAGTTGATTTTGTATAATATACGCACAGTCTTACGTCTTTCTAATGATGTAATGCGCTAACTTTCACGGGAGAGTTACGGTTTACCGATGACCTCACCCTCTCGAGCTTCGCCCACTTATCATCATTAGAGTGTGTGTGTCAACAGAGGTGTTGTCTCCACTGCTGTTGTCGTCGTCTTCTTCACATTTCTGTCGAATCACTGTCATCACTGTCCGATGAAGGCACATAATTCTCTTCCTCGCTAAAGTCATCCTCGCTTTCGCTAAAAGCACCACCATAAAACGCACGCGGTGAAAACGTGGCCATGCTTCTTAGCGAACCGCGTGCGAGTGGGTACGCTCAAGGCTCCGTGCCGAACACCCTAGTGTAAAAAAAAGTAAACCTCAACAAATAAGGCTCACTTATTCCTCAAGTGATGGCACTTAATGTATACAAAAAAAAAAAAAAAAATGCGCGCGACTCGCAGTGAGAAAACAGCGATACTTAAACCACGAACACCCTTGTCGGGCGGTGCCCGACAGCGGACCGCAAGGGGTTAACAGCTCTGCTGTAAAATTCTTATAGCGGCGCGAATGTTCCACTGATATTGGGCAAATCCCTCTACGTTTCAGCTCCTCTTGTTAACCATATGTACAGAATGTTTATGCGTCATTCAGCGCGTGCCGGTTCATGATGACTATTAATTTTCTATCTACAACGCGGGACAAACCTCGATTATATCAGCTGTGTTGTAATAAATGCACCTCACGAGTTGAAACAACACTGTCAATCACAACCCTCTTTTTTAAGATATCTTTTCAAACTTAAAAAAGAAATACGGGTGGTAACTGCACCTCGTTCGAACGTAGGGGGCAAGCAGCATAGGCGCGTACCAAATAAGGCAACGCTCCGTTTGTAAAAGCATGGCCTCCAAGATGGCGGGCCCGCGGCGCTCGCCCGCCATCTCGGAGGCCATGGTAAAAGGTTCAACAGTTTCATTGTTTGTATAAAGGTAATCTCACAAGAATGTTCCAAAAAAACGTTTCCGTTCAAGCGAGAGTGCGCAGAATTGCCTGAACAGAACGCATTATAACAGAATAGACAGTGAGGCTAGTTGGTCTTGATTCATAACAAATTGCTTTGTACAACGCAGATTGATTGTACAAATTGATTTGCAGAATGTGAAGTACGGGGCAGAAGGCGAGACCAAAAGGAAAAGTGAGTGTGTGTCAAACACAGAAGCTCGTTCATCCCTTGTGCAACAGAAGTAATTTATAGGATCCCCCTGTCGTGCGGGAGTAGTTAGTTATGTTGGGCAAACTGGAAGGTGGGCTAATGTAGCACCAGAGGAAGTGCGAAAAGAATGACCTATTATCAAACTTGGCAGCACACTGCACGAAGAATCAGTGCAAGCCACTGTTTAATTGTGTGGAAGTGTAAGGTAGAGACAGTGACATGAAGAAGAGACTCGTCTTAGAGACTTACCAAATGTTTTAACAAAAGCGGTACGAAGTGCATCAATCAGCCCTCTACCTCATTAAGAGATAAAGCAGTTGAATTCCTGAATGTCACGCACAGGCGGCAAACAAGTTTTGGTACCTCTCGTATTTTTAAATGCGAAGCATTTCTTAGCGAACCTCTGGCACTTTTAGCGTTTCTATCTACGTATCTATCTATCTATCTATCTATCTATCTATCTATCTATCTAGCCGCCTACGTCTGGGTGCTCTCATGATCGCCTCCTTAACTTAGTGTACACCAAAATTTGCAGGGGAGGGCAAGAGGATTTGACAAATATGACTGTCGGGTCATGGCATGAATAACTTTAAAATCCTGTCGAGTACGTCGTCAAACCCTTTCCACTAGACACGTGTGGCGCATACCCGTTTACCATAGGCCGCGGTGTACGGGTATGCGCCACAGGTGATTGACAGTTTATATCTTGAACATGAAACAGCGCGCTTAGACAGGACAGAAAGTTACAAGAAGCACACAGACACAGCGCTGTGTTTCTTGTAACTTTCTGTCCTGTCTAAGCGCGCTGTTTCATGTTCAAGATGTACCAACTGGCCCGCGAACAATCATTGTTACAGTTTATATCTACCCAGCAACGGCGAGAACACACATTGGTAACTTAAATGCTAGAGCATTAACGAAAACCAACATCGGCAGCGTTGACTCAACGAATGGAAAGAATGAAAATTAGGATCCCAGGAGGAATCGAACCCAAGCATTCTGCGTGGCAATCAGGTATTCTACCACTGAGCCACGCCAGGTCAATAAACTGGTTTGAAAGACAGCCTACGCAGGCGTAATAACGGTGCAACGTCAATTGTGGTTCTGGTGCTGGCTATCTAATTTTGCATTAACACTACTTGATACTCCTACGATGTGTACTCTTACGATACAGGCGTCATATCAGATTAACGTGTGTGGTTCCAGTGCTGGCTCCGCATTTATTGCAGTCTAATAAACATTACGTTTGTATTCCTATGATTCAGCAAGCTATAATGAAGCACTGCTCGACGAAAGTTACATATGATATCCACATCACCGCATCGTAAAGTGCACTTCGTCCACCAGAACGACGCAGTGCCCTCTTCATTTCTTACGAGGCTGGGTGATGGCCTCATGCTGACCGAGGATGATTGCAGATTGATTGACAGCCGCTTTGTAGACTAGGCTACGTAGGCCACATACGCCCAGGTAGTCTACGAATACGACAAACACCATCCACTGATGTTGGTCTACGTAGCACTATCCAGGCCTACCAGCCACGACGGCCTATACCACACCAACGCGAAGGGTGGCTTGAGGTTACAACATGTCGGCGGCTCTGTCGACAGACAATTTGTCGACGAAATCACCGGGGCATCAACGAATTCCAACAGCTCTACTATACGACATACTTCACTACACATGGACCCCTCGTCACCATGATCACGACCGAATCCTATAAAGCCATGACCAGCTGCTGGTGCTCACTGATCACGGTGATGATGCACTTGTTCAAGAACTGTCAACAATTTCTTGCACGGGTTCGTGAAACGTGCGTGCGTTCTCGGGACACGTATAAGCACTACATATCAGCTTACCGCTTCTGGTGTTGGTAATACCCACCTTGCCATTAGCAGCGTTACTCAACCGTAAACAACTGGTTATATAACACATATGCGGCTCTTCAACATATATATGTGTGCGTATAAAATTTATAGAAATCTTTAGCGTCATTTTGTAACGTGTCGCTCAGTAACAAAGTTACGCCACAGTCACCTACCCGCCACATGCTTCGCATAACATCGACTCCCACGGTACGTGGGATCTGCCGAATTTTCTTGTTTCTTTTGCTCATAGCCAATTTTCTTGCGCATGCGGGTGCACTTTCACATCTGTATCGTATGCAATAAACCTTCCGTTGAGAGTCAGCGTTGTCCGTGTGCGCTTCTTCGTCTTCCGTCTCGTGTTTTGCGCTGTACAAATCACTTTAGTACGAACACATTATATCAAGCCAATGTAACTTCCTCTACCCAACGCACGACGGAGCGTGTGTGACTTGAAACAATTAATATTATAAGTCGTAAGTATAAATGATAATGATGGTAATAAGGATCATCGCAATCGCTCGCTTCTATTGGCGCTAGCGCCAGGTGTAATCAAAGAGCGCCAGGATCACGCTAACGTTCTGTTCTCGAGGTTAGTTGGTTTTGACAGTGCAAGCGAAATGACTTTATGAGCAAACTACACGCAGGAAAAGAAAGTTTTCAGCGGGTACTAATCGCATATACTAGCTCCAACACACTATGGAACAGCGAAACGAATTCGAGAAGCAGCGGGTTTAATCCGCGGCATTCAGAAAGCAAAAGGAGTCATGTGCCAAGCGGTGTGTGCACGTTAGATAACAGGTGACGGTCAACATTAATTAGTGTCTCCTGCTGAGGTATCGCTAACAGAAGCCGCGTTAAAGTTATTGAATCAGACAACACAGCTCAACCCAATCTGCCACTCACTCCTTCACTCAACTTCCCACTAACTAGCTCGCTGACTCTTTCGCTCCCTCCTTTGCGCACGCGATCATTTAAACAACCAAGTGGTCAAATCTTTTCATTGGCCACTGATGTGCGCACGGCGCTGAATGGGAAGGGGGCGCCATATATCTCCACAGCGTTTACAGCTCGTCGCATTTTGTTGCCCGTCACAAAATTTCCAAAGATAAAAAAACTAGTTTGCCATAAACTGCATGATTCATTTCCAGTGAAACATATATTTCAACACACATCCGCAGCGATGTAAGACAAGTGCGGATACGTAACGTTTCCGGTGCTATACGTAACATTTCCGGTGCTTTCTTCGTATTCATTTCAACTGAGATATATAAGCTTTCATGTGATATTTGCAATATAGTAAAAATTACACGAGTAAATTTCCGCTCCAAGCTCCCTTCTGAATTATTCGGAGGAGGAGACATGGACATGCCCGGCCCCTTTATATAGACCACCGCTTACCTTTCCCACGCATAACGTGGACTGCTAGGCTCCATTACCCCCTCTCAACGCGAGGTGGACCATCGGCTAGCCCTGTTTAAACACTCGCCATAACACACCGATGGCTCCTTGTGCCTCAACATGGGCATGCTTACTGGACAAAGAGGACTTGTCGCGTGACTTTGTGTCTTTGCAAGTCTGCAGAAACAGAAATGGCTGGTTCTCTCTTAATTGATAGTGCATGTCAGCATGAAACGGCTACCGGGAA
The DNA here is from genome assembly GCF_013339695.2 of Rhipicephalus sanguineus. NCBI lineage: Eukaryota > Metazoa > Arthropoda > Arachnida > Ixodida > Ixodidae > Rhipicephalus > Rhipicephalus sanguineus. The sequence continues at coordinate 70,725,690 of NC_051184.2, read as the reverse complement.
AGCTCACTGGTAGGTCACGTAGCGTAACGCCACCTTTCGAAGCAGGTGGCGCCCAACCCGGGCCGCGAAACTCACGAACAACTGGCATTGAAAAGAGCCCGGGCAACATTGTCTCAGCGCCAAAAGACGGCAATCAAGTATACGGTGCCCTGTATCCTCAATTCTATAGTCGCTATTAAAAATTACAAATACAACATCCGCGTGAACAAAAATTAAGGGCAACTCGGAAGCAATATTTTGGTGACATGTTTGGGCATTCACTGACGTATGTAATGCGGTCGCGTAGAGAGGATTGGAGGTCACAGCGCACACTTTCTTATCTTTTGAGTGGTTGCCCGGATGTTCGCGTATGAATGCCCGGATAGCGACTCTGGCTTTAGGCTCAAGATCACTTGAAGGTCACCGACAACGGGTGCTAAAGGAATTCCATTTTTAAGAAAACACTGCTACTAATTTCCACAAGCCAAATTCAAGAAACTATTCTTTAGTAAGCGTGCTTTGCCGTTGCCCAGCCGTCATAGGTAATAATATTGCCGGCTTTGTTGTGACAGTGAAGACTTCACCAGCCAAAGGTACAAATTTAGGTTGAATCGCTTATTAGGTGAAATTTGGCGCGGTAAAGCAGGTATAGTAGTGACTGTGAAGTGAAAGTGGCGAGCAAAGCGTACAGGTCGTCGAAATGTGATTTGCGGTTGAAACGCGTCGGCGTTTATACATTTTCCATGGCATATTGCATCGCTTTCTCGCGTTCTCGAGTAAGTTCTTGAATTTACCGAACAGATCGCGTAGTGAGCGCAGTCTCAGTAAAACATTCGAAAAAACTCGAGAAGTTTCCGATAAATTAAGGCATGGCCCGCACCGAGTGATAACACGCGCACCAGTTTTCTCGGCGATGCCCTGCCACCATTAAAAAATGAATAAAAAATATAGATGACTGTCAACGTGTTTTGAATCAGTATTAGTTGAAATTTCCTCCGTGGAGCAATTCAAGCGTAAAAGGTTCTTGTGAATGTGTATCGCTCTAAAGATTTCTACAGGGCCGCGTTATAACAACATGAGCGCTGGGTTATAAGCTCAAGATAGGGCACAATGTGCGAGCCCCCTTCAACAGCACGTGACAGCTAAATTTCGTTAGAGATACTTTTTTAATCTCAACTGTTTTAGTAGCAACGCACAACTAAACGTCTCTTCTCTAACCCTTTGCGACACGGCGTCGTCATTTGGAAACGCGACTTACTTTTGTCATTCCTGTGCAGTACTGGCAAAGAATAGACCACAAACGCTCAGCTAGTGGTAAGCTAATAATTCTTGTTTCCTAAAATTCGATTATATATATATATATATATATATATATATATATATATATATATATATATATATATATATATATATATATATATATATATATATATATATATATATATATATATATATATATATATATATATATATATATATATACGTTTTAACAACCACAGGGCACACGTGAAAGGCCTCCCTAATTTGCCGTTTTCCAAACACATGAATCTGCCTGGTCACTCTTTTGAACACATAAGTGTTACACTTCTACAATCCGGCTTCCAGAGCACACGGGAGCGCGAACAGCGGGAGTCATATTTCATAAACAAATTCAAATCACTCTCCCACGGAATCAACGAGAGCCCTGGGCGATTGACGTGCCTCCGTGACCAATCGTAGCGCCGAGAAAGGGAATTAATTGATTTACACACACGTTAGTCCAGACGCACGGGCCGCTAAGGAAACGATCGAGCGCGTGAAAACAGACCCAGTCGGCACCACATGTATCAGCCGGCTCCACTCTTTATTTTCTTTTTTTTTTTTCGAGAAAGAAAGGGGGGTGCGCACATCTAGCCTTGTATTGTGGCCAGAGTCTTCCCACAGCTGGAGCGGGTCGTATGTGTGTACACGGCCCGGCGCCGCGAGCTAACCGCCGAGCCATCTGAACTTGTACGCCGCGTGTGTGATGTGTAGAAGCGGCATTTGTCTTTTCCCTTTGTTCACGCCGCTTCTTATCTACCGTACGAAGATAAGACGGGCATAGCCCGCCGCCTCTCCTGCCGCTGTTCTTTCCCTCCCTCGTTTTGTCACTGTTGCTTCCTTCCTGAGGTCTCGCTTCCTTTTTCTATATTTTTTGTCTTTTTTTTTTGAAAGTATTGTCTGGCCCCCGAACTGGGTGGGCGGCCCTTGTGCAGCGGGTTCGGCAATGGCCGTTTCATTTCACTTACATCCTTTGAAGAAGGCTGGTCCTCCAGCCGAAACTGTCAGGGTAAAATAAATATTTGTTTCCTATATTGTAGTACGAAGTCTTTCACAATTTTTATTACGGTAGCCAGAAGAAGTTCTCCGTTATCCTATATATATATATATATATATATATATATATATATACCTCTTCAGGAATGCTCGCTTCCAGCATATAACTATCGCATCGCATGCAATTTGAGTGGGTCAGTGAATTCCGTTTATGAAGAAATATAGTGTGCCATGCTGTAGAATAGCTGCATTATTATTTACGTTGTAATTACAATCAAGTGCTGCAAAGTACACTATAATTTATTCTAACACTTCCACTTGCTTCATATTTTGTCTACATAACCTTAACATCAAATTATATAAATTTCACGCATTTATAGGCAGTCGATCATAATGCCAGTCGCAAAGTGCTAATACTCAAATATGGAGTTTCGCTGATTACCTTTGGGCGAAGGTCTTGATCCAGGCTTAGACATGGGACCAGCTCCCCGATGCGAGAGTGCAATAGTGTCGAAGTGAAGTGCCGCTCTTGCTGGATAGATCAGTGTGCGTACGCGTAGGTCTATGAGCTTAGAAATTTACAGGCGTTTTATGGCGACGTCATCAGCTTCAATCCAAGCTCTCGCATATTCCTGAACGCCGGATGTTTAGCAGTGCAGTGACGCCTGCAGAGGGTGCCACGCTTCAATAATAAAAACAAAATGGGGGATAAAAAAACTTCACCGACGATTGCGATACTGCCTAATGCGAATTGCGAGTGCAGCTTCGTGTTGGGGCAAGACCAACTATGGCGTTTTTCTTAAAAGAGTCAAATGCAGAAACCGAAACTCTGCTAAATTCCACGGGACCGTATAGAGCGCCTAGGTATCTTTAACTTCTAAAACAGTTGCAATCAAGATGTGGCAATTCCTGATTGTAAAGGGAAATCAAAGAGGCCGTTCCTGATCAAAAATGAGCCAAATGCTTCATCTGTTTCAATCAAACTGAGCCACATTCATTAAACCAGCGCGGCGTCAACAATCGGGAGCAAAACAACCACCATGGTCTCATCCAACCTGTTTCATTTGTGTTCTCGTTGCTTCGCTATCGTGTCTACGTTCCACAATTAGTTTTTCTAGGGCGAGTTGGCACTCACTGAAGGACATGATGTTATAGGGCAAAACTCGAATATTAAGAGTAAAAGGCCGACTTTCCTACTTCTTTTTGCCTCTTAGCGCTTCTTTTCAAGCTTAGCGCTACAGTACCATGCCCTTCTTTCGCTCCAAGACGGTATACTTGAAATAAAAGGTATATGAAGTAAAGATATTGGGCACCGATCTATTCCTTGAAGAAGAAAGAAGTGATCTGGAACGGCACGGCATAAAACGAGCTCAAGGGAAGAAGAAGAGCTCGAGCACAAATAGATGCCAAGAACGAGAAAACACTGCCGACAGTCCAGAATAGTGCGCCGTTTGCCATAAAGCACCACTCGCTGTTCAAGTCTAGTCATCGCCATTACGCGCATGCGACGGAGGACGACACCGACGGGAGCACAAGGATGGTGTTAATTTTATCACGAAATATTGCTATACCGTACATTCGAATCGTTATAGGCTTCTTTTACGAGCTAATTCAAGCAGGCATGAAATGTCGCGATCTATAAGAGTCGAATACAAAGTTTATTCCTGAATACCGACGAGAGTGGGATATATAGATTTTAGCCACGATATAGATTTGACTTATTTAGGGGACAGGAACACACTGGCAAAAAATTGTTGGAGCAGGCCCGACCATATTGGCAGTAATAAAAAAGTGCATTTTTCTCAGTTTCAGTTTCCTACTTCTTTTTGCCTCTTAGCGCTTCTTTTCAAGCTTAGCTCTTTTAGCACTTGGCTCTTTTAGAAAAAAAAAAAAAAACGCCACAACTGTGTTCGAAGTTCTGCCTTTCCGCAAGGTATCGACTACGTCCTAAATCATTTTTTGTTAAAGTAGGACACCACCCACTACGCCAATATTCGCCTGTCTGCGGATAAGCGAGGTATCCGCTGCACATCTGTAAGGTATTATTTGCACCTTGTTGATGCTGCATGTGGCTGATGACGACGAAGAATTATGGCTGGGCACTTTGCAGTGGGTGGGAGGCATTAAACCACACACTCGTTGCGCAGTTAGCATTGTGTGATGACTGGTTGTTATTTTACTCTTCCTCCACGCTATATTACCGGGATTCCTTGCCCGACATGACGCCTGTATAGGGTCTTCTTGCAAATGAGTTTCAAACGCCAGCGTGGCTCTGTCGTAGAATTCTTGCCTGCCACGCAGAGTACGCGTGTTCAAATCTTATTTGATTCTGGGTATTCTCATTTTATTTTTTTTTATATCTATGGGTTACTTTTTCATGTCTATCGGTTGCGTAACCGACGGCGACGGCGACGGCGCTCAACGCAAGAACGGCCACTTAAGAGCTGCGCTCAAAAAAATTAACTGCTACACAGAACTGACGCTGCCACTATATGCTCTAAGAGAACAAATCTTGTGGCTCTGATGAAATGGCTGACAGAAAGTGTTAAGCGTCTGCATGTGGTGGCCACACTTTTATATTTAGTAAAAAGCGCTTCCACGTGAAATATTGCCGGCGCGGGGGTCACGTGACAGGAGGTCTCGAATAATATAATAAAAAATTCAAGATTCCTTACACTATCGGGGAAACGGGGGCAAGCGAAGCTTGGCTAGGGCGTGCCAAACTTCCTGCATTTATTTATTTATTTATTTATTTATTTATTTATTTATTTATTTATTTATTTATTTATATGTAGCGGCAGCCCCCGGAATGCTGTTTTCGGGATGAATTGGCATGGCGTCTTTGTGAAATAACTGGTCACGGCACTTGAAGAAACATGACTATATTTACATTATTTACACATAGCAGTTCGAACAGTCCATGGCGGATGCTTTCTTCTTTCTCTTCTTTCTTGAGAGCTCACGCGTTCTTCTCGACAGCTTCTTCTTCTTCTTTATCTTCTCAACGAAAGGCAAATATTCAATATCCTCCGCCCACCGCAAAGCCGCGCACTTTGAATTCATTACAGCGAAGACAGTTCCATCGGATAGAGAAGCTGGACAGGTCGTCGTATTACAGAGCCTGTCGGAAGTTTAACCGAACAGCTTCTTATATTTTGGTCACGTCCACGATGTACATCTTGGATTCTCCCCATCTTCCATAGCTGCCGTGGGATGCTTTCTTCATAAAGAAGAACGATGTCACCAGCTTTGAGATAGTTAGAACCCTGCACATTGGCATAGTGCGCAGAGCGCAAGTTAAGCAGGTACTCTTTCCTCCATCTTTTTTAAAAATGTTCCAACAATCGCTTACGATGGAGCCACTTTCTCGTGACCGTCGCTCTTGATCCTGAAGTGTCGGCATTTTCGTTCGGATAGGGAAGGCTTGTTAAGCGTTTACCGCTTAAGAAATGAGCCGGCGTTAGTATTTCACTATCCTCGGCTGATGTTGACAGGTAAGTGAGGGGCCGGGAGTTAATTACCGCCTCTACCTCATACAACACTGTGGTTAACTCTTCAGGCGAAAGCTTCGCTTTGCCTAGAATCTTCCGGAGGCTGATCTTGACAGTTCTTATCAACCTCTCCCAGAAGCCGCCCCACCACGCTCCCCTTTCTACAATAAACTTCCACTCAATTCTTCTTTGAGAGCAGTAGTCTTGTAGCTCTCCACCGAACAATACTCCGGCCAAAGAGGAGATTTCCCTTGACGCTTTCTTGAAAGTCTGTGCGTTATCTGTATAGATCACATCAGGCAATCCTCGACGTGCTATAAATCGGCGAAACGTGAGTAGAAAGCTTTCTGATGACATGTCGGTGGCTAATTCAAGATGTACTGCTCTCGTGACGGCACAAGTAAACAGTACAATGTAGGTCCTGGTGTAACTGCCTTTCACATAGAGTGGTCCAGCAAAATCTATTCCAACCGCTTGAAAGGGATCTGATCGGCGTACTCGTTCTCTTGGTAATGGTGCAACAGGTGCGCTGCTTGGCTTTAAGCGCGTCTTGACACAAGCGTTGCAAGCTCTGATAATCTTCTTCACAGTTTGTCTGCCGCGTGGTACCCAAATTTTTCTCGAAGTTCGGCAAGGGTATCTTGTAGCCCTCCGTGGAGTGTTCGCTTATGGCAATCTCTTATTATAAGTTTTGTAAACTGATGAAGTCGAGGCAGCAAAATAGGATGCTTGACTTCTTCTGCTTCCTGTGAGAATTGCAGTCGTCCTCTTACACGCAACCGGCGTTTCCTGTCAAGAAAAGGATGAAGCATTGCTATATTAGACTTGTTATGCAGCTGTTGTTCCTTTCCAACTTGACAGATTTCTTCCGCATAAGCATCCTCTTGAACCACCTTGACCCAGTAATCTTCTGCGTCGCAGATTTCTTCGGCTGTGAGGTGCGCTTGGCCTCTGATACTTGAACCTTTGCAACCTTTTATGAAACGAAATACCCAGGCAGTTATTCGTAATACTTTCGTCAAGCATGAGTGATGTTGAAGATCCAAAATAGGCATATATGTTCTCACATGTAGAACTTACACAACGACTTTAGCTTCATTTAAGTCTACATAATCACTAGGTAAATCTTCAAGACTGTTCTTGGGCCATCTATCCTCCATTTCTGTTAACCATGGTGGTCCTGTCCACCACAATGTGTTTGTCTTGAGAAGTTGCAATGGCATTCCACGTGTGAGGTAATCCGCAGGATTATCCGTACCGGGGCAGTGTCGCCATTAGCCGTTCACAGAACATGCTTGAATTTCAGTCACTCTGTTTTCGACAAAAGCTTTCCATTTCTTTGCGGATCCCTTTATCCAGTGTAGTGCGACCTTGGAATCGGTCCAAAAGAATGTTTCCAACCTGCAGTTATTAAGAGCATCCTTCAGAAAGTTCCCTAGCCTTGCTCCAAGCAAAGTTCCAAGTAATTCCAGTCTTGGCAAAGTCACTTTCTGCAGAGGCGCCACTCGCGACTTCGCCATAATGAGGTGACTATGAGCGACATTCTCTTGATCAAGGAATTTCAAATACGCACAAGTTCCATACGCCTTCTGACTAGCATCACAAAATATGTGAAGTTGCATAGAGTGACTTGTTAGCGCAGTCTTCATCCATCGCGCGATAGTCATAGAAGGAAGGCACTGCAGATTCGAGCACCATTTCTTCCACTGTACAGCAATATCCGAAGGCAAATCTTCGTCCCAATCTGCTTTTCTTTGCCACAGCTCCTGAAACAATATCTTGGCCTGAATGCTGAAAGGTGCAACCATTCCCAGTGGATCGAATATCCTTGACACTGCTTGCAGCACATATCTCTTACAAGGTCTTTGCCCGTTCTCCAAGAACCTTAACGCTGATTTTGCCGCTACTGTCATCTGGTCTGTCATAGGATCCCACAAGAGCCCCAATATCTTGACAACCCCTGCGCTTGCACCATCTCCTTCAGCTGTACTAATGAGATCTCTCAGCAGTTTGGAATTTGATGACCATTTCCTCAAACGCATTCCTGCTCGCTCCATAATGGCGTTTGCGTCTCGGTATATTCTTTCTGCTGAATCCTCATGTTCGGCTCCGATAAGAAGGTCATCAACATAGAATGATGCGGCAAGCCGCTTGGCCGTTTCTTCGGTTGGACCTTTCACTGCCTTCATGTGATGTTGTAGTGTGGCGTTGAGCAGAAATGGACTTGATACGGTACCAAAAGGAACCCTTGTCATGCGCCATTCCTCTACGTCAGGCTCAGTATTACTCTCAGAGGGTATTTCCTTGAACCATAGGAATCTCAGTGCGTCTCGGTCTTCCATTTTTACGCTAATCTGGAGAAAGGCTTTCTCTATGTCGGCTGTCAGAGCAACACGGTTGAAGCGAAAGCGTATGAGAAGAGTAACCAAGTCGGCTAGTAGCTTTGGTCCCTTCTCGAGATGCTCATTAAGGGATGAGGAATCAGGATTGTGAGAGGATGCGTCAAAAACTACTCTTACCCGAGTTGTCGTGGACTCGGTTCGCACAACTGCATGATGCGGCATGTAGTAAATCCGACCTGCTTGCTCCACAACTTGCTACGGTACTCTCTCGGCATGCCCCATCTTCATATAGTTCCTGATGGTGGCATCATATTCCACAGCAAACTCCGGATTGTTCTTCATTCTTTTCCCCAGATACTTCAGCCGCTTCATTGCTTGTATTCGGTTATCATCTAGTTGTCCACAACTTTCTTTCCACGGAAGCGCGACTTGGTAGCGACCATTGAAGAAAGTAACCTCCTGTTCAAATCTTTCCAGCACCCTATTCTTTTCTTTGGTCGGAGTGTTCTCGGCTGGCATAATCTCGATGCTCTCCAAGTCACAGAACCTCCGTAGAATCTCGTCAGTAGAGTCAGCAGACGTACTTAGTCGCAAGACGCATACGTTGAGAGCTGATTCCAAAGAGGTGTCAAAAGAAAATGGCCCTTGTAACATCCATCCGAAGGCAGAACCCATCGCCACCAAGCTTTTCTGTCCATGGTATCGCTTCGTCTCTCCCGACATGAATTGCCCAAGCTGATCAGCACCGATTAACAGGCTGATTCCTGGAACTGCAGCCATGCCAGGTATCACCAACTTGTCAGCAAGGAGATGGCCTTCGATTTCGATGTCTCTGACAAAGTCATGGTCGGCTGGTACTTGCACAACATCCTTGCAGACGAATGGTACTTCAATGGCGGTTAACAGGTACTCCTTGGTGTCATACTGACTGTGAAGTTTTAGTTCGACGGCACGATGTTGTCTCGGAACGGAACTTGTCTGTCCAAATACATTTAGCTGTAGATTGACCGATCCAAGTTCTTTCAATCCAAGCGTCTTGGATACATCTTCACGAATAAATGTACGCTGGCTTCCGCTGTCCACAATGCCACGAATATAGGCCTTTTGTGTTTTCCCCATGACCCATGCCCTAAATGTTTGCAATGAGACTTCAGAGTCCACGTACGAATGAGAGCTGGTATGCAGACTGTTTGCAGTTACGGAGCCTTCGTGTTCTTTCTTCTTAGGTCTCCACTTGGGATCACACACTGAAGAAACGTGTCTACCTCCACATGTTCCGCACTTGACCTTTCTGTAGCAGTCCTTGGCTAGATGCCCTCTTAAGGTGCATCGATAACATCTCTTCTCGGCAGCCAATTTCTTCAACTTTTCTTCATGGGTAATACTGCTGTCACAAACTGGAGTCGCGTGCTTTGCAGATCCACAAAACAGACATTCTTTAGCCTTGGCTTTCAAGGAAGACTGCAAGACCGCTGCTGTTGGTAGAGTGGCCTTCAAGTTCCTTTTCTCTTCGGGTGGACGGGCGCCTTTCTTTCCTTTCAATTCATGAGCTTCACTTCTTTCGCGGCTTTCAACTTCCACGCGAAGATACTTCAGGAGTTCTTGCAACTCCTTCTCGGCTGTGTCTGTCGATGATGAGTCATGCTCTTGTTGTCCCGCGCTTGCATTATCTGTCGTAGACGGTGGTGACCTTAGGTTGGCTTCTTTCCGGTAATAGCCAACGACGATGTCTGTTGGCAGTGCCTTCAACAAAATATCCGTCATCATAGTTGCATAACTGGCAGGACTGACGTTTAATCCTTTCAGACCTCTGATGTGACACTGCACGTAATCCAAAAGCTTTCGAAGGTTGTAGACGTCTTCCGACGAATCAACTGCTGGTAGAGCGCGCAGTCGGCGTAGATGGTCCTGTACGATACGCCGGCTATCTCCGAAACGACTCTTCAGAATCTCGATGGCATCGTCGAAGCACTCGGCCGTCGCTTGCAGACCAGAAATTGCGGCGGCTGCGTCCCCTTTCAGTAGAGTCTTTAGATAATGAAACTTTTCTCCTTTTGTCAGGTTTTCGTTTTCCTCCACAGAGGTCTTAAACTGCTCCCAAAAGGAAGGCCAGTGGCAGAGCTGTCCGTCAAATGTCTGCAGCTGGAGTGTGGGAAGCTTGATTGCCTTGCGCGGTGTGCGATCCTCGGGCGTCTGGGGTGGCCTTGCAGGTAGAGACTGGGTTGTCGTAGAACAAGGGTTTTGACGCAATTGCCACTCCCGAGCCTTCAGCTGTCCCAGCATTTCTAGCGCAGCGTCTTGGTATGTCAACACAGCTTCAAACTCTGTAGCGAACTCGTCCTCTGGAATAAGCTCTTCCAGCTCGGCGTTAACTTTATCCAACTCTGCGTTGTTGCCTTGTAGCCGTTCAATCAAAGATGAAATCTTTGCACTGTCAGCACTTTCCATCACGGCTTTGGCTTCATTGATGAGACGCCTATTCATCTGTCGTCGCGCCGCTCGCTTCTCTTTCAGTGCTCTGACGCGATTCATGTTGCTTCAACAATGCGTGACCATGCTCACCTCAATCGACTGGTCAGTTTGCTGTCACGGCGAAAAGCAGCGGCATATGTCCCTTCAGGATTTCCTTTCTGGCTTCTTCTAAGGTTGCCGCTGTCCTCACGACGTGCTGTCTTCCGTTCAAAAGTTCCCGATGAGCACTTGTAGCATGTATTGTCCCGGCGAGTACTCCGGATGGGTTTCGGCACCACACTTTGTGAAATAACTGGTCACGGCACTTGAAGAAACATGACTATATTTACATTATTTACACATAGCAGTTCGAACAGTCCATGGCGGATGCTTTCTTCTTTCTCTTCTTTCTTGAGAGCTCACGCGTTCTTCTCGACAGCTTCTTCTTCTTCTTTATCTTCTCAACGAAAGGCAAATATTCAATATCTTTCATGTTCTTTCCAGTGTTCGTCAGCCTCTAGAACGGCCCAACGAAAGGACCATCACGCGATCGTGACAACGTGGGTTTGGAATTCGATTTTCTTGAAGTCTGAATTTTCCTGAAATGTCTTTTCCTGATATCGGCCTTGCGCGTTGTCCAGCAGATCGCCTTTAGTCCGTCAACTTTAGCCCGTCTCCTAACTGCCTCCTAACCGTACTTATCGAAAAACCGAGGCAAGGTGTGTGACCGGGCTAGTTGGTATTCCATAGTGACGTGAACAGCGCGGTTCTTTATCCTTGTGTATCACACGCGCTGTTCACGTCACTACGAAAAACCGAGCTAGGCAAGCACGGTTTACAATCACAAACCGAGAAGCTGACAAGATGGCATCTCCTGCAAGCTGGTCTTCGCTACAGTCACACAAACAGTTATGACCGATGGATACATGACAACACATTCCACAAGACACTTCTTCACTTCATACACAACACCGGCCTAACGGCACACATTTAACACAAATATACACAACAAATATTATGCCTTAAGGGCAAGTCTATGTCGCAAAAAAAAAGAAAAAAGATGGCGGGCTATCTGCGAGTGCACATCCGGGAACCGGTGCTTCGCGTTGTTTGAGGATTTTTACGGAACGCGACCAACAAAGATTATTCCTTCCTTGGCGGGGTTAGCGAGAGGGTATACAGCCATATCGCTATACACTACCACGGTTCTCCGCAGAATGACGAAAAATTTGCTTAGTGGCTGCTTCCCTACTTCACAAAAATTATGATGATTTATAGCGTAGTGGGTTCCTGGCAAGTGCACTTCTATTGGTTGCCAAGGAAGCCCATAAGGCTCCCATGATCCATTTCCTCAGGCTCTCAATAAAATTCATTCCTTGTCTCTCTCGCTCTCCGTTTCTCTGATTATCGTATGTTATAAAGCGTGGTGGAACGACCGGGCGTCACATAATATGAATTACGTAACTAGTGGGTCGTTTAAAACTTCCAACCCATTACAAAGGGTTCAGCCATAATTCTTCATCGTCATCAACCACCGCAATAACAACGTGCACATAATGCCTCACAGATGGTACCTCGCTTCTCCGCAAAATAACGAATAATGTCGTGGTGGGTGCCTCTCAACGACCCAAAAATTATGATTTGTGGCGTAGTGGGTACGTTGCTAATGTAGTTGTATTAGTAGCCACAGCAGAGTTTAAAACGGGCTCTAGAAATGCCGCTCTTCCAGCTTTCGCTGTGACTGTGCTGCGCTTTCCGCGCAGGCCTGGCGTTTTTTTAAACCACAATGTCAACGGCGGCTTCACAGCTTTTCTTCAGAGATTAATGATTTGTTTTATTCCATTCCGCAAGATGAACTCCTCCCGTGCGTGGAAACTGCTATTGGCGCTCATGGGGCAGTGAAGTTCCAAAATGAAACGGGTCTTAATACTGACAAATTCTTAGAAATTCTTAGGTTTTATCTTTCTTCGACGTTCGCCTCTTGGGGCGACTCAAACTTCATTCCAAGAACCGGCGTTTTCATAGGCTCTTTTATTGCGCCTTGTTTGAGTGACTTATTTCTGGCCAATAAGGACCGGTTAGTGCGTTCTCGGTTGGAGGGACTAAGTGTAGCAAGATTTTTCCGGTATGTTGACGACTACCTGATTTCATTAGCCCCAACACTGGTTTGCCTGACGACGTGACAACTTCTGTTCACTCTGTTTTTATCAAATGCCTCAGGACTCTTGTTCTAACGTTTGAACCACCCGTTAATTTTTAAGATCTCACCCTCACTTTCGCTAGTAAGCAGGTATACGTTGGTGTTACCAGCCGAGAGGCAAAATCTCCATACTTCAATATTCATCCGCTCAATCCAAGATGGTCAAGCGAGGAATCATCGAATTATGCTTTAACAGTGCCCTGTTGCAGTCATGCCCCCACTTTCTTCAAAAAAAGTTTTGATAACCAAGCCGCACGTTTGTAAGACGCGGCTCACCCGTTGCATGTGTTGTCGGCTATGGCAGGTAGCATACTGAAGAATGTCTAGGAAGATGACCGCAAAGCCATTGACCATGTGGCGCGTCAAAGAAAGAAAATTTTTGTCTTGCCTTACCTCCACAATATCAGTCACAATCTCAAAGAAATTGGAAAACGGGTAATTGTGCTACCTGCTCCGCTAAATCTGCCGAGCTTGTGCGCTAGAGTAAACGCGGGTGTGCGCAAGCCACGTGGATTCGACGAGAAGCACCGCGAACCTATTCTGTATTGTGTAGAGGGTGTGGTTCATTACACTCCGCTCACATCTGGCAAAGGGTATGTACAGGCGGCTGCACGAATGATCGCTTGCGAGAGCACAGGTACAAAGTCGAAAAACTCGCCTTGTCAGGCCACCTCGCCGCGCATGGCGCACGTTGCGGTTGCAATCCCCCGCTCAACCGCGCGCATTCTCTGGCCAGAAATCCCGACCAGCTCACGAGGTAATTATTGAAGCGCTCGAGAATAAAAATACCATTAAACACAGCGCAAAAACACGGACACAGAAAAGGAGTACGCTACACAGCGCTATCAACTCAGATTTATTAAAGAATGCATATACACATACATATATGTATACTCATACATATAAACACGTGATCCCAAACAAAAAGAAAAGAGGAGATTTAGGGATTGGCAATTAGGAAATCTAACTCAATAGTATGCAACAGTATTGACGGCCTCGTGACACATGCTTCACCAAATTTGCTGATAAAGAACGCCATCAGAGCATACCGGAATGTGCACCTGCACATTCCGGCGTGCTTTGCTGGTCTCCGACGACGTGATTGTCAAACCCGATTGTTCAGTCACTTTCCTCACTCGTGTCATGGTTGCGAGGTACAAGACGCATACTTATAAGAACATCGTTGGACCCTCGTTTATTGTCATCAGGCATTTTTCATCCTGAAGTCACTGCTGCAGCATTCTGGCTGAGCCTTTTCTTCCTTGTCGCTGTTGCCTCAGCTGTAGGCAATTTTCGAGTGAAGCTTGCCTTAATTGACCTGTTGTAACGAGCGGGGGCAATTTTCGGCCGAGTGGAGTGGGCTACAAAAAAATGTGTTGTTCTTGTGTAGCAATCGGGGTACTTCTCAATTCTGCGCTAAATGCAACTCCACTGCTGTGAAACCTGAGGAATTTAGTTGCACTGGCAACCGGCGATTCTCGTTCGTAGAGTCCCCACTGCTCCGTTTGCAAAACCGTCGATGGTGTCAGTATTTGACGTAAGCATGTATAGGGTTTCCCCGGCACAAGTAGAATCTCGTTAGAGAGATTCCCAAACTTGGTGTGCGACATGCGCTCTATCTTTTGCTGCGCTTTACCGACTTCCTGCTTGTTACGGCAGTTGAGATACGTGTCGTCTGCAGCGAGGTCAGTCAGGTTGTCCCCTCTTCACACGTAGCGAGGAAGGTGCCGCAGAAGCTCCGGTGGGAGGAGAAATCCCGCGCTTGATGAGCTGCTAGCTGGCTCCCTCTCTTGCGCGGCGCGGGTATCAGCCGCTTGTTTCCGAATCATTTCTAGCGATTTTAAGGAAACACAGCGGTCACGTTTTGGTTGCCTCTGATAATTATAATATTTTAGACCTCGTTCGTTTGTTTGAACTAGGTTGATTTTAGCCTTCAGCATAATCACGCCCCACGAAATTTACGGATGGACGAATAGCCGGGTCCCTTAAGTGCTGCGCACATAAAACGACGAGGTGTCTATGATCGTGCACGGCAACACCGCGTGTGATGTGCCAGGGAAGAAACGACGTTTGATCGTTGAGAGCGGACGGAAAGAGAGGCTCCGAGACCGTCGTGGCTCCCGTACTTGTCTGCTCGGCTGGGGCGCTTGATGCGCACGGGCGGCTCGTTGGTCCGCTCGTCGCCATCCGCCACAACCGTATCTTGGGAGTGAACCGGCGGAGCTTGGTCCACTGGGTCGCTGTTCCAGAGGCCACAGGCGGAGCCCCCGCTTAGAGTGGTGTCAGCTTTTGAAAGGGCAGGTGCCGCCTCCTCGGCCTTGGCGGCAGCGTGGCCGCCATTTTGAATCCCCCGCCCGGTCACTTGTGCGTGGCGCGCGTGCTGTTTTTAGGTTGGTGCTCGTTTCCCTCCAGTTTTATGCGCTCGCTACCGACACCATGGCCGGGTGTTGCGTGCCGCAGGGCACCAATCATTTCAGAAACGCTGGGAACTGTATCGTTTTAGAAGAAACTGGGTTTCTTGGGACAGTAAAAATCAAACATGACAAGCGGAATCCGAAGAACACATTATACACTTGCAGCGTAAGTTTCCGGCCGGTATTTCGAATGCGCACAAGCAAGGATAACTTCTCCCGGTGTTAACCTTGCGTAATAAATGGACACACTGATATCAGCTACGTGCTTAAAATGCTTTGGTTCACGTGTGCATGATCCTGCATTTTTCTTCGCAAACATTCTTTGCTGCATTTGTATGGTCCTGTATCTGCCTTTGATTTTTGCTTTCGCTATTTTTGTGATTTGAAATGTATCATGGAATATATTATGCGTGTTTGTCTGCAGATCAGATCCTTGTTTTTTCCTAATAATAATTATTTGTGAGAATTTACGTCCCAAGAACCCCGATATGATTATGAGAGGCGCCGTATATAGTGGGAGGCTCCCGAAATATTGACCATCTGTTGTTGTTTAACGTACACCTAAATCTATTTCACCTCCATCGAAATGGGGCCGCTGCGGCAGGGATTCCATCCCGCAACCTTCGGGTCACCAGTCCAGCACCATAACACAAACCACGGCGGGTTCTTGTTTTCTATATTCCTTTCCGTGTTTCAAGTACGCCTTCTGTGCTGGTCTGATGCCCATGTATGTATGTGTGCAGTTAAATGTTTTTTATCCTTCCCTGTTTCTGTGTTTCAAGGTTACATTTTCGTGCTGTCTTAAATAATTACGCAGTCCGTGTTTTTTTAATCATTTACGATCACTGTGAATCGACTAATGGCAGTTGTGTTTTATTGTGTAATTTGCGTTTTATTTGTGTAATTGCTTCTGTCAGCGCAGCATTAATGCGCACCAATAAATGGCCTGTACACTGGATATTAATGCACGCACGCACGCACGCACGCACGCACGCACACACGCACACACACACACACACACACACACACACACACACACACACACACACACACACACACACACATTCAGTATTTTATTTCTCTGAGCAAACATAATTTATTTATTTATTAGTAATGTAAGCCCTGAAGGCTCATACAGGAATGCGCATACAAACAGTTCTCGCGAAGCGTCTATACAAAGAAGACGCATGAAAACAACAAGAAGACGGGGAAGCATTGTGTACAGTAGACACTCTATGTCAGTAAAAAAATACAAGAAACAAAGTCAAGTTGTACAATGAGTACGTCATGGAAAACCAGTTAATGAAATAAAAACTCACAGGCTCCCTTATGCGCTCGCTTATACGGCTCGAAAGCGAAAGCCATCTTCTTCCTCTCAATTTTTCGCCCACAAAGAGCGGTTTTGCATTGCCTCGAAGATCGGAGGCACCTCACCTGGTTTTGCACTGCCTCCGTGATCTGCCCACTTTTGACCAAGCTACGATGTCATGTGATAACGGCATCATATGACGTCACGCCAAAATTTGTGAAGCCCTGATGACGTCATATGGTGACGTCATCACGTGACGATCATTTTTCGCATCCCTCATCCCCAACATGATCCCCAATGTAGCGGTACGCTGACGCCGGAGACGCGGGATGCCGACGGTCAAATGTCGCGTTTGATGAGGCATTTAAGGCTTTCGCCTTAAAAAATACATCCGCCCGAAAGTCACGGGTTCGATCCCGGCCGCGGCGGTCGCATTTAGGTGGAGGCGAAATGCTAGAGGCCCGTGTACTGTGCGACGTCAGTGCAGGTTAAAGAACACCAGATGGTCAAAATTCATGGAGCCCTCCACTACGGCGTGCCTCATAATCATATCATGGATCTGGCAAGTGAAACCCCAGATATTATTATTAATAAAAGTGACAAATAAACGACGCCGTGGCCGCACATCTGCCGCACAAAGTGTAAAGGAAACACTCAATAATAATGTGCATGCAATTAGGCATGCGAGAGAACCTGCAGATACAGAAAAAGAAACTGCAGATACAAAAAGAAGGAAAAACGCACTGATACTGCGCGCGTGCAAAGTTTTACGGCATACTACTCAACAACGTATTCATCGTTTTGATAAGGACTCAAGGTGCAACTCGAGTGCCGATACAGTAGCGGCTACTGATTGTGAGAGAGAAATGTCAGCAATAATAATGATAACGAAGCTTTCGTTTCATTTTAGCAGGATATTCGCACCATACTGCCCCTCGGCCCTTTATTCTGTGCACAATATGTATGATGCCATTTATAATAAACGAGTAAATTGTTTGCAAACTGAGCAAAATGAGCCACCTTAATCGCGCTTAGGCAGCTTCGCAACATTAAAGTGTGTGTGTTCAGATACATATACTGCTGCTGCTGACATGTATACAAATACTTTAAACGATTATTTGTGTATTTGGAATGCAGAGCTTACGAGAAAATTAAGTAAGGCTTTAGACTTTGTCGTTTCCGGCGTAAGGAAGAGGATTGGTTTTCAACATAACAGAGTCTACGTCTACCTCTAGCGCATAACACATGCACAGGCCGTCAGCTTACATGAATTACATGCTTCCTTAATAAACATTTAGGCAACAACAGCAATAAAAGCTGTCCAAGCATCAAAAAAGAAAAAGAAAAAGAGAAAGCTCACTAGCGTGCACTTATTTCCGGACGTATCCGCGCACCGCAAGCGCTTTGTGTAGCGCGTTTCGCATGCTGCCGAGCGGCGGCGGGATTCGCAATGGCGGCCGTCGTAGCAGACGACGCGCCTGTCCTCACCCTCAGCGGAGCGCGCGGGTCATCAAGGCACCCTAGCCTGCAGAGAAGCCGCCAGCCTCCTGGTGTGCTTTTAAAACGAAACTAGTATTGACTGACCTGTGTAGCTGATTATGGTGGTGTTCCAAAAAAAACCCTCCTCACCCACAAAAAACCTTGCTGACCCGCAGCTGGCCGGGTCCCTCCAGTCCGAAAGCGATTGCCTTCAAGCAGTCACAGCGACAGCAGCGCCCGTCTCTCCAGTGGTCGCCCACGGAGACAATACCTTGTGCGTGTGTACATGAGGGTATAAGCTCTTCAGTGTTCTCGTTTAAATACGTCGTTTTCTTGCGACTATCACAGCAAGTGCCTCAGCAGTACACCTGTCTCTGCAAATACCGTATAATTTATAAACTGCATCTCATCGTCAAAACCTCACGAAGTTACAAAAAGCATATGGAAAATTCTACATTAGAAACAAAAGATAGCGAAGGTGTACTGAGCGCGACACAAATGCATGAAATCGAGGAATGTCCTCGATCAAGGCCTTCTCAGCCTCTACTTGGCTCTCAATTTTTTTTTTTTTTAACACTGCAAGCTGAACGGGTTGGTAAGTTAACATAGAAGTGGTCGAATAATATTTTTAATCGTCCACCACCTTCGCCATTACTTGGTGAATCCTTATCGGTGAGAGCTTTTCCGCCAATCGATCGATGTTTTTTTGGCGGGTGCTTTAAAAAAAGATCGCAGAATATCCACGGGGTGAATGATGATGAGTGGGGCGAAGCTCCGAGGGAATCATCGATAAACCGTGAAACTCTTCCCTGAAATTCGCCCAGTACGTCATATAAAGAGTGTGAAACACCGTGTACCGGAAGGAGGAGGGATATCGCTCTAAACTTTTAGTGGCATGACTACGGAGTCACACTCATTGCTATCTTCCACACGACCATGCCCCATCTGGGTCATAACCAGATTTTTTTTTTGGAAGAGAGGGGGGGGGGGCAGTTTGACCATCCTTTGTGTATGTTCGTGCATGTGTTCTTGTATATGTGCATGCATATCTAGGCATGCAGATCTGAAAAATCTCGGGTAGAGGGGAATGTTTGAACCTTCCCCTCCCCCCCCCCCCCCTGGCTACACCAGTGCCACCCATTACAAAGTGTTCAGGTATAATTAATCATCACTATCAGCAACCACATCAAAAAAGAATACAGTTGGTTGTGTTGCTTTACAGATGCAAAGTGGCTGCTTCTCCAATTTGAAAAAGGAAGAATTATGGCATAGTGGCCACTTCACAACTGTACTTGCAGTAGGCATTCTAGAATAGTTAGAAAATGCCAGTGTAACGTGCATAGACGTTCCTTTCATCGTGACACAGTTGAAGTGTCCACCAAGAAGCTAGGGCAGGCTAGTGATTGAGAAGGCAATACAAATGGGGCCCGATTGCTCTATCGAATTTGACTCTTGAAGGCAATGCTCAAGCGTCCTCTAATTTTTTTTGCGAAATAAATCACGTGCGCTTCAGAATTGTCCAATATATTAAATAACTCGTTGTCATCTGCTCCAACCCCAGCACCCACTATTTGGTGTTAAAAACTATTTCTTTAGCTTTTTCAATGTCGACTAGCCCCCTCTGTCAAGTGTGGGCAAAATCAATGCAGGGGCGGTCCTCGAATCTAGTCCAAAATGGTAGCGTTCAGCAGTGGCGTCTTCTGCGGCCGCTCACGTCAAACTATGTATTTAGTCAAATACATTTGTCTTGCATTTTTGAAGTTTTTTTGCTTGCTTATCATTTTTAAGTACCTGTGGTACGTTCTGACGTTATTTTCACCATGTTATTTGGTCCTGATGTCCAATAATTCAAGTTCTGATGCCCAAAATATTGGACGTTGCACCACACACAAACCCCAACTTTTACTAAGCTAAGCTTTAACACTTTTTGCCTACGTGGTCTATTCGACCTATACTGAACTTTCTAAAAAAATTCATGCACCTAACTTTAACCCGGGACTCAGGAGGCTAGAGCAAAAAAAAAAAATATTTTACGAATACGTTTGTGCTGGTCAACCAGGCTGCCGAACTGCAGTGCATGACAATGTGAGCTAAGAGACACAGCAGACGTACACAAGTAATGACAAAATGCCCGAATCTTGCAACACAGTATGATTTATTTTTCCTTACTATAAACGCATTTTCAATGAGGTGATACCATGTGCACAAAATGGTTTACTTACGGTGACAAGTATCATTCGATGAAAATGCGATGAAAATTAACAAGACAAAAAAGCAGCTCTTTTTACGATGGCATGTCTTAGCCCAGTTTTCAAAATATTAGATGACCTATTTTTGAACGAAATGAATGCATTCAAATTGTAATAATATTATCTGGGGTTTAACGTCCCAAAACTGCATTAAAATTGTCAATAAATTTCATGTACTAGTGGGTCATCTACTTACTATGCATATTGAATTTAGGTTGCCGTGCACAAATTCAATGGCAACGTAACATACATGTTGGACTTCCATAATTCGACAGTGACGGAATTGACAAAATTGATCAAATCATTGTGCGATTTGAATTGGGAGCAGTGAAATATAGCCAATCACTGCAGTGCTGCTTTACTTGGCGGTGTTTATTCTACCATGTCCACAAATGTAACGCACACAGAGTTATGGGTTCATAGAAGAAAACAATGAACAACCAAACCTAATAAACGCTCGTTTATAACACATGCACACGAGATGTAGCATGCCTGTGATTACGGCAATAAGTACAGTAACATCTGCTGTGCTTGCCTTCAGTGACAAGAAATTTATTTACACTTAATGATAACTGTTGTCCATATGACTGTCGCCCTTGTTTAAGTGCACTGCATTTGATGTTTCAAGTTTTTTATGAGTTGGCCCAGCCAAGTTTAACTTACTGTCAGTTTGCCCCAATCGTATGGAGATATCCAGAACACTGAAAACACACAGTGCAAACATCTTACCACACTTCAGTATGCAAATTAACTTTTCCGAATGAGTTAATTGCAAGTAAAAATTTAAAGTGGTACGTCACTGTTGTCACATCTATGCAAGCACCTGAGCCACTATTTTCCAATTACATTAGCAATGACATCATAAACGCAACCTAATATGTGATAGTGATGTGCTTGCAACTTCTCTGCCACTTTAAAGGAAAAGGTGACTGTTAGGGATAAAAATATATTGTGAGCGTTTTCATTGTAATATCGCAGAATACAAGCTAAAAGTCATTTTTTTCGGTGGGTTTAAGTTGCTCTCGGTGCACTGACTTTCTATCAATTACAGCTAGGTCACATGATGAATTAAATAGTCAGAAATGACTGTCAATGGATTGAAGGCATGTAGTTGCTGGCCGTTCAATGAGAATTTTCCAGTGACGATCAATAGTATAATGAGAGTTTTGAATGAGAGAAATGTACTTCTCTCCACCAAAACAGCCAGGACGTTGGTTTGGGATCAAACCATCGGGAATCAAAATAACGGAAGTCTACTGCATAAACAAAATATACAAAGGCAGCTACCTGAAAATGCTTTCAATTACTACTGTGCTGGAGCTACAGCACACTACAATTCCATGACATGATAATAAGGTCAAGTGCCAAAAACGGCACCACACAGTTTGTAAATGAGACATCGTATGACATAAAGCAGTTAAAAACACATCGATGGGCACTGATGTATCCGAAGCGCTGTACTTCACCGGTGCCAATGTTGAACTCGCAGCGCTGGCCACCACAGTCCACGGGTGACGGAGTAGTCCAGCATGCACTGTGAGGCACGGTGTTAGAGTCATGTACACCATCACAGCACTGTCTCCGAGATGCAGAAAGCAGAGCCACGTCACACCCGCTTTTGCAGTTCACCAACGATGCACTCCGGACACGCATGTTTCTCCACCACCACCACGCAAATGCTGATGTCCACGACCATTGAAATCGATCGCACATCGTACGTTCACTAAACACTACTGCCCATGACCAACACTAACACAATTGCTGGGGCCCTCGCGCAGCTGGTCAATGTATTGGCCACTGGCGCTACTGTACACAGAATGTTTATAGAAAAAAACGTTGGTTTCGCGGAGGTTTCATAGTACTCAGGTTTCATCCACGTCTGCCACGTTTATCTTAAGAACAGAACGTTGCTTTGGTGTACGGCATCTTGCGGTCAGCAAGTTTCTAGCGCGACCACACTACATTATGATGACTGTTACCCTGCGTAAATTCGTGACAAGCCATCGGCGTCACGTCGTGAATGAGATGACATGAATGTGCTGAGAAGTTGCCAGAGAACTGATGCGCAGTGATACTTTAACACACAGGGCTGTACACACAGGCTGTACATGAGACAAAAAAAGAAACATAGACAAGCACTGTCACTGCATTAATCTGCAAGCAAGCAATGATGTGAGAAGCCTTTCCAGACGCAATAGCGCCAGACAGCTCAAGCAGTAAATTCGTTAATTCATCCAGAGTATGTAATGTAAAGGTTTTCCAACAATCGCAGTACTAAAGTGATACTTTCATACTTCAATGAAACCGGTACGAACTAGACCAGCACAAATGTTCTTGGTCAACAGCATCAAACAAGTAGCCACACGTCCTTAAATGTAAATGCTCTCGTGCTTTTGAATGCGGCAGTAAAAAACAAAAAATTAAATTTCTCAAACCACCTGGCCTCCCAGATATCTGGGCCTTCGCAGCCTATTTAAAAAACATCGCTGCGCGAAAAGATGCCAGCCCTCAACATCTTTGGCATTTCAATTATGCACACTACAACGTGATTGTACATTACATGAAATGACCAAGTACAGTGCTGTAGTACAGAACATTTTGTGCAAGCGATCTTTACAATAAAAGAGCGCATCCTTAAAACAAGCCAACAGGCCGTGCTTGCATAGGTTCAAATTGCATAACGCTGCTTGCTTAGCGGTGGGCTACTTTTCATAACAGAAATGAAGATGTTCGACTGGAAATGTTCTACACAAACGTGTTGACAACGTATGTAGAGACTGCTTAAACGCAATACAAGCATTTTCTGCCACTCATCTTTCTTTTGCACAAGTACATTTGTCAACTGCATCTTCCAACATCTCTGAGCCTACCAAACGAAAAGAGGCTACAGTAAAAGACATATTAGTGTGTAAAAGTCTAAAACCAAGATAAAACGCCAAAAAATGACACTTCTTAAGTCTTTTCCAGATGACACGCTGCTACGGAAGGCAGCCTCAACGATCGATATACCACAGAATGCATTTTGAAAATTCAATTGCACGCACTTGAGAAACTGTCTTGCGCCGAGGCGACACCCGATGAGGATGATGAAAGTAGAATAGATGAAAGCGCGACCACAAGCTCGGCACTCGGATGACATGCGTGGCCTGTAGCAAGACAGGCCAGCAAGAACTAACGGTATTTGGCACAGTTAGCCAAAGGCCTCAGATAAGTCACTGGTATAAACGCCATCTTCCATGGAGGAGACACGTGGCTCGGAACTGCCAAACGTCGACAAAATAGACAATGTTCGTCTTTTTTGCACTGCCGCCTCTTTCACAATGTCGAAGTCGGCACACAAGAATATCTTCGTCTGCTTTCAGTAATGGGATTCCTTCAGCGCATGCGCTTCTGCCGTCTTCGTGCCTGCTAGGCCATGGTTGCAAAGCCTGCTTCCAGTTGTAGCGCTTTCACGCAAACGACAAATGTCGTGCGATGATCGAGCCAACCTTTGGGTTAAGTGATTCGACGCGCAAAGGCACCAGCACGCATCCGACTTCGCAGTGTCTTTCAATCCGCCGGAGATCCGTAACGCGCGTTGGCGGCACTCGCGTGCCGAGAAGCGAGTTGCCGGGCCTGGCCGCACTTTCAGACGCGCAGGATCTCGAGGCAACTGTTGTAGCAGATCGCGATCCAGTCGGGCTGGGTCGACGCCCACTGAATCTGGTTGATCTCGCCCTCGGCCGTGTACGCCAGGATGGGGTCCTCGATGGCCCGTGGCATCTGCTGGATGTCCCAGATCAGAGCCTGGTGGTCGTCCGCTGCAGCACATGCGAGAGGTGCAATGGTCATCATCACTGCCATTACGGCCAGCATTTCCATTCTTTAAATGAGGTACTGGCACAAAGAAAACTGCGCGAAGAGTAAAGAACAAACAGAAAGAGTGCCAACTTGCGGCTGAGTTCATTACACTATCACATCTAATATATACAGGAGGAAACAAGATGACTTTTAGGGCTCGTTGCTTCTTTGTCAGACACAAACTAACAGACAACAATGCCAAGGAAAGTATAGGGGATGTTATTTGTAGTAGTTAGGATAAAAATGTGAAGAAAGTGAAGTGGATGAAAAGATAACTTGCCGCCGGCAAGGACCGAACCTGCGACCTTCAAATAATGTGTCCGATGCTCTACCACTGAGCTACGGCGGCGGTCATCCTCTCGTCCACTTTATGGGGTTATGTGCATTTAAACCTAGGAGTGTTAGTCAGCGCCGTTTGCAGCCATAGCGGTGAGTGTCGACCACTCTTTTTCTGCCTGTTGGCGTCGCACAGCACGTGAACTTTTTACGGGCTGGCAGCTAACCAACATCAGCTACGCTCCTAGGTAAAAGACCAGTAACAGACTAATTTGGTATACTAATTTTTCATGTTTATTGGTGATACAAATTTTCGCTGGTACAAATATTTTTTTGTCACCCTACAAGATCATATCATTGAGATTTTACTGCCTATCGTATACATTGAAATGGCCTCAGTAAATATATGTGCTCAAAGATTGCAAAATCTTTTTCACCCAGTTTCAGTCACCAGCGTTCTCACCTATACCGGCCGCAGTGGCCGCATTTCAAGGGGCAAAATGCTAAAGGCCCATGTACTTAGATATAGGTGCACGTTAAAAGCACCAGATGGTCGATATTTCTGGAGCCCTCATAACCATATCGTGGTTTTGGGATGTTAAATCCCAAATTAGAGCTGTGCAAATAGCAAAATTTCGAGTGGAAGCGAATTCGAATATTAAAATGTGAGTGTAGCTCGAATTGAATATTTTTCGAACACTTGTCGAACATTTTTTTAATACTCTGAAGCGAAATTACTGCAAAAAAATTGCAGGGGATCCTTAAGCACATTCTTATGAGATAGCAACATGAAAACATTTCTTTTGGCTAAGTTGGTAAAGTGCTGGAGGGGTAGTGTCGCCTAGTTGTCTTATCAAGAATGAGGCGATGCGGAGGCCGAATTGTATTTATTTACATGATTTGGTGCCACCAATGTGGTGTCGACAAAACTTTACACGTGAAAGGAAAAGACCTCTCCCCCTCCTACAACTTCTGTGGAGGCCTAACTGATGTGGCGGACAAGGGCGCTCTCCCTTCTAGTCCGTAGTTCCTAATCCGCCCCACAGACGTCAATGTATAAGAACATCCGAAATTTTGGGACGCTGAAAATCTTTGGAATCCGCTTTTGCGGACTTTCTGACCAAATTTCAGGTCTGTAACGGCACTAATTGAAGCCCCCACCTCTGCCGCGTCTGTCATCTCGCAGGTTGGAACCAGTGCTTTCATGAGTCGATCCGTCTGTAGCCGTAGCAGAGTCCGAAAGGCAGCTTTGCAACCGATAAGCACCGGAAATGCATGGAAGCGTGATGGTGGCAGGCGGCAAATGCGTCCAACCTTTATGATAAGCATATTCAGCTAACTGCTCAGTAGTGCATATGGCCTAGCGCAGCGGTATGCATACAACCCAAACGCGCTGCCCCTCCGGTCATGCCGCCACTATGTGCGAGACCGCTAAGTGCACTGCACAGACATGCTGCCTTCACAAACGTAAGCAGTTTACCATCGCCGCACCCATGTGCGGTCAAGAACGGAGTGGGCATCACGAACACTTTCATGACAAACGCATGCGCACGGTACAGCAAACACCTCGGCAGAGACGACGTCAGCTCAGTTGGCGATGTGCTGCACACTAGGAACGATAGGCTTTATGCAGCAGCAAATGTTGCGTATCGGCGGAAATTTGGCGATGCGTGTGCATATCGTTTATCTGCGCGTACGCATCGGGGAAATCCGGACGAGTCATCCGCTCTTCCGCCACAGTCTTGTGTTCCGCGTCATTGTTTCCGAACGCTTCATGTGACAAAGCCGTAATCTATTCTGCGCTTTGCTGGTATCAGCAGCGCTTATCATGAGATGCAGATTTGCAATTGGCGGTTGGCACGCAGTTAATCAGGGTTCGCGACAGGTACTGAATGTAACCACAAAAGCCTGGATGCGCACCAAAATGCCTGATAAATGTACTGGGAGGCATTAAAGCTATTTCAGATGTGGCTGTGGCGATGTGACTGCTTGAGTGGATAAATAAAAAGCATGGCTGATCCCTTCACCATAGGAATCGGTATAACACGAAAGTTAAACGTGTCTTCACAGAAGTAGTGCTTATTATGTAGTGATATATCTAGGCTTGGTGCGAATAGCAAATTTTAGATGCGAAGCGAATTTGAAGCGAATAGTGATTTGGTCGAATAATTTCGAATCGAATTCGAATAGTATATATAATATATTATAGACAAAAATGAGCATATCTACCATGACCCAACTAACCAACACAATATATATATTTTTTTATTTAAACAAGGCATGTGCAAATCTCATTCTTTTGGGTTTAGTGTAAGTGGAAGCAACTTTGAATAGTAGCAGGATTTGGGGCTTTCGGTATAATGCAAGCGATAACCTGTAAAATATGTTACGTTTTAAAATTTACTATACTTAGAGCATATAAGCCGGCATAACAAGCTTTTAAACTTAAAAGATAATGAATTGATGTGAGGGTAATTTGTTCATTTAACCTTGCAGTGGGGCTTCGCGGCAGTGCGGATTTTCCCTGGAAAGGTGCATTCACGGTAGAGCACCCCTCCAACGCAGTGAAACCACCTTTACAAGAGGGTTACATATGGACTAATATACACCTATTCGTTCATTTCGAACCGCTTCGAAATTTCCAATCATTTAAATTCGAATCGAAGCGAATTCGAATACTGTAATATTCGTTCGAATATACGATGTGCTCGAATATTCGCACCGGCCGATATATATCAGAGCTTCTACAATGTCTATTGGTGTTTGGCAGCTATAGCACCGTTTGACGTGGATGCACCCACATCGACGCCTAGTGGCACATCTTCATCGCGACAACTAACACTCACGATCATGATTTAACCGTTGTGGTAGCTCAAGTTGTTAACATATACCTGGACACAGCGTATCGTGAATCAACAGCACATCAACAAGCACATAAGCACTGGTACTCGCTATGCATTTTTTCAAAGCGTCGTCAATTAAGGAGAGAAACGGCAAGGTGTGTACTCCCGAGTAATAGGGTAACCTACACCTGTGCACATGCATACACTACCACACTGCTCTTCAGCAACACGGGAGGCAGAGGTTTGTAGCTCGAGCCACGAATGCGCGCAGTCATTCCATGTCCCGCTAGCCTCTGTCTCGCTCCACCAAGGCAGGGCATTCGCCCATTGACATTGCTGCCTTTCTGCAGCGCTTACGGCTGCAGTTTTTTCAGTTGGTGCTATCGCACTGGAAGCAGTCGGCGGCAGAGAAGCACCGTTGGTCCATGTGGAAGCAGCACTATTTCAACAACGAGCAGTCACATGCTAACGCAAAGCGAAAGGCAAAGAACTTGACTGCGTGTAGGGCTACTCCCCAATGCTAGCGCGGCAAGCGCTTTTCGCTGGTGTCTAGAAGCTTTAACCATGGCCTCCAAGAGTGTGCGCCGAGAGGCTTCTCGGAGGCCACACTTTAAGTGTGTCGCTGCCGAATCGTTCTCTATCAGTGCTAGTACCGTATTTACTTGATTCTACCGTGCCCTCGATTGTAACGTGCACCCGTTTTCCGCGACTTAAAAAAAACAAAAAGAGTAAAACATCGATTGTAACGCGCACCCATTTTTTGTGAGAGAAAAGAACAAAAAAAAAAGTCCGTAGGAGTCCAACCTTCGCACATTCCGAAGAACAGGTATTTGGGTTTTAAAGAACTACAGTTTCAAAAAATAAAACACAAAGTCAAACAGCGGGCTTTGCCGTAAAAAATCTTCTGCTTCTGTTTGCACCAGTCTCGCATGCACATTTTGGGAACTCCGCGATGCGGCCCGATTTCTGTCCTTCTCTGCACATGTAATAACTTTTATTTTAAATGCGGCATCGCGGTGCACTCGTCGAATATTTGGAGTCGGCACTTCCATGCCATCAATGCGAACGCAGAACTAGACGACGAACTGCTCAGCACACATACGAAATGAAACAATGGCAGAAATGGCCGAGGCGCGCAGGAGGCGGCCATCTTGATGATGATGATGATAATCTCCTCGTCTTGATGGCGCTCACCCACAAAGGGGGATGGGCCAAGAACCGAGCGGCAGGATGCTTAAGGTAATCACCAATTATACTAATCTTTAAATTTAGGTTAAAAATGTAATTTTTGAAGGAGCAAGCGAACAGACTATTGTTTCGGTAGTTTCTAAGATAAATAACAGATTTCTAATCATAATTATGGACAGAGATAAATAGACTAACACGGTAAACTTTTTGTTTCATTGATGTAATCGAACACAGCAGAGCAGACATCCATCTTGAAATGCCGATGACAATATGACAACAGTTTCTTTTTTTTTTTTTTTCGGTACTCGATTCTAACGCGCATGCGATTTTTGGACTCGTTTTACCGAAAAAAAGGTGCGCGTTAGATTCGAGTAAATACGGTAAGTTTCCTGCCGAATACTTCTCTTCACCGCTCACAGACGGCGGCACCGCCCCGCCCCACCAACAGAGAGCACTGTGCGAGGGAAAATGTGTGAGATATAAAGCGCATTTGTGAAAAGTCGCGCATCTGCCTTGGTGGCCTAGTCGGTAGAGCGCAAGGCGCTTATCGTTGCAGACCGAGAGGTCATAGGTTCGATTCCTGGTGGCGGAACTTTCTCATCCCTTAGCGTCCATTTTGTCAACGCCATATCTGTGACGGAAATAACGTCACTGAAGTCTTAGTAGAGCCCGGCATAAAACACTTTCGTGTTAAAAGCCTAAATTCTTTTTTTTTTGGACTGCCCGATTTTTCGGACGATTTCGCGGTCCCTAGAGAATTTGAAAAATTGGACGTTGACAGTATTATCTTCCGGAAGATTGAATACTTCGAGAGTCAAATTCCAGTGCAAATCGAATTGAACAGCACACACTATTCGACAAATATTCAAAAGTTTGAATATTCACACACCCCTACCCCAAATATTATTATTGGTGTTTTCACCTACTGCCAGTTTCAGCTGTTGCTGTCATTACCACCTTCCATGTATTGCCCTGAAGCAACAATGCAGACCAGAATTTCATATAACCCAAGTGCCAAATTTACCTCCAAATTTCTTATATTTATTGCGTGGTTTATATGCAACAAAAATTACACCATCTCCCGCTAAAGGGGACCATGAGGCGATGCGAAGCCGGAGCACTTGCACGATCGCGTTCCGTTGGCGTTCGTTGGGCATGCTACCGACCTCGCGTCGTGGAATGCGAAGAGGGACTCTACGCGCGTCGTATCTTCCATCTAGCCTGGCCGTTAATTCTCACAGGGCGAGTGGGGAACGCGGTCGACAGGTGGGCGAGAGGGGGGGCAGCGTGGGAGAGGAGAGAGAAGCGGAGGGGACGCGCATGCGTTCGAGCTCATCACGGCGTTGCGCAGGAGAGAATTTCGGCATGTCTAGCCCGCGTTTCAGAGGAAGAGTGGAAAGGGGGAGGAGAGAGGTGGAGGGGAGAAGGAAAGTGGGGAGGGGAAGGGGAGAGGGAAAAGGGGAGAGGGGAGGTGGAGAGGGTGAGTGGAGAGGAGGTGTGTGGAGAGGGTATGCGCATGCGCAGTAAGGGTGGTCACGCCGCACACCACCACCACCGGATTGAGCTCCGCCTTAAGATACTTCGCATCTAAAATATGGTAGTACACAAGACATCACATGCTTCAGAGGAAGTGAAGTCATACTATACTCACCGGCCGTGCAGATGTGGCACGACGAGTGAGGAGCCCAGGCAATGCCGTTGACGCACGCTCGGTGGTTGTTGAGCCGTGCCACGGGCGTGCACGGCACTCGTACATCAAGGATTATCACCTGGGAGAGACACCCAGCCATTAAAATTTGCATAATACGCTACAGCCATAGGTCGGGAAACAAACTGGAAATCACTCAGACTCACTCAAGAAATACCACATCTGGAGGTGGCCATTTTCGCTTTCCACTTAGACAATCGAGCAACATCGCAGAGCGATGAAAAATGAAGGCCACGCGGAAAAAACGAAACTATACATAACGAAGAAAACTATAGTTATTCTTTATCGTGATGAATGATGCAGCGTGTCCATGAATGGCACGGAATGTCTCAAAAGTGGCAATTCAAACCATCGATAGTGAGCTATCGATGCTTTAGGGGCATGGTACAGAAAGAGCTAATTCATTTCAATCTATATCATAATTACCGTAAAAACCCGCGTATAGCCCGAGGTTTTTTTCTAGATTTTAGGGTGCGAAATTTCGGCCCCGTACTATATGCGGGTCCCAAGAATTTTCGGCCCAAATTCAGTTTCGGTTTCGGCATAGCGCGGTGCTATCATCATCATCAGCTGTCTGCGCGCTTCTGCGCTAGGTAGTGTTAGCGGCGTTAGTCTTAACTGGTCAGTTGGTCAGTGGCCTTTGCTTCAACTTGGTGCCCATAACGACGGCCTCGATTTTGCTCCTGTGATTTTACGCCATGTCAGGACCGCGCAGGCAGTACTCTGCTGCTTTTAAAAGAAAAGTTATCGCTGCTGCCGAAACCATCGGCAACTGTGCCGCGGAGTGGCAGTTCGGAGTCAACGAGCGGAGCATTCGCGGTTGGCGGAAGCAGAAGGAAGCCCTCTTTGCATGCAGCGGCCAGCGAAAAAGTTTCCGCGGACCAAAAAATGGAGCATTTCCTGACGTGGAACGAGAACTCACAGACTTTGTGCGGGAGCAGCGAGCTGCACATCTCGCTGTCAACATCGAGCTGCTACAAGCGAAGGCAAGGGAGATCGCTCGAGACAAAGGCATTCAGCCGGAGGATTTCAAAGCGAGCAAGCATTGGGTGTCTCGCTTCATGCGCCGCGCTGGGTTCTCCCTACGTCGGCGTACGTCGATCTCCCAGAAGCTACCAGAGAGCTACGAAGAGCACCTCGTGGCTTTTCAAAGGTACATAATTGCGTTGCGAAAGGCAGTCCCCTTTCAGCTGGGCCAGATCGGCAACGCGGATCAGACGCCGGTCTACCTGGATATGCCCTCGGCGCTGACGGTGCATCAAAAAGGCTCCAGGCAAGTTATCGTGCGGTCGACTGGAAACGAAAAAACGCGGGTGACTGTAATGTTATCCTGCACGGCTGACGGTCGCAAGCTGCCACCCTACGTGGTGTTCAAACGAAAGACGCTGCCGAAGGGGGAGAAGTTCCCGAAAAATGTCGTCGTCCGCTGCCAGGACAAGGGGTGGATGGACGAATCGTTAGTCCTTGACTGGATAAAGTCCGTGTGGTGTCGACGGCCCGGAGCACTGCTGGGGCTCCCTTCGATGCTTGTGCTCGACGCGTTTCGGTGTCACCTGGCCGACTCCGTAAAGCGACTGCTGCGCGACTCCCGCACCGAGCTCGTCGTCATCCGGATGACATCACAGCTGCAGCCGCTTGATGTGTGCCTTAATAAGCCATTTAAGGACCATGTCAAGCGCCTGTACGTGGAGTGGATGAGGTCCGGAGAACCAGAAGTGACCCCTGCCGGACGGCTGAAACGGGCCTCGCCAGCGATGCTCTGCTCGTGGATAGTCGAGGCTTGGGCCTGCATTCCAGAGGCGCTCGTTTGCCGCGCCTTCAAAAAGTGCTCCATCTCCAACGCGCTTGATGGCACTGAGGATGATGTGCTGTGGGAGAACATTTCCGACAAGGGAGCTTCGGAAGAGAGTGCGTCCGACGACGACGATGAATGAAATGTCAATAAATGCATTTTTTCCATTTTCCTCGGACTATATTCGGGTGAAAACTTTTTTTCTCACGTTTGCTATCCCCGAATTACACCCCGGACTATATGCGGGTCCGAGCTATATGCGGGTTTTTACGGTATAACACTATACAGTTAATGTCGCCTATGAATTGCATGGCCTAATGGTCCATCGGATTCATTTGGTTGTGTCTGTAAAAGGTCCTACGACACTCCTCCTTCACCCAAAAGTACTTGCAAGCTAGAGATAACCCTAAATTTTTATGAAACTACACTAGCTACAACAGAACAAGGCCTTAGTTTCATTTGCCAGCAGATGTATGTGCCATGACGCTATGACCATTAGCGTTATTATCAGTATATTGAGAACCACTAGACAGAGAAAGTCACTTGAACTAAAAAGGAAGTGAATTTCCGAGCATGTGACATGTCTGGAAAAAACTCTCACTTTCCACGATCCTGGGCAACTGTCCGAGACATGAGACATTTTAAGATATCTGGAACTTTCAAATCATTGATATGTCGAGCTGTCTTATGATCGCCTTTAAGTTCCGATATATCCGGAATTAACAACCACATTTTAAAAGCGGTGCTGTTTAACGGTGAGGCAAATCCCTGGGCATTCATCGTCCGCACTTTCTAGCCCAGCTGCGAAAGCGATGACTGAGATGAGGGAGAGCATGGGTGAAGCTAAGTGGCTGATAGGGAAGCCTAGTGTAGCAAGTTGAGCTGGATAGAGAAAAGGTGGCAACGTGGAGAGGGTGAAGACGGGTAGAGAGGAGGACAGCGAAGGCAAAAAGCTATGGCGGTAGAGGAGCAGGTGGTATGGAGAATAAGAGAGAGCAGCAGAGCCATTGGCTGTGCCGGTGACGTTGACCAATGGCAGTAGTACGCTCGGGCACAGGTGATGCTGGAAAAGAGGAGGAAGGGCGCGCCTAACATTGGCAAAAGCGGAGGAAAGGTGCGCTGATGCCACCAGCTCCGCTGCTTAAAGGGACACTAAAGGCAAATATTAAGTCGACGTTGATGTTGAAATAGCGGTCCAGAAACCTCGTGTTGCTACTTTTGTACCAAGGAACTGCTTATTTTGAAATAAAATCACGTTTTAGTGTACTGCACAGCATTAGCGCACTTCAGATCACCCGCCTGAAAGAGGTCTTTCTCACGTCATTGTTGCCGTGCCCAGCGTTGCCCGCCTTTACTGCGCGGCGGCGTGTACTGGCAGCGTGCACCATTCGGGCACCCGGCAACATCACATGCATGCGGCATTCTGTCGAACCTTCTGTCAGAGCGGCTTTCATGAGCGTGCAAAACACACACGGCAGTACGCGATACCGAAACTACAACTGAGACGCGACTGCGTGAGTGAAGCAGGGCGCCAGGCGAAGCGCAGTTCGGCGAAAACGGAACCTCTGAACCATGCACGCCGTTCCCCATGGCAACGCCAAAGAGGTCCTTTTTTCCATGAATCTAACAGAAACGAACAAGCAGCATTTTATTACGTCTCTTGATGCACGGAAGGTTTTTTTTTATTGCAGCTAGTTTGATTACGAGTGATTAATTGCAGTCAGACTCTCTCACGTCACCTAGATCATTTCCAAAATGTCCCGCTCGTGGTGCTCATCGTGTGATACATTTAGCTTAATTTCTCGGTAAGTAGGGCACTGCTGTTGATAATACTGCCGTTTTAGACGTTGTCTTACATTAAGCTTTCACTCTGACATAAATTGTTATTTGCCTTTAGTGTCCCTTTAAAGAGACACTAAAGTGAAACAATGACTTGGTTTATATTAATAAATTTTATTCTGAGAACTCTAATGTCGTTAATTTCACCATCATAGGTTTACTAAGAGTAGAAACTCAAGGTCAGTGTTCCACGCTTAAATTTCGTGCCGAAATCTCCGCATGTGACGTCACGGATTTCAAAGTATACTTTTCGTATTTTGGCGACATTGGCTCAACGAAATTTCCTGAAACTTAGTATGTGAAATGAAGTCTATGGCCCAGTCAGAGGACAATGCAAGTCATTTTTACCGATTAGGAACTATGTAGGACCTTGTAGATGTTGTCAAAATTTATGACGTCACGGAGTTTCGCGAGTGAGAGAATTCAAAGATGACGTCGCCACCAGCATTTACTTTCGGTGCGTCTTCTCGTGGCAAGCGTGGTTATCTTGGAATTGTGAAAGAGTAATTTACTAATATAAAAAAAATCGTTTTTCGCTTTAGTGTCCCTTTAAAGGGACACTAAAGGCAAATATTAAGTCGACGTTGATTGTTGAAATAGCGGTACAGAAACCTTGTAGTGCTACTTTTATGCCAAGGAAGTGCTTATTTTGAAATAAAATCACGTTTTTGTGGTCCGCATCGCGTTAGCGCGCTTCAAATCTCCCGCCTGAAAATACAACTTTAATACGTCACTGCGTCCATGCCCAAAGTTGCCCGCTTTTACTGCGCGGCCGCCGACACTAGTAGCAGCAGAGCGGAAGTAGCGGGACCCACAGTAGCAACAACGGGGCCATTGAAGCCATCGAAGCTTGCCGCAGTCCCGCAGTTCCGCAGCGAGCACACACGCAGAGGTTTTGACTGTTCAGCACACTGGCGCAATGGCATGACGCTAAGCCACTTCGAGCGTAAGGGTTCATTACGCGTCACCCAGTGAAAAGACACACCGGTTTCCTTGCTGCAGCACTGGCGTTGTGCACCATTCGGGCATCCGGCAATATCACATGCATGCGGCATCATCGAACTTTCGGTCAGAGCGACTTTCACGAGCGCGCAAAACACACGCGGCAGTACGCGATCCCGAAACTACCACTGAGATGCGACCGCGTGAGCGAAGCAGGGCGCCGGGCGAGGCGCAGTTCGGCGAAAACGGAACCTTTGAACCACGCGCGCCGTTCCCCATATGGCAATGCCACGGAGGTTCTTTTTTCCATGAATCAAGCGGGAACGAACAAACAGCATTTTATTACGTCTTTTGATGCTCGGAAGGTTCTTTTTTTACTGCTGCTAGTTTTATTACTAGTGATTTATTGTAGGCCGACTTCCATACGTCATCGGGATCACTTCGAAAATGTCCCACCCGTGGCGCTCATCATGTGATACATTTAGCTTAATTTCTCGGTAAGTAGGGCACTGCTGTTGATAATATTGCCGCTTTAGAAGTTGTCATACATTGGGCTTTCACTCTGACATAAATTGTTATTTGCCCTTAGTGTCCCTTTAATCAGACTTCGTGACGTTAACTCAGTTGAAGCTGCGCACAATTTTTTCTTTTCACAGTGGCACAAGCACGGCGTTAAAACCAGCTCACCTCACAGGCATCCATGGCAAACGTGGCCAGG
Source organism: Rhipicephalus sanguineus (assembly GCF_013339695.2). Lineage (NCBI taxonomy): Eukaryota > Metazoa > Arthropoda > Arachnida > Ixodida > Ixodidae > Rhipicephalus > Rhipicephalus sanguineus. The sequence goes on along the minus strand of NC_051184.2, from coordinate 70,690,335 downwards.
TAGTTGGGGTCCTGCTTGTTCCAGGCCAGACGCAGGAGCGGCTGGTGTTGCGGGTCCTCGTAGATGATGGTCGAGTGCTCAAGGTGGCGCAGGTCGAACATCCGCACCGACCCGTCGGCCCCAACGCTGGCAAACATGTCGCGGCCGCCACCCGCTCGAGAGAACGCGATGTCGTACACCTCCTTGTCATGGGCGATCAGTTGTGTCTTGACGTGTCCCGACACGGCGCCCCCTCCCGCCATAGCACGACCCACCACCTGGCCGGTCTGCGGGTAGCAGCACACTATTGGTCAGAACTGTTCAACAAAACAGAACTATCACAGTAAACTATCATTAAACAGAACCTGAAGGGACCAGGAGAATGTGTTCCGTTTAACAGGAGTTCCACTTACTGAGAGATGAACAAGGGTGCGGAATCCAAGTACGAAACCAATCATATTAGGGGTAGTTGTTTTGTTTAAGCAGCAGAACCAATCATATTAGACGTAGTTGTTTTGTTTAAAGCAGCAGAACCAATCATATTAGACGCAGTTGTTTTGTTTAAGCAGCAGTTCAATTTAAGAGATTTCCGTTTGCTGAGAGTCCACTGTTTAGTCAGTTACAGCCTCAGATAAAACGTGAGCTCTGCCCACAGAACCTTAAAGCACCTTCCCTCCACCTGTAATACAAGTTTTGTTGGCGTTTTACATCCCAAAAACGATGTTATGACTATGAGGGACACCGTAGTGGAGGGCTCCGTAAATTTTGACCATCCGTTGTTCTTTAACGTGCACCTAAATCTACGTACACGGGTCTCGAGCATTTCGCCTCCATCAAAATTCCCTTCCCCTGTGAAAGACGATTGTGCTGGCTGGTTTCTGCTCGAACTGTAAGTATTTTTTCTCAGTGAACTTAAATACTACGCATACTATGAGTTAAAGGTTCGTTGGTATAACCTAAAACATTACGTTAGGCTGAGCAGCAATGTTAGGATCCTGGATGAAATTTACCGGGACGTTCAAGCTTCCGACCTAAAATAAGCAACACAAATGTGCGTCTGTATGGGAAAGTCAACTATCTGAAACACGCTAGAAGCACTTGACGTCATGAAAGGAGTAAGCACTACTGGATTGGGGCATCTAAGCAACTTCACTGTGGGAGGGCCAGTGATGGCTGTGGGTGGAGGTGACACCTTTTCGTAGGTTGTAACTGAGTGTAGTTGTACAGCTTCTCAAAGGCTGTGAAGTTCGAAAACCAGTCTTGGGCACTACTACATTGCTAAAAATGGGTTATCAGTAACCAGTTGCTTCTTGTAACATTTAACTCTCACTAATTTTTAAAACGAGAAACTTGTACAATATTTTGTTGTGTATAAGCCACTCATGAAATACAGGAAATTCTGAGGTGCAGTTGGGGTTAGAGTTACACGCCAACTGGCTACACAGCAATGCCTCACGGCAATGCAAGAAAGACCACAGTGATAGTGACAGCTGAAACTGACAGTAGGTGAGAACGGGCAAAGTGGCACTGGCGAGTGAAACTGAGTGAAAATGGAAGTTTTCGCAATCTTATATTTAAGCCCTGTTATTGTGGTCATTACTATCAGGGTGTAATATTATAATTGGCACAATTGAAATGTGCGCTTAATACACAGAGATCTTTCTGAAAATTTTGAGCAGCTTGTGGTCGGGGGAGCAGGTTATGTGTGGCGGTGAGTTGTACGCGAGATAATACAGTATTTCTCACTTATTTATGATACTTTCAGAAGACAGCCAGGCTAATTCTTTGCTGAAGCCTTGGTAAAATTGGGAAATATATAACACTAAGTAGAATTGAAAACTGGGCAAGTTGGTAACGGTTCATAGCTGGTCGAGGTAAACAGCGCAAAAAAATGAAGACAAACGAAAGTCATCATGATCATCATCATCAACCTGTCTACGCCCACTGCAGGGCAAAGGCCTCTCCCATGTTCCGCCAATCAACCCGGTCCTGTGCTTTCTGCTGCCACGTTATACCTGCAAACTTCTTAATCTCATCTACCTACCTAATTTTCTGTCTCCCCCTCACGCGTTTGCCATCTCTTGGAATCCAGTCAGTTACCCTTAATGACCACCGGTTATCCTGCCGATGTGCTACGTGCCCGGCCCATATCCATTTCTTCGTCTTGATTTCAACTATGATGTCCTTAAACCCCGTTTGTTCCCTGACCCACTCTGCTCTCTTGCTGTCTCTTAAGGTTACACCTATCATTTTCCTTTCCATCGCTCGCTGCATCGTCCTCAATTTAAGTTGAACCCTCTTTGTAAGTCTCCAGGTTTCTGCTCCGTAGGTAAGTACCGATAAGATGGAGCTGTTACATGCCTTCCTCTTGAGGGATAGTGGTAGACTACCATTCATGATTTGATAATGCTTGCCGAATGAGCTAAACTACGCACAACACTTGACCACTCGCCACCTATCGCAAAGCGCGTGTCCTAAGTAGACGTACTCCTTTACAACTTCCAGTGTCTCGCCACCTATCGCAAAGCGCGTGCACAACACGCGCTTTGCGATAGGTGGCGAGACACTGGAAGTTGTAAAGGAGTACGTCTACTTAGGACAGGTAGTAACCGCGGAGCCGAACAATGAGAGTGAAATAACTAGAAGAATAAACGAAAGTATATGGTAGTAAATAAAACACTGCACTTACACGAGAGACCAAGAATTGTTGTTACGCAAACAGCGCAGAAAATTTAACGGCTTCTTGTTGAGTGTTGTGCGTAGTTTAGTCTAAGTTTTACTATAATCAAGGCCGTGACAGTGTTTTGTGTTGGCAATGTCATGATGCAGACTATGAAGTTAACTGAAAACTTCGCTGCGCCACCAATGCTTTTCATCTACGTTAATCTGTTAAGTGCAGAGATGACCACATCACGTTGTCTAACAGAACAAAACAATCGGTAAACGGAACTCCCGTTAAATGGAACACATTTTCCTGGTCCCTTCAGGTTCCGTTTATTGAGAATCTACTGCATACACTTTCCTTTGCTTAGACATCACTTCGCCAATACCCAACGGAGATTCTGCATGGAAGATTTTTTTTTGTTGCTTGTAGGCTTGTGCGAATAGTAAATTTTAGGTTCGAAGCGAATTCGAAGCGAATAGTGATTTTGGTCAAATAATTTCGAATCGAATTCGAATAGTATATACCACACATTATATAAAAAAACGAGCATATTTGTCATGACCCAACCAATCTGCACAACGTTTTTTTTTTTTAATTGTATGAAGGCCTGTGCAAATGTCATTCTTTTTGGTTCAAAAGAAGTGGAAGCAACTTTGAATAGTAGCAGGATTCGGCTTTCGGTAGAATGCAAGTGATAACCTGTAAAGTATGTTACGTTTTAAAATTTACTACACTTGGAGCATATAAGCTGGTAGAACAAGCTTTTAAACTAAAAAAATGATGAATTGATGTGAGGGTAATATGTTCATTTAACCTTGAAGTGGGGCTTCGCGGCAGTGCAGATTTTTCCTGGAAAGGTGTATTCACGGTATAGTACCCCTTCACTGCAGTGAAAGCACCTTTACAGGAGGTTACAAGCGGACAGTGCGGATTTTTTTGGAAAGGTCTATTCACGGTATAGCACTCCTGCACTGCAGTGAAACCACCTTTACAGGGGGGTTACAAGCGGATTAATATACACCTATTCGTTCCTTTCGAATACTTCGAAATTTTCAATAATTTAAATTCGAAGCGAAGCGAATTCGAATACTATATTATTCGTTCGAATATTCGAAGTGCTCGAATATTCGCACAAGCCTAGCTGCTTGTGTTAATGCTGTTTTATATATTACCACAAAACCACATTCAGCAAAGCCTAATTTTCAGTCCATAGTGCCTTTTTAGCGAAAAACGACAACACAAGACAGACGGCAGGACAGGTCTTGTGCTGTCATTTCACACTAAGAAGGCACTGTGGATTCCCACCAGCTAGTATGCCAGCACATTGTGTTCGCGAACTAATCTTTCAGTTCCCACTGGAGAACATAACCGATGACTGAAAGCACAATGCCGGTGAGGGCCGTACCTCGAGTCCCCAGATGGTGCAGGTGGTGTCTATGCTGGACGTTCCGAGCAGGTTGGGATCCACCTCGTTCCAGTCGAAGGAGGTCAGGGGAGCACAGAAGTCCGAGTTCTTGTTGTTGTTCAGCAGGCACTCCAGCCGCGTATCCTCGCTCGCACGCCACACCCGCAGGTAGTCACCGCTTGTTGCCAACAGGTCGGGAAACACGCCCTGCAGAACGACCACCAAGACAAAGAGGACGAGGCAATGAAAAAAAATTCAGGAGCTCTTGCCCTGTCGGGAAAATGGGGGCAAGCGAAGGCGGGCATGTGCGTGCCTGACGCACCACATCCCTTTCTTTGTTTCTTTCAACCGCATTGCGCTATGCTCCCTCTTCTTCCTTCCTCCATCCACTGGACCTCCATCCACGTGCTCAGCAGCGCAACACTTGAGTTGCCACAGGCAACAACAATGGCCATGCGTTCATATCCACACAACAACAGAATGTGGCAAGATGAAATGACATGTTGTACTGCCACATCAGAAACGGCTGATTGCCCACAAGCCCAAGATTGAGGGGGCATCGGCTGTCAGAAAACGACGCACGCAACGACGCACGTGACCAGCGCACCTTTGAAGGCCACCACTTCTTTACGCTCGCCGGCGTCATGTTTTTCGTGTGTAGCACTGCCACCCGAATATGTGAGTTATAATGAGCTTCACTAGAAAAAGTTGTGCAATCCGTAAATCGTAGCACAACTGTGGCAGCGTTAGCAGTCAGGCTGGCTACTAACTCTGTCGCAGGGTTCTTTGCATATTGTGAATAGCATTTCAATGACAGGGCCCTTGTTTGTACACAGACAAACACGGAATTATACAAGTGCAGCGTCCATGCTTGTGCCATTTCGTGTTCGCCTAAGTCTCGACGAGTACAGTGTCGTTGAACTTATAACTAAGCGAATAGCCTTTCAATACTTCTCGAGTAAACACTACAGTCGAAGCTCGTTATAAGGAACACAGATATAGCAAATTATGAGTAATGGAAACTAAATTTTGACCACCTGGGGTCCTTTAACGTGCACCTAAATCTAAGTGCATGGGCCTCAATCACTTTCGCCTCCATCGAAAATGGAGCCGCCACAGCCGGGATTCAATCTTGCAACCTTCGGGTCAGCAGTCGAGCGCCATAGCCACTAGACCACAGTGTGAGGCTACAAACACGAAAGGTAGCATAAATACCGAAAGACGTTTCGAAACGACATCTTTTTAATCGTTTCCAAAAGTTGTGGAAATTTTAGTCACACAGCGCACAAAAGTGCATTTGTCTGGTTGCACCACTGTACGAACCGAATGGGAAAACTTCGAACACTAATGCACCAGCAAAGGATGGCACCACTTGCCTAGCATTGAGAAAAGGCAAGTGCAGTAACATGCCGATTTCGATGTCTGGCAGCATCTTTTTATGCTTTTCGTGCATTTTTGTATCTAAGATTATTGTGCAAGCCCGACTGTCGATTCATTAGAGCTGATTTTTTTCTCTACTGTTACAATGAATATTGGATATAACGAAAAAATTTTAAGGTCCAAATGCTACTTTGTTGTAATCAGATTCAACTGTACTGTGAATAAGAACCTTGCTCTCTATTGCTTGTCGCATGCTGTTGCGTGCGTAATTGCGTTTCCGCAGCATGAACTCTGGTACCACTGCTATTGTATTGTACTGTCTTAAACTGTACCAAGCCAAAATGCTCACCTGTGAACTTAAGCTTTTACCGGTGCTGCCATTCACCGAGTCTTAGTAATAGAGTCTTTTAACAAGTTACGGAAATACGGTACGCAAATACGGTAAGGCAGTAAGTAGCATTCCTCCTTTCCCGCTGGTTGTGCTTTGGCCGCTCAACGACCGGGAAAGGAGGAGCGGTACCGTACTGCCTTACCGTATTTGCATACCGTATTTCCGTAACTTGCTAAAAGACTCTAGTATATTGAAATTCGGCAACATGTCTCATTCACAAGTGGTCCATCATGTTAGCATTCTTTTTATAGACCCCGCTCCCCCCCTAGCTTCTAAAGCACTGCAATATTAAAACTGAATATGAAAGGAAGAACAGTGACAACGAGGTTAAGTCAACGTTGCCAGAATCCGTGAGCTATACCGAACTTACCTTAGTGTCGGGTATCCACATTATTTTTGTGGTTGGGTATGGATGGTCGAAGGTGCTCTTGGCCAGGAACTCGGAGGTGTCTTCGTCCAGGGACACCAGTTGCACCTGCAGCCAGGCACAACAGTGTTGATGAAAGCATCAGGGCACAGATTAACAGAAAGGCACCACAATACAGCCCTTACTACAGCAAACAAAGGAACAAACCGAAGCAGGTACATAAACGAAGAAGAGTAAGCACAGATACATATTAACTGGCTTGCATTCAGACGCTATCCAGGTATCCACTGCCAGAAAGAGTGAGCGTGACTTCAAACTTGCCTTGTTGTTGTACTCCTCGATGAAACTGCCGAGGGCGAGCCGAAAGCGGCGGTCGGGCCGCACGCTCCAGTTCATGCTGTACACCGTCCAGGGGGCCTCGTACTTGTAGATCTCCTTGCGCTTTGCACCCCCTGCGGCTGCCGCGGCAGCCACTGCGTGCACCGCCATCTTGGGTCCTTCACTGTTTAGGTTGGCGAGCGTCTGCAACACTCCTGAGGGAAGAAATACAAAAGAAGGGGAATTGTTTGAGGGGCTCATTTCTTCGCGAGACACAACCAAATGAAACCAATAGACACATGATTCGTCGTTTCAACTTTAGTGTAATGATTATGACCTGAATTGAAAGGCATTAAAGCAGATGAAAAAGCACCCTTTCCAATGGTGGGATCCAAAGCAACAGGTTTTGGGTTTGGATCCCACCGAACCCACAACCTTCAATTTAAGACATAATTATTACACTAAAGTTGAGACAATGAACGATGCCCTCTATGCTTTCCTTGGCTTAGTTGCCTGTTGGTTTCAGTGGTTGAGGGAAAAAATGAGACAAAAACAGAAGCTTGTTTCAGCATTTTCATTGCTAGGCTGGGAGACTTTTGATGTGAACTTTCGTTATGGCCAAAATTGGTTATGTGTATTATATCAATGTCACACGGGCACTTTTGATTGTGATCAGGGCCAATCCGGATTTGGCTTTGATCTGGATCAGGTGCAAATTTTTAATCACGATCATGCCAGATCAGGATAAAGACAATTGAGAGTTTGCATATCGTTATCTGGCTCCCAGATCGGAAGCCAGACCGCAATTTGACTGAAGTCTACACCAAACTCAATCTGAATCACTTTGGACCATGTAGCAGCGATCATTGTTGATCGCGATCGAAAGTGCTTGTGTGACACCGGTATTATATACTTTTCAGGCCCCACCACGGTGGTCTAGTGCGTTGGTCTAGTGGTTATGGTGCTCGACTGCTCACCCGGTCACGGGATCGAATCCCAGCCGCAGTGGATGCATTTTCGATGGAGACGAAAATGTTTGAGGCCCTTGTACTTAGATTTAGATGCACGTTAAAGAACTAGTGATGCAGAACTATCGATGGTACTATCGATACTATCGATAGCTGAGTCACTATCGAACTATCGATGGTAAAGGATACTATCGATAGTGCTATCGATAGTAAGTACTATCGATAGTTTAAAATCAACAACGCGAACTCATTGGAGCATAAACTTGGTTCCCCGCGCGCGTGGTACATAGTAGAGCCGGAGGAGCAGGCTGAAGGGCAAGAAAGTTGACATGCTTGCGTTCTTCACCAGAGTGCTTCGCTGACACATGGTCATAAAGTCAGACTATTAAGCTGTAGCGGAAAGGAAGCGGTTACATGGGGTGGAACAGCGCGGCTTCAGTTTTATATTGTATTTGATGATTGCAAAATAAAAAATTATCAAGAACTAAGTTTGTTAATTGTAAGATGTAACTAGTTGCTTTTAAATATTAATTTATTGATGGACATATGCCGCCATTTTCACTGCGCAAATAATTTCTCTCGATAAAAATTTCCTCATAAGTTAAGCGAAGCTTACAGTAGGCTATCGCAAATATTTTGGCAGTTTGGCCAGCCAGCAACAGCATCGTGATTCGCACCACTATGGATAGTTTGTCACGTGGTTGTGACGGTGAAGAATGCTGCAGCAAGACTGGGAAATATGAAGCTCTTTTTTTGGTCGAACTTGTGCCCAGAAAGTCAAAACTAAGAATACAAGCGATACACGCTGCGCACTGATTGCGGCGAGAACAGTCGCCGGCCATCGAGTAATCTGACAATCGGTGGAACGCTTCGTCTTTTATACATTAGTCAACAAACCTTCCAGTGTAAGCTCTGGAATAAACTTGAATATTCGCGTCCGGCGCGTAAAGGCTTAAAATGTCAAACAATCGCGAAACTTCTCAAACACTGCGGCACGGTCTGCGTCAAACGCGGTTAAAAGTCTTTGGGTGAAACCCGAATACATCAAAACAAAGCAATAAACACGCGTGGCAGTAATATCGCTACTAATATTACCAATGGTACTACCGATTCGACTATCGATAGTTTGTCGATAGTAGTACTATCGATAGTTTGTTTACACTATCGATAGTTTCAAAGAAACTATCGATACTATCGATAATAAATTTACCGATAGTTCTGCATCACTATAAAGAACCCCAGGTGGTCGAAATTTCCGAAGCCTTCCACTACGGCGTCTCTCATAATCATATCGTGGTTTTGGGACGTTAAACCCCAGGTATTATTATATTATACTTTTCAGATAACCTTCACGGAGCTTTATGAGGGCTGGTAATTTTTCTTGAAAGAAACGTTAAATATCACTTAAACAGACGATACATGCACCTAGTGGTAGTTAAAAGATAAAAAAAGTAGATTACAGCATGTTGTCTGAAGTTTCTTGGGGCACTACCTGTGCCACTGCCAATTCCCGAAGGTTGGACTGTAGAAACGTGTCGGTTTTAAACACTCTTGGTCGCACACCATTCCAGGCAAGCAATGGGAACTGTGTTTCTTGCAGTTATGTCATGTAAAGCGTGGATTTTATAAAGCCTTAGACTTACGTACATAAAGGAACACCCTAGGAATGCTCGCTTGACTGAGTTTCGTCTAGCATATGCACTCACAATTGAAGTCAAGCTCAGTTTCTCGCAAATTTCGAAGAAGCATCACTTCTGTGCAATGCAGTCATGTAATAACATGTAACTCTGTACCTGTAATCAAGCCACCACACACAAAGGCTTTACCTACAAGCAACAGCTTGGCGAGCTCTAGAAAGGATCGTGTGACGTCATAAATTTGGTAAACTGTGATGTCATTGCGTAATGATTTTTTGCTTCACTTCGTGTTGATGCTGTGAGTTTTCATATTTAATGAGACATCTAAAGCTTCCGCCTCCATATTCAGCATTGACAATAACATAAGTACACAATACTGGGATATCGCTACATGAATGTTCAATGAGTCAATTGATGTCATCCCACTAAGCAACAACGAATTACGCCAGAATTAGCACATTAGTTCTGAAAAGTTCGGCTGCATCCCGAATCTATGCATATTGCAAATATCGCAGATAACCAAGGTATTTAAATTTGTGTGGTATGAGAATTCCTTACGAGGTTAAACTATTACATTTCCTTGCAGCCGAAAATGAAACTTGGTCAAAAATTTCTACAGTTTGTGCATGGTTTAGGTCTCCGCTGTTTATGCTTGATCAGAAACCACTTTATTAAAAAAGCTAAAAACTGATGCACAGTATTCGCGCTAAAAATATTAAGGCCAGTGAATTACCACTTCCATTTATCCTGCTTTATCTAATACCGGTGTCACACGGGCACTTTGATCGCGACCAGGGGCCAATCCGAATCGGATTTCTTAATCGCGATCAATGATGGTCACTGCTACACGGTCCAGACTAATCCAGATAGCGCTTGGCGCTGACGTCAGTCAAATCACTATCGGGGAGCCTGATCGCGATTAACAGAGACCGTGAAGCAGTACCTGATGCTGATGGAGCCTAATCGCTATCGACCCTGATCGCGATTGAAAGTGCCCGTGTGACACGGTGCGCTGCTCATCGTGATCGAGTCCGATCGGGATCGAATTTCTTGACCCTAATTGGCTCAATTTATGCAGGTTTCAGAAAGGAGCCAATCACTGCAGAGAAATTTGATTCTGATCGGCCTTGACCACGATCAGCAGTGCGCCGTGGCACTGGTATCATAGAGTAGGGAAACAAGACCAAGTTAGTTGAACTTTGCAAAATGCGAGGACGTCGCCGCTTTGCTCGTCATTCGGAATGGAACGAGCAACGCTGCAGCAAATTACAATCCGATTTTTAAAAGCTAGACGTCTGATCAACTTCGACTGGCGAAAAATGCCAGCATCGTGGCAAACAGGAGAGCTCGAGGGCGCGTTTTGAGAGGAACGCCAGCTTTACGATATGACGCACGTACGGTGAATGCGTTTTCCACACAGTTTTATGAGCCAACGCAGCACACGTTTAACGGCTCCTCGAACGTTGAGGATCGTCAAATAGCTAAGCTGCGACTTCGTTCAACGGATTTATCCGAAGCGCTTCCCAGCCGATCAGTCACTAGCTAAATCCACGGAGTGCTAAACAAGGCGCAAAAAGAAGAGGACGAAGGAAACACGGTACACTGGACGAACGCTGTTCAGTTTACCGTGCTCGTCCAGCGCTCGTCCGGTGTGCCCTGTTTCTTTCGTCTTTTTGCGCTGTGTTTTCCCAGCTAAGCATGCACCAACTCACCCAAATCGAAGTCTTGCTCCACGGAGCACACTTACTTACCGGCCGAATCTCGAGTTTCGCCAACTCCGGCACGTTTTTCGCTGGGACGAACGGATAATGGCAGCGCATTAAAACGCTGCCGGGCGGTGTCGACGTGTGCCGTTCCAAGAAGACGAGAATCGCGATTCAAGCGAACACCGGCTGCCGGCAAAGGAGCTCATCGTGGAGGGGAACGTGCCACGGCACCGCATAGCAACACGAACGACGCGAGATGCCGAGTCGCCATGGGCGACGCCACGGTTTCGACCACGATCACCACAAGAGACGCGCACACACCGATGCTTTTGGGTTCGCGAAATCACTCGATCACTCCGCCACGCTGTCACAACGCGAGCACCGCCGCACGACACGGAGAATGCGATGGGTCAAACGTAGTCGATCGACGATACAACGAGCGGCGAGCCAGCAGTGCCAGGGTGCCAGCGTTCGCCAGCAATTTTTTTACAGCAGCTGCCAACCATAGTGTAGAAATTAGTTTGTCGAACGCAAGAGTGGCTCCTGCTTTCGGTGCGATTCGCGCCGAAAGCTCACACGGTAGCGCTGCAATCGAAAGTTTTAATATGCAGCTTCAGCTGGGCTTAATTGGCGGCTGTACTCGCGATGGATGTTGCGCTACAAGATTTTGTTGTTCTATATGGAATACATAGAATAATTTTGTTAGTAATTGCAAAGAAACAGCGACAAAATGGGCAAGAAAAGTTTCAGTTCAAATGTTTGTTATGGCTACAGCTTTGCCTTATTTGAAAGACACTATTTGAAACATTAGCTGAGCTATTTTTCTACATTTTACGAATTCGCTTTTATTTGCGATGTGCACTAGTTTTACTGAGAAAAAAAAAAAAACGAGCAAAACGCGCATGCTTTTGCGCAAAAAAAAAAACGCGATTGTAGCGCCAATAAAGCAGTTCACCGGAGGTTTTGTAGAGCACTCTTCTGTGTTTTAAGCTTAGACAATCTTAATCTATATTGTGATATATCACGCATGGAGTTTCTTAGTAAATATTGTATGAAACTCTATGATATCACAACGTTCAATAGCTTCGCAATAAGTTGGTCAACTATGCTTTTCTTTAAGCTCGTGACGTAACTGGCCACACCACCCGTGAAAAGAACACGCCCACTAGTTTACACGGCGCGGGTGTCGTCGCAAGGAGAGGGGCTCGTCTGGCAAAATTTTGTTTTCCGATCGCTTCGCGCTGCGCTTTCGGGTTGTAGTTTTGTATCTCCGCGACTTAGTAAGCACCGCGCGCCTTTAGAAACGCCATGGGAGTCATTCGAAACGGAGCCAACGGGAAAGGACCTTTCAGCGCTGCAAGTTGTGATGTCCTTGACGGGTGAGTACGATGACCGCGCGAATACACGATCGTCGCTTGTCCTGTGGCCTACAGCTGTTACTAGGGCCCGCGGGGTGCGCGACTGGATAGGCGATTGCGTCCTGTAGTGGCATCGTGCGTGCTTGCGACATATGCGATCGCTTTTAGCCTTAATTCTTACCTGTTTAAGGAGTTAAAGGTCAGGAGAAGTCGGGCTCTGCGGGATGCCGTTGGTGCTCACAAGCGCGTTAATATAAGATTAGGTTATGCTTGTTAACCTTAGAAGTATCTTCAGTGCAATTAAATTATGAAGGCGATTGCTTCCTGTAGCAGCATTCCGCCTGCTTGCGACATATGCGATCGCTTTTAACCGATTGACTCTTACCTGCTAAGGATTTAGAAGGTCAGGAGAAGCCTGACTCTGCGGAATGCAGTTGGCGCTCACAAGCACTAAGCGTTAATGTAAGATTAGGTTACGTTTGTTAACGTTAGAAGTCTGCAGTGCAATCAGTTGAAGGTACTGTATGCGCGCTGCCAGTTTTATGATGTCGCGCGTTAGTTGTTGGACATAGTCGTAAATACTGCTAATCAAGAAAAGTCTCGGTCAGATTATAAGTTGTATCATAATGTTAATTTCTCGGTCTTGGTTGCTGCTCAGCCTAGCAAACTTATATCCACTGCTAAATAAAATAGAAAAAAGAAACGCTGTGTCTAAAGGTAGGTCGGACGTACCCGAATTTCAAAAGCTAAAGGTGCGCCCGCGTAGAGATTGCGTTGAGGTGGGGTCACTACTCACTGAATTGATAAAAGCTCGCAGGATGACTGTACTCTGTGAATCATGACTGCTGTCTGGGAATGCACAGCTGTTGCTGATTGCACGCTCTCCTGTTGGTCGCTATCGTAATTGTGTTGCTTGCCTTAACACAAGGTCATTTAATTGAACTTGCTTCTATAATGAGACGCCAAGCTCTCTCTCTGTCACAACATATGCGGCACATCGGCAGCTAATTAGTGAGTCATTTAGTAAAGGCACATTCCCTAATTGTATACTTGTGCGCTGTCTGAGCACTTTGATTACGCCTTGCAGTCTAGTTCCTCACTACTTTGTGACAGGTTTTCCACGTTAGGTCGCCACTAGTTAAAGAAATGCCGAGATTTAAATTTCGAACTTCCTATCTTTTTCGGTGCATTCAATGCAGGGTTCAAGCACCCTAAACCAGGAGAAAACAAAATAAAACACTGCTCAATGAACCACCTGGTATTGTATAAAGGGGCAAAATTTTTGATAGCCTGATGCTACGAGGAAATCCACACATGTTTCTTAGAAACAACACTTCACGCTTACGGGAAAATTTGTCCTAATCCAGGATTTCACCATGGGACCAATGACCTTTCCGGAATGGTTCTCTCCTGTGTGTGCTAACCAGGAGGCTATGTGTGTAAAGGCGGGGGGAGGGGCGACAGTGTTAACCATAGTATCAACTAATAACTTGAAGCAAGAGGACACTGATAACGGCATATTAGAAGTGGTTAAGGAAGAATGTACTGAAAAACTAGTACAACTTTCCTTCTAACTTCATGCTACTAACTGGTGGCTGACAATATTTACCTCTCATGTATACTCCACTACCTTATGGGTTGCCACTGAGATGATTTGTTGTGGTAATTTATTATAACATGGCCCTACAGGCCAGTTTCATTTTTAGTCACCCGGTAAGCGAATGTGTTGTCACTTCGCCATGCATTCACTGGCTATGTTTCTGCCACATCCGCTGTGTGCAAGCGTAGCCAAATGAAGGAATCCGTGCATTCCTCAGCATTGCTAAATGAAGCCAACAGATCTTGTGACGATGTTACAGCAACATTGGTCACTCCAGGTTCAATGTTTCAAAACTCGGCTTTGACACGAAACTACGGCGCACTCAAGTTCAACTGATCTGACCTTTACGGGAACACAAGTGTTGGCGAAAGATGCATGAAAAGTAGAATAAGAAACAGACTGTTCATGCGAAGATGCTATTCAGAGTTATCCGTCGGCATCGACAGACAATGTAGCAGCTATCAGGCCATGATTGGTCATTGGCGTACAAAGCCTAACACTGTTCATGGTAGTGGTAAAGTGTTTAGAAGTTTCATTGCACACTGCACTGCTCAAGTTGTCATTGCCACTGCAGGACAGGCCTTGGCAACCAGTTGCATTTCTTGAGTCTTCAAGCTTTCAGTAACTGATGCACACGAGGGTGGTGCGTGTTGGAGGTAGAAGTAATAGAGGCAACATGGTTTTCGTTCAAGCTAAACGAGAGCTTTATTTTTGTATCGGCACATGTTTCCTTGCTGGTATTTTCCAGTGCGCTTGAATTAGGCCATAAATAACCAGTCGAATTAATGGGAGTCGGCGCTTTCCCAGCAGTTGTGTTTTTATGAAACTGGGTACGCACTCATGTTTGTGAAGAACGTGTGGTTGAGTTTCTACAGCTTTTGAAATATACGAATGCTTCTTTAGGCCCCAAATAGCTGGCTGATGTGGTTTTGCTCTATATCGCGTGGCACTTCCTGAATGATACCGTCAACCTCAAGCCAAGTCGCTACAGTATTCAGGTTATGCAGCTAATCAAAGATGAGAAAAACACTAACATTAAGATTACTTCATTTGTATAAGTCTCCACCTTGATTATCTAAACGGAGAGGTGTTGCGAATGCCCTGTGGTTTGCCGAATGCCACTTTGTCAATTCCTCAACTTGAGAAATTAACTGAGACGCATCAGGGGCAGCTTGCACTTATTCTCAGATCATTTCAGTTATTATTTGAGCTATGCAATGAGATAAAGAGGACAGATGACCGATGTTCAGTTGGAACGATGGAAAGAATGCCAAGAGATTGGAAACACAGCCAAGGCAGGCAGAGAGTTAGGTGGTGTGATGAAATTAAGACAATTTCAGGCATAAAATGAAATAGGCTCGCGCAGGACAGTGCAAATTGGAGATTATTGAGATATGCCTTCATCCTGGTGCAGACATAAGACAAGCTGGTGGTGATGATGAATACTTAAATTTCTATTCCATACTGAATATACAGCGGAGCCCAAAGCAGAATGGTCAGATTTCAGATAAACGCTATATACAGATAACATTGTTCACGTGAACACTGTGTGCACAGTACAATGAGCGAGCATTTCTTTATGTGCACATGCTCAACAACAAAAGGACATTGTGAGCATTGTGAAAACTGACACGGGCCAAGGAAAGCACACAGGTCAATGCTGTCTGTTAACGGAGGTCTTATTCACAGAAACGTGGTAAAATATAGCAGCATCGACAAGAATATAAAAAGTCACACAAACAGCAAAATCCATGAGTCATCAATAAAACACATTTCTTTTGTTGGTGGCAGTACTGACCAACAGCAATGCTTAAAATCCGTGAGAATGTGACCTATGTACCAGTTCTTCATATTTCATGTTGTTGTAACCACTTTCTTGGAGCGTGGTTTCATGCTATTTTTTAATGAACAGTGTATTCATGATACTAAAGCATTGTAATCGCCACATGCTTGAAACAGCTGAAGCCTTTTATGTTGGTCAGACTTTAAGGTATGTGCTTGGCCAATTGTTAACAAAAGAAGAAATAGTTTTATCAATGCTCCATTCTTTTCATTGTTCGTGCTACATTGAGGAGCATTTTTCTTGTTTACGTCGAGGCTGTCGTATTTGGCGGGACATTTTGCGTGCGACATGCAGTGAATCGTGCCTAACTCGCATATTTCTGAGAAAAAACGGCTTTGTTGCAATGCTTACCAACATCTGAGGTAATATAAGTGTGACGTGTGAATGCATCTCGGCCGATTCACATATTCCAAATGTCTCATCTGTTCTTCTTGAGTGCGTTGTTTCCTGCCTGTGGGTATTTGAAATGTTCTCCACGTTTGAATTAAGTGGCTTCAAGTTGCACTGGAAACGTGTTAGGCCAACATAACTTTTTTACTATTTATTTAATGCTGCCATAGTTCTTCTCTCACGAGGTGATTGGTGTTCATGGCTTGCAGTTCAGTTGAAATGACGATGTATGTTTAATTCAGGGCCAACTTCGCTCTCTCTATTCATTTACACACGTAATGCAGAAATGCTTGCATTAGGCAATCACTGAAACAGTTTGAATTAAACTCGCTGCAGTTTACAAAGGAATACAAATTAATGTAGGATGTGCCGTTTACATTTTCCTGTGCTGCCCTCTGCCATTTTGGTGGGGGCCGGGACAACTGGTATCACCAGAACTAAAGTCCCTAGATTTTTCCTTTTTATTTAAGTACCGACAACTGCCTCCTTTCACGGCCCTCTCTCACGCGCAGCTGGTGTCCGACGCCATTTTCTTCCTAACCTGGAAGATTTACAAAGCCATGTGCATCTAGGTACATTAGCCATGCATCTTTCAGCGGACAATATGCTACCGTGACGCGCCTTTCGCCTCCAGTCAACCCCCTGTCATTAGTGAATGGGGGACGCGTTTCACCAGGTGCTGGAAAAGAGTTAGGAAGAACATGGCTACCGAAAACGAGCGTTAGCCAATGAAATTCGTCGCCGGCGCTTCAATGGTTGTCGGTACTTAAAGGGACACTAAAGGCAAATAACAATTTATGTCAGAGTGAAAGCCCAATGTATGACAACTTCTAAAACGGCAATATTATCAACAGCAGTGCCCTACTTACCGAGAAATTAAGCTAAATGTATCACATCACGAGCGCCACGAGTGGGACATTTTCGAAGTGATCCCGATGACGTAGGGAAGTCGGCCTACAATAAATCGCTAGTAATCAAACTAACAGCAGTAAAAAAAGAACATTCCGAGCATCAAAAGACGTAATAAAATGCTGTTTGTTCGTTTTCGCTTGATTCATGGAAAACAAAACCTCCGTGGCGTTGCCATGGGGAACGGCGCGCGTGGTTCAAAGGTTCCGTTTTCGCCGAACTGTGCCTTGCCCGTCTCAGTGGTAGTTTCGGGATCGCGTACTGCCGTGCGTGTTTTGCGCGCTCGTGAAGGTCGCTCTGACAGAAAGTTCGACAAAATGCCGCATGCGTGTGATAATGCCGGACGCCCGAATAGTGCACAACGCCAGTGCTGCAGCAAGGAAACCGGTGTGTCTTTTCACTGGGTGCCGCGGAATGAACCCTTACGCTCGAAGTGGCTTAGTGTCATGCCATTGCGCCAGTGTGCTAAACAGTCACAACCTCTGCGTGTGCTCGCTGCACTTTCGTACTGAGGATTACGAGACCAACCGCAACTTGATGACGGCTTTGAATGTGCCCATCCGAGCAAGTCTTTGCCGCAGCGCCGTTGTTGCTACTGTGGGTCCCGCTACTTCCGCTCGGCTGCTACTTGTGTCGGCGGCCGCGCAGTAAAAGCGGGCAACGTTGGGCATGGCAGCAGTGACGTAGGAGAGTCGTATTTTCAGGCGGGAGATTTGAAGCGCGCTAACGCGATGCGGACCACTAAAAACGTGATTTTATTTCAAAATAAGCACTTCCTTGGCACAAAAGCAGCGCTACGAGGTTTCTGGACCGTTATTTCAACAAACAACGTCGACTTAATATTTGTCTTTAGTGTCCCTTTAAAGGGACACTAAACAGAAACAATGAATTGATTTAGATTGATAAAGTGTGCTCGGAGAACTCTTGTGTAGTGCATTTCACCACCATAGGTTTATTATTAGAGGAGAAAACCAAGTTCAATGTTTGGTTTTTAAATTTCGCGCCGCACTTTGTAATTCGTGACGTAGAAGACTTCAAAGAGCATTTAACGTATTTTGGCGCCACTGGCTCAACGAAATTTCCACAAACTCGTTATGTCAAGTCTCTGGCCCCCTCAGAGCACAATGTACTTTGATTTAACCGATTAGGAACTACGTAGGCCCAAGCAGGCGCCGTCAAAAATATCTTGACGTCACGGCAAATGGTGCGGGAATTCCAAGGTGGTGTTGCCACCTGTATTTTCTTTTTGCGCGTTTTCTCGCTTATTAAGCGTCTTCGCACAGAAAGCGTGGTGTTTTTGTTATCGTGGGAGACTACTTTACTAATGTGAGAAAAATCGTTTTGCTCTTTAATGTCCCTTTAAGAAAGAACAGGGAAAAATCTAGGGACTTTAACCAGAACGAAAGCCTTCGAGATCATTAGGTGTTGCGCGACTTTTCCACCAGGAGAAGGGCACATGAACCATGGCATCATGAAAAAGGCAGATTATGCCAATACGTCAGTTGCTTGGAAATTTAAATGAACACCAAATTCATAACTATACACCAGTAACAGATACTGCAGTTTCTCCTAACTGCCTCTCCCAGAGAACAACACACAAGCGGGATACAAAAGCTTGCAGCTTTTGTGAAACTTGAAACGTTTACACAGGCTTGGCGAAATTTCTACCGCAAGTTACTGCCGCACTTCAGAGTGATTGTTATTTCAGAGCAACCCGAGAAAATTTTGTCCTTGCTAGATGTCTCAATAAGAGCAGCTTATGGTATTATGATATCATTCACTATTGTTGTGTCAAAAGACTCGCAAGTGTGACTCTTCACTTCTTTTTGAATCAAAGAATATCAGAGGGATGCCCTAAAAAATCACTATGAACACCAGTTTGGTTTTAACTATTTGCTTTAAAGGAGTACTGGGACGTGAATTTTAAATATTTTCATATTGTGCTAAATAAGAACACTGGTGTTGAGAACCCTAAAAGGAGTATTGTGGTGCCTGAGAATGCATCGAATATAGTTTTAATACCACTACCCTAAAAAACACTTTTGGTTTCGAAATCGATGGGGCAGCTTCTCAGTGGGCCTATTCGATTTACCACTTCTGGCTACATCTGGCTACCCGCGGGCTGCCAGAGACAGCCAGAACGCATTCGTTTTTTCTCGGGTTGCTCCGCCCACCGCCCGCGCACTTCCGGTGGGCATTCGTTTTTCGCTCTCTGGCTGCATCTGGCGACCCGCGGGTCGCCAGAACTCGCCAGGACGATTTTGGTCTGGCGGCTCTCTGGCCGTTTTCTGGCTAGCAGACGCCAAAAGGGACGATGAGCGCTCGCGACCATCTTTGCGTGGTCTCCGCGGAATGCAAAGGCTTCGGGTACGGTTCCGTACTTCGGGGCCTTCGGCGGCTCTCGGCCAGTGCGACAAGAAGCGTCTTTTCGGCCGAAATCTTCGGCCGTTCTCGGAGGCCTTGAGGATAAAATGCCGAAGCTTCAAGCTCCTCAACCATGGCTGCACAAGTAATTCTAGACAGTCGGGATAACGCCGTTCTCAGCATACAGCGGAACTCTATGCCGTTCTTCTCGTTGCAGTCTGCTTATCAGCAGACACACAACGAGATCTTCGATATTTTCATCCTCGCACACAACGGTTTGGTGACGCCTGCGGAGCCTGCGAGCGCGCAGCAAGGCCACCAGCCCAGCGATCGTAGCTAACAAAATTTGTACTAGCATGTTGGAGCAGACGACGCAGTTGTGAGCCGCCCAGCCGCGAGCCCAAAATTCGATTTTACTTCTCCCGGCCACTTTCTGGTTGCCAGAAGTTTTTAGGCCACGTGATATAACGTCATTTCCTGTCAGAACCGGAACCCGCTGGCTGGTTTCTGGCAGCCAGCGGGCTGCCAGAAAATGGAAAATCGAAGAGCCCCAGTGACGTGTCAATGCAGCGTGATGTCACGGGGAGACAGCAACTCGCGATGCACTAGCGGCAGATCTGTCATCTGCTCATGGTGCACGTAGACGGCGATTAGTGAATTGTCGTCCAGTGACCCCGGCAATGATTTTTGCGATTTAGGCTGCGTGCAGGATGCAGAGTTCGCAAACTCAGTGGAACTGTGTTGGCTTGTCGGGATGATGTCCATTTCGGTGGGGCTTGCTTGCGAATGCTAAGCGACTAAAACTTTAAAATCAGAGTCAGATATTTCGTACGTGTTGTCTGACTCAATGTTTCAAAATTGTGTCAGTACTCCTTTAAGTACAAGAAACGTCTATGAATGCAGTGCAGTTGTTGCCGAGCGAAACACTTATGTTGTTTTCCACGTTTCCAGATAAGAATTGAGATGAAGCTATGTTCCGGGATAAGAGACGGCTTTCCCAGTAGCACAACCAGGTAGCATGCACGTGCAACAGTCGTACCACTCATCTGTTGCCCAATGTTAGAATCGAGTGATTGCACTGAACGGGCAGTGCTGATGTGCCCACAAACGGCTTGAGGGGCGACCGCAATCTTATCTTTGGCTAAAGAGTGGTCTCAGCGGGTGACACTGTCCACCCGCTGTCACTGCACCCGCTGCCACTGTCCACTGCTGCTGTCCACTTCAAGTTGTTGCAGTCAGCAGCCGGATAAGGCAGCCCAGCTGAGAGGTTTTCTGTTTCCTTGTTGACATTTCTTCGTCCCCCCACCTGCACACCTGGTACACGTGAAGCAATGCTAAACACTGGTGTCACGTGATCTCCAGTTTGAAATGTAAACAACTCCTTCTTTGTGTCTTTACTTCAACACATGCAGTGGCAGAATTCGCGCTCGTGAGGAGCATATGCAAGAGCGCCCACGGTGGTGTTCCTGTGTTCTACATCAGCCTAGCTTTATCATAACGGATTGAGAATGTCACATTTCTGTTATTGAGGTAATGGGATGTTCAATCACGTGGTTGTTTGATTGTCGTGGCATGGCTGAGCTGTTTGCTTAATTTCATTTTATGTTGCGTTTCATTTTGTCTCATTTTATTTATTTTCTACCCTCAGGGCCCTTCTTACAGAAAGGAGGGAGGGTCACATCAGCCACCGAACATGATCTCGACTACATAAATAGCACATAAATGCAGTAATAGTACAAATAAATCATAACGCAAGAGTAATGGATGTAGTGTTAATACAAATATAACACAATAAGAATAATAACTGTAAATGTAAACATAGGGTTAGCTATCTAATGCAGGTGCAGTGGGGTCAGTTATGGGTTATTTAAAGAGGCAATAATAAATCTAATAAATCATACTAAAACAGTGATGGAGATGGTGTTAACAATAGTATAACACAGTTAAACTAGTAACCGTAACACAAGCATTTCACTTTATGATTCGGAAGCAGTGAAGTTAGTCATGTCGTGCCTTTTGTAAGCCTTCCTTCCTCCGTGACAGGGCGTGACAGGTGTGACACCAGCTAGAGTTGCATTGAAAAACCTTCCCGCAGATTTACCTGTACCTGTCTTATTTTGTTGACACTAAGAGCAAAATCTGAGTGTGAAACATGTTGAAGCATATGTGTGCTACAATATATATTTGTGTGTACAAATATGTATACGTATAATATAATAATTATTGGGGTTTTACATCCCAAAACTGTGATATGATGAGAGGGGCCATAGTGGGAGGCTCTACAAATTTCAACCACTTGGGGTTCTTTAATGTGCGCCTAAATCTAGGCACACCTCAAGCACCTCAAGTGCGCCTCACGCATTTTGCCTGCATTTAAAATGCGACTGTCGCGTCCGGGATTCGATCCCGTGACATTCAGGTCAGCTGTTGAGCACCACAACCACTAAACCACCGCTGCAGGCAAGTATGTATAAGTGT